>NC_133753.1:132158215-132758215 GCF_036562045.2 Rhinolophus sinicus
AATGAGACTAAGAAGAAAATAGACCCTACACAGTTTTGACTTTCTAATAATATATTTGATGTAATTATAATGTCTTCCTTGATAGATAGAGCCTTTTATTTCACATTTATAACTTATATAGTGTCTTCCACAAAAAGAGACAAAGCTACTGATTGTTTGAGGCAGGTTTGTTCAGAAATTCAATAATTGTTATCACAGATTTATTTAAGAATTTAATTAACATGACCAAATAATTATAAGAGCATTTTATGGCCTTTGATAAGTTCATCTCTACAAATAATTTAGCACATAAATTGTTTCATAATATGTTCATGTGCACAATGGCCAAAAAAACAAAAACAAAACTATTCTCAGAAAGGTTGTAATAAATAAATGTGCTTTAATTCTCAGTAACTAATAGAGAGCACCACAAAATGACCTGTGGTGGCAATAGCAAATTAATATAAAGGTAGTCACATCAAATGCAATTGTGTACATGTTGTGTGAGGTTTCAGATTTTGTAACAGTATAAAAGCATGGGCAATGACATAATAGCAAATTTGTGCTAATAAATTTCTATGTAATATAAACACAGGCAAAAACAGTCAAGACAAATTAAATAAAAATAGAGCAATATGAAAGTAATAAAATTCACAAAGAATACACAACTAGCATAAATATTTTCCTCCCCCTCAATTCTATCCATATCTATATATCTAGATAAAAGGATAAATAGATGGATGATAGATAGATAGATAGATAGATAGATAGATAGATAGATAGATAGTAGATAGATGATAGAATTATTAGGAATATAAGGGGAATTAAGAGAAATTCAATAACATTAGGATAAGCTAACATATCAACTCATCTCTATTTATAACAGAGTGTTATTGAAAAGTATACAAGTTACCAAATTACTAACATCTTCAACGAATGAGATAATAATAACCAAGACTTCTGGAATTGATTGAACCAAGGAGGGGGAGTAAGTCATATAACCCAATGAGTTGATGAGTTTAGGATGAAGGCAGAGACAGTAGCCTGTAAGTGGTAAATAGAAGCAAAATGAGCCCCTGCCCTACATTGAATCTGGTGGTAGTAGAATGAAGGACAAACTAGTCACCTCTTGAGAAAATCGCAAGAAAGAAGTTTCCTTGAGGACAAGCAGTTTCAACTAACATGATAAAGTAGGAGGATGCAGAGAAAGTTCAAGGGTATATAGGTGATGAACCATAAGTTACAAATGGAAGAATTTGTGTGAGGAGAAGATAGGATCACAACAGAATATTTTGTTTATTTTTCCTTATCATTTTTTTCCTGAGTCACAGTGTGTCATTTTCACCTGAAGATTCATGCCTTCTTTTGGGGAGTACTTTCTTCTGTCTGGAATTCTTTTTCATTAGTTTGTTCCGTTCCCCTCTTCAAAAAATCAATTATTAGATCTACCATCATATTTATGTATTTCCTTTTGCTACAGTTCAAAATTTAGCATATTAATTTCAGTATATTCCTTTCAAACTCTTAATTTCCTCTAGCCTGTGTACAATATATCTTACTGAGTTTAGTCTTAAATTCATATTTTGATACTTCTAATGTAAATCCTTTTTATAATGTTTTTATATACTCTAATTTATTTCTGGTGATCAGCTGGCTTGCTAATTATTCTGTTATACAAATTGTGTCTGAAACCCTAACGCTGCTCATATATTTCCTCATATCAAGTTACAGATAGATGAGTTCACTCAAATGTGTGCAGTCATATAACTATCACCACAAACAAAGTACAAAACATGATAAATGTTTTTATGATAAATCATCATGAAAAGTTCTCTTAGTGCTTCCTCTTTTTTTCTTTATCATTTGTACTTTTTGACAACTTTATGGAGATATAATTCACATACTGTACAATTTATCAATTTAAAGTGTAAAAATCAATGGATTTAGCATATCTGGAGTTATGAAATCATCACACAATAACATTTGGAACATTTTTTATCACTCCAATAAGAAATCCTGTACTCATCACCAGTCGCCCTAATCCTCAGCCCTGAGTAATAATTGTCCTGTTTTTGTTCTCTATAGATTTGCCTAGTCTGGATATTTCATATAAATTGAACCAATTAGTATGTAGTCTTTTGTGACTAACATTTTCACTTATCATTGTTTTTAAGGTTCATTCATGTTGTAGTATGTAGCATTACTTCATTTCTTTTTATAGCTAAGTAATATCCCATTGTACAGATATACCACATTTTGTTTATCCATTCTTCAGTTGATGGACATTTGGTTGTTCCAAATTTTAGTTATTATGAATATACTGCTATGAATATTCATATAAACGCTTTTGTGTTTTCATTTCTCTCACGTATATATTTAGGAGAATTGTTAGATATATGGTAACTATATTTAACATTGGAAGAACTGACAGACTGTTTTCTAAAGCAGCTGCACCATTTTACATTCCCACCAACAATGTACAAGCTCCAATTTCTCCCCATCTCTACCAATACTTGTTATCCATCTTTTTCATGATAACGATCATATAGGGTATGGAATATCTCATCGTCGCCTTGATTTGCATTCGTAATTTGTAATGAGCAACTTTTCATGTGCTTGGCCATTGTGGATCTCATTTGGAAAAATATCTATTCATATGCATTGCTTATTCTTTAATTGGTAATTTGCCTTATTACAGAGCTGTAAGAGATTGTTACATTATGTTAGATACAAGTTTCTTAGCAGATATATGATTTGCTAATCTTTTCTCTTATTCTGTGGATATATTTTCATTTCCTTTATAGTGTCTGTAGAGCACAAACATTTTTAATATTGATGACTGGATCACCATTTCAGGTGTATTGGCCTTTATTTCTTATTTTATTTCCTATTCATAGACTTATTTACCCTTATTTCTTGTTTGTAAAGTTTTGATTCAAGTGTCTTATTTTTAATTATTTTATCTGTTGTCTTATTAACTAGCCAGAGTCCATTATAGTTTAGTTATAAGTCCTTTGTCTAGTAGATTTTTTGCGAATATTTTCTCAGTAATTCATGGTGAAAAGCAAAATATACCTTTTAAGATAAGGCCTAATACTTATCTATTTTTGTTTCATACATATGACTTATCCTGTACCACTTGTTGAAAATATTTTGCTTTTCCCAATGAACTGCCATGGCATTTTCAACAAAAATCAATTGACTATGTTCCTGGATTCTCCATTCTTTTTTTTGAGCTATGTATTTCTGTTTCTGAATGCCAAACTATCTTGATTACTATAACTTCATTATAAGTCTTGAAGTAAGGTAAGACAACTTTTCCAACATTATTCTTTTTTTAAAATATCGCTTTAAATGTCATAGGTCCTTTGGATTCTTTTACAAATTTTCGAACCAACTTGTCCATTTCTAGAGATAAAACCTGCTGGGATTTTCAATGATAATGTATTGAATCTGGAAAAGAAATATAGGGAGAATTGCTATTATAGCACTTTTGGTATTCTGCTACATGAACATGGCATACTTTTCCACTTATTTAATTTCTCCCAGCAATATTTTTAGTTCTCAATGTAGAGTACCTGTAAATTTTTTAGATATAGTCTTATGTACTTTTTGCTACCATAAATGGAACTTTTTAAAAAAATTTCAATTTCCAATCTTTTGTTGCTACATCTATAAATACAATTAATTTTTATACTAAACTTGAATCCTGCTAATTTGATACATTCAACAATTTGGTTTCTTAGCTGTATTGTGTATTTCCTGAAATTTTTCTATGTAAACAAGTGTAACATCTGGAAATAGGAAACTTTTACTTATTCCTTTTTCATCATTACACCTTTATTTTTCTTACCTTATTGAAATGGCTACGTCTTTTAGAAATATATATATATATATATAACTGATAAAAAAAAAGCAGGTATCTAGTTTTGTTCTCAAACTTAAGAAGAAACTATTCAGTGTTTTATTATTTGTATGATTTTGGCTCCATTTTTTCTTTTTTTTTTAATAAGTAATTAAAATTAAATTATTAGTTTGAGGAAGTTCCTTACTATTTCAGGTTTGTTGATCATTTTTTATCTGGAATGGAAACTGAGTATTGTGAAGTTGAACAATGATTTCTCCCCCTATATTTTATAAAAAATTGAGTAAATTGGTAATTTCATCTGTATATGGTGGTTTTTCTTGTTGTTGTTGGTGGTGGTGTTTCGTTTTGTTTTCAGAGAGGGTGAATATAAATACATATTTTTTGAAATATATGCTATTATACAGGTATTCTATTTCTTCTGGTCAGTTTGCTTATAGTTCAATCCAGTATATGACTCATTTCAGATATTGTATTTTCCTCTTTCAAAGTTTTGTTTGTATCTTTCTTGTATCTTGTATTTCTCTTATCATGGTCATGATTTTCCTCACATCCAAAAGAATATGGAGCGTAGCGATTATAGCAGTTTTAATACTCTTTGTCATTTGTAGATCTTTTTCTGTTGAATATTTTGTAAATGACAACACTGACAAAACAGTTAATAATATAAATAAATAATAAGCCATCTAATAGCATGCATATATCCTGAGTTTAGCCCACTGAAGTACTTTCTTTTGAGTTAGGAACTGAGAATCTTCATTTTTAAAAGAACACTCTAGTCGTTTCTTACTAAAATTGATGTACTACTAGTATAGAAATTAAGGGTTTGCTTGCAGTCTCCAAATATTTCACTTGCTAGCCATAGTTAACTACATTGTATTTTCTGTTCAACAATATAAAATTATTTTTTCAGAGTGAACATATTACTTCCCTACTGTCTTAATATCAGAATCAGCCATATTACCTTATGACAATAAATGTTAGTAGCAGTCATGATAGTTAATGGTGCTTCATATCAGGTTCTAAACATTGCTGTAAAATCAATATTAATTTGGATTCCAAATATATACGTTATTTTGAAAGAAATACATAGTTATCTATAGAGATACTATTACACAGAAAATCCTTATACCAGAACTGGGAATTGGGATGGGAAAATTATCATAGCCCAGATTTCTGCAACTGAAAAATAATGGCCTCAAGTAAATTTATCAGAAAACAACAACAACAAAAACTAATTTAATTTGAATTTTTAGACGAAATGATTTTATGGTGATTGAACATGGCTAATTCAGCAAAGAATAAGTTTATTTAAATATATTTGAAGAATATAGCAGCACTGTTTCCTTTCTCATTAAGGGAACTGTTTAATATTTAGCCCCAAATTATTTCAATCAAAGAGTTTACATTTATCAAATTGACATTCTTTTTCATTAAAAAAACATTTATTAACCTAATGTCACTAAGACATGCATGACAGCTGGTGTTCATATTCTAATACACTTGATTTTAGGACTATCCTTGCCTGTTTACGAAGTTGAAATGTTCACCTAAGACAGTTGGATGCATCCAATTAAATGTCACCTCTCAGATCCTCCATTAGTTTGTAGCTTGTTAAAATTTCATCATCTAAGAAATTACTGTATTTATGCCTGTTTCTTTATGTTTGAGCATTATTATAAAGACCCTACCATCTGCCAGCTTTCTGTATTTCCAATTGAATGTATTTTCAAATGTGTTTTCCATGCTTAAAAAAGTAAATGACTCCTTTTAAATATTCAATGATCTTATGTATTGTCATTTTCCAAAACATGCTAATAATTTTTACTTCAGTGGTGATTGACAAATTAAGAATAAATCCTCACTTGAATTGTAATAAACTATTCTATCTAGTTTAGCCCCAAACAGTGTAAACACCAAATGTTTACACTGGGGTCTTTGTAGCTGATTTCTTTCTTTCCTCCCTCCCTTCCTTTCCTCCTTTCCTTTCTTCTCCTTTTTTTTTTTTTTTTTTTTGCTGTTACCACAGAAGATGTGGTGTACACTTACTTCAGCTTTGATATATAATTTTCTCCCAAAGGATTAGAAACTTTACAACAAAAAAAGGTTTTATCAATATTTAATATGCATTTTAAAAATTTCAAAGTAAAGTGTGAAGAAGTTTTTGGTTTAAGTATAATAACAAATTTTAGGTACATCAATGTCTAAACTTTACATAAATAGCTAGGACTCTTTTTCTTGAATCAAATAAATACCTGCAACATATAAATGCCATTTAAGAGACCCTTCAAACCCATTAATTTTAGGAATGTAATAACATTTAGAATTCTTTAAAATTTAACTTATTGTCATTCTATAAACAATACATAAGAATTACCCAAGTTGCAGACGCTGCTGGCACCTGAAGCCAGATGTTCTTTCTAAAATCCAATTTGATCATTTTCTTCCTTTGCTTTGATCTAAAATTCATATCACTTAGCATTTCATTGCGGGCTCTTGGACATTTAGTTTCTGATTATCCTCATCTGTCAATGATTCTCCACACCTACCCTTTGAAGAAATTATTAATTATACTGAGACATCACCAATGCCCTTCTATCACTAGTGAGCTCACATTTTCTTTGCCTAATTCATACATATTCATTATTCTGATTTAGAATAAGCTCTTATCAGATTCCCTCTATGTCCTCTCTATTCCCATAAAAGTTTTAGACAAATTATAGCATAAAGCATCTGATAAAGAATAATACATTTTAACATATATTGTGATTGATTTACTTGTCTATCTCTCAACTATTTTTTAAGCTTCTTGTGAGAAAAGACCATATCTTGTGTCACTATCTATACTCACCAAATAACATATTACCTGAAACCACAATGCCCAGTGTTTGCTGAATGAGTAAATACATAAATATCAGTGCCTGCCAGGTATTTAGTAAATATTCACAGACTAAAATACATATGAAGTATCACGGAGAGTTCCCCTCATATGTTACCTATACTCTTTGTTACTTAGGTAGTGACAATGAAACCCATTTACACAAAAAATTTTGGAATTCATGTTTAACATGCATTTTAAAAAATTCATTGTATTAGTTTCCTTTACTCATTTTCTTCATCAAAATGCAAAAAAGCCAGAAATATAACTTTTAGGAATGATCAATAAACACAGCCCCTAGCCAAAGACACATCCTGAATTTCACTATAACATATATCTTGTTTTTGATCACAATCCTAAACTGATATTATTTCAGGGCTCTAATCTTTCAGCATTCAAATGCTCGAGATTTCAAATATCATCAAAAATGGACAAAGATTAAAAAAAATCACAGCCTTTCCACTATGTTTAAAAGGTGTTATTTCTGCTTAAATAAATGGCATTTTTAAATGTATAATTCGTATCTCTATTACCATACTGTGTATGTGTAATACTCTTGAATTTACATCTGTCACATACAATTGTAATCAAAGCTCTTTGCTTAAGTTTGCTATTACAAATTAACTAAAATTCAACTTGTAATTGAATGGAATCGATTTCACTGGAATGTAAAAATATATTTCCTCTTGTTTCCTCCTTTTTAAGGTACATTATAACTACATCACCAATTAGAATTACTACATTTTATAGTAAAGTTCTACAGAAATAAATGAAAGGTAGGTGAGCACATATCTTATCCCAAGATGATCTAAAATGTGTTTAACTAATTGACTGGGCATAAAACAACTCTACTGTTCTAAGAGTTAAGTTTCTAAATAGAGTAATAGAATTTTATAAAGCTGAAGAGTACCATATCATTGGGCAGAAACCCCAAAACTGAGTTTTGGGCATTGAATACAACTATTAAGCAAACTAATAGCTGTTTCACACAAGCTATATAATAAATTTAAATTTCTTATATATATTAACTTTCAGTTCAATAACTATCATACTATAATACTGAAGATATTTTTAACTTTATCACCTATATTATTACATAACCAAAAAATGTGCTTATATAAGAAAAAAATCATGGCAAAATTAGTACATGCAATTGAAGAACTGAGTTTATGTAATTCATGAAGGGAAAAAAATGGATCAATTTCAATTTCCAGGGACTGTCATAACATTTTAGAGGAACTAAAATTTGAATCAGAAGTTTTATGTAAACACGTTTCAGAAGAATACGATTTCTCATATGTTTCTTCCAAATGTATTGATAGATTGCAAGACTGCAAGGCTTTGAAAACTGCAGTGTGTCTGTTTTGGGACATATGGAAATAAGGTTTTAAGAGAACCATAATCAGTAAACGAGAATGAGCATGGGCTCTACATTTTTAACATGGGAACAAAGAGATTTTCATTTATGAAATGTTTCATTACCTGTGTTTACACCAGTATCATACAGTTTGTTTACTAGAGCTTTTTATAAAGTTTAAAATCAAAAAGTATGATGGCTCCAGTTTTGTTCTACTTTTTCAGAATTGCATTAGCTATTTGGTGTCTTCTGTGGTCCCATACAATTTTTAGGATTGCTTTTCTGTTTTGGTAAAAAATGTAATTGAATTTTGATAGACACTGCATTAAATTTATAGATGGCTTTAATAATATCAATCATTCTGATCCATGAACACAGGATATCTTTCCATTTATTTGTGTCTTCTTCAAATCCTTTCATCAATGTCTTATAATTTTCAATGTGTAAACTTTTACCACCTTGGTTATTCCTGAGTATTTTCTTGTCTTTGATGCTATTGTTGATATGATTGTTTTCTTTATTTCTTTTTCAGATAGTTCATTATTAGGGTACAGATATGCAACTGATTTTTTGTATGTTAATTTAGTGTACGCAACTTTACTGAATTCACTGATGAGTTCTAACAGTTTTTTTGTTGTTGTTTGGTGAAGACTTCAGCTATATAAGATCATATTATCTGCACACAGGGACAGTTTTACTTTTTTTTTTCTAATTTTGATAATTTATTTATTTTTCTTGCTTAACTGCTCTAGCTAGGATTGCAATACTATGGTGATAGGAGCACTGAAGAGTGAGAACTCTTGTCTTGTACCTAATCTTAGAGGAAAGCTTTCAATCTTTCACCTCTAATGATGTTAGCTGTGGCCTTGTCCGATGCAGCCTTTATTATGTAAAGTACTTTGCTTTTCAAGACTTTTCATTATGAAAGGCTGTTGAATTTTGTCATGTGCTTTTTCTGCATCTAGTGCAATGATCATATGATTTTTATCTTTCATTCTATTAATGCAGTATATCATGTTTATTGAGTTGTGTATGTTAAATCATCCTCGGGAATGAATCCCATTTGATCTGGTGTGTGATATTTTTAATGTGCTGTAGAATTCGATGCACTGGTGTTTTGATGATAATTTTTGCATCATTATTCATGAGAGATATTGACTTACAGTATCTTTATCTGCCTTTGGTATCAGTGTAATGTAGGCCTCATAAAATTTGTTTGAGAATATTATGTCCTCTTCAGTTTTTTTTTTTTTTTTTGGAAGAGTTTGAGAGGTTTGGCGTTAATTCTTTAAATTGCCAGTAGAATTCACTAATGAAACCATGTGGTCCTGGATTTTTCTTTGTTGGGAGTTTTTTGATTACTTGTTCAATTTTCTGTTGTTATTTTTTCTACCCACTTGTTCTTTTTTCCTAATATACGTAGGTTTTTATCACCATAAACTTCTCTCATGAAGTGCTTTTGCTGCATCTCATAAGTTTTGGTATGTTATGCTCCACTTTTGTTTGTTTCAACATATATTAGATTTCCCTTTTGATTTCTTCTTTGACACACTGGTTGTTCAGCAATGTGTTTCTTTCCATCGATCTGCATACTTTCCAATTTTTCTCCTGTTATTGGTTTTTAGTTTCATATTATTGTGGTTAGGAAAGAACCTTGATTTGATTCCAATCTTTTTATATTTGCTAAAGTTTGTTTGTGACCTAACATATGGTCTATCCTGGAGAATGTTCAGTATGCAATTGAGAAAAATACGTATTCTGCTGCTGTTAGATGGATCATTTTGTATATACATTTGTATAAAGCATAGTTCAAGTCCAATATGGCATTATTAAATTTTTATCTGGATTATCTATGCATTTTTGAAAGTGGTGTACTGGAGTCTTCTACTATTATTGTAATGCTATCTATTTTTCCCTCCGGGCATGTTAGTACTTGCTTAATATACCAGGGGTGCCAAAAATTGTATACAAGTGGACATTTTGGTCAGCGTTGCTCAAGCAGTGGTTTGCCATAACCAGAAGTGTCTGGATGCTGATGGTAACCACTTTGAGCAACCCCTTGTAATTGCAGAAGTCAAAGGTGACTTGTATTCATCTTTTGTTATCGGTATATATTGAGTATTACAATTTTAATACAGTTTCCTTTTCTTAAAATGTGTATACATTTTTTGTCACCCTCTATATTTAGGTGATCCAATGCAGGGTGCATACATATTTCTATTTTTACATCCTCTTGATGAACTGACCCCTTTATAAGTATATAATGACCTCCTTTGCCTCTTGTTACAGCTTTTGAACTAGTCTATTTTGTCTGATAGAAGTATGGCTATAACTGCTTTCTTTTGTTTTCCACTTGCAAGGAATATCTTTTTCCATCTCTTCATTTTGTCCTTAATGCTGAGGTCTCTTATAGTCAGTATATAATTGGGTCTCATGTTTTATGCATTTTTGTGACTCTCTGCCTCTGTAGAAAATAATCCATTTATATTTAGAGTAATTACTGATGGGCAAGGAATTATTAATACCACCTTACTAATCATTTTTTGGCTGTTTTGTAGTCCCCTTATTTCTTTCTTCCTCTCTTGCTGTCTTCCTTTCTGTATTGATTTTCCATATTGGTATGTTTGATTCCCTTCTCTTTATCTTTTGTGTATCTACTGTAGAGTTTTGCTTTGTAGTTAGTAGGGTTACATAGAATATCTTATAGATATGAAAGTCTATTTTACACTGATAACAACTTAACTTCAATCACATAAAAAATCTTACCCTTTTACTTCCTGCTTTTATGTTTTTGATTTTGCAACTTTCCTCTTTTTATATTATATGTTCATTAATAAATTATTGTAGCTCTAGTTATTTTTAATACCTGTGTTCTTTGACCTTTATACTAGAGTTAAATGGTTAACACTCCACCATATTTTAGTACTTGAATATTCTGAATTTGACTATATATTTACTATTACTGGAATGTTGTATATTTTCATATTATGAATTAGTATCCTTTCATTTCAACTTAAATAACTCTTTTCAATATTTCTTGTAAAGCAGATGTAGTGGAAGTTAGTAGTACTTCCAGTTATGTCCACCCAATTACATGTTATAGCTATAAGCAGAAACTGCCACAATTCTGTACATTTTCCAGTCCTCCAGGAATCCTGCCTGACAGCACTTGTGATGCCACTTTCCAGGTTTGCTTAAATATTAAAGCTAAGTCTGATCACTAAATTTAGATTCAAACTATATTTTGCCTCTCATATACACAAATTATGAAATCAATGACAGTGATAATTGAGTTGTGAGTTCTACCAAGTATTTCAAATAGTCTATAAAAAATTTAAAATATGCCACTCACTGTTTTATGTTGGTTACATAGTTAAATATTTGATAACATGACTGGGAAATGGACTATTACATAATGAATGTTCTTTGATAGAAAATAAATAGTATAATATGTTACAGTTGATTTAAAAAATGCTCTAATGACAGAAAGCAGATAAGCTGCTAAGCTTAACAAAATAAATAATGCATTGAATCAAGTTTATAGCAGAACATGATAAGAACTCCATAAGTTTAAAATTAAATTAGAGAAATTAACATGACCTCATGATATGTTAAAAGAAAAATATCCCATCTCAGAAACAAAAGAGTTTCTGAAACTTTTGTTGTCACCATGCCTGTGATCCATACTTAAATAGGACTATTTTCAATGAAACTTAGCACCCAAAGTTGGACCTTTAACATTGTCCTAAAAGTCAGCTACATCAGTGGGTAAAGAAAAGTCAAGATAACCCAAGAATATCTTGTTACTGCCAGAAAGCAGAGATAATACCAAAGATGTTTAAAATAATACCAATAAGAATGAAGAAGCCAGAGAATCAGAGTTCCCACCTGCCAAAAAGTGCCAATTTGAGCTTCATAAAAAGAAAATAGTAATTGCAGTCAATTCTATCAAGTTGATTTTATAAAGGATCTAAGTTCATGATGACATGCAGAAAAGACAGGTACTTAAAATGTGCTAAAGGTAAATCACACAGAATTTTCTCAAGTATGTTTACAAAAAATTGCTATATGCTGAACTACATTTCTGCAGAATGTGTTTTCGAGAACTGTTTTCATTTATTGCACCAATTATATGAACAATGTATTTAAATTTTGGTAATTACCTCGTTGAAAAATCACAACAATTTTAAGCAATTTTAAGAATATACAGCAATTTTAAGAATATACAGCAATTTTAAGAATATACAGCAATTTTAAGAATATAACAAAAGTAACTTTTAAAAGGATTTACATTATTTGTTAATGTTAATTAAAACTTTACAATATGTGGAGCAATGTAAAAGGTAATAATAAATAAATACAATGACATCAGTATTACAAATGCCATAAAATCTCATAAATCAATAATAATAAAACAAAAGAGAAGTTATCAGAAGTTTACATTTCCATTACATTATAGATATAAAAAACAGCTAGAAAACTCAACAATAAGTTGGGAACCACTTTCTAAGACAGTAGTAAATAACATCAATAAAATGGCATTTATTTTACTTTTTCTGAAAACAAATTCTATGGGACCATAATATGCTGGGTAATTTTGAATATTGGGCATAAAAAGAAGTTTCCAGGGTGAATTAAAGAGGAAAACTGTAATTTAACTTAAATCATTTACATACATATGTAAATGATATACATGTAAATATGTAAATTATATATATATATATATATATATATGATATATATATAGTTTGTTTTAGGACTTATTGTTTTAGGACTTATTGAGGTGCTAATAATTTAACTTAAGTTGAATCTCCAAAGAAGTCATGGTGGTATATGCTATCCAAACATAATGGACTATAGAATTGTTTTCCTTTTTGAGCACCTTAAGGAACTCTTTTCTGCAGAATGTATTTTAGAAAATTATGTTTATTTATTGCACAAGAATGCAACCGTATCCTAAGATTAACACTACACTTTGGAATTCCTATTTTTGGCATTTCTAAGATCAAAAGAAAGTTTTGTGGTGTATAGAGTGCTCATGACACATCTAGAATTGCACTGGCATCATATTGGCTATGGCAGTATATTTAAAAAGCCTTTTTTTAAAGGAAAATGTTAAGAGAAACTGCATATGATACCGCTTACCTGTTTTGTCCTATCACAGTATTCAGTATTCAAATTCACACCATGCTGCAATTTGCCTTTTCTAGAACTTAACATACATACACTATCTAATAAAGAATAAATAATTTCCCTTATGATTCCTGATTTATTGGAGAAACATAACAGTAAAAATAGCGTGATTTAAAGCATATTTTATAATATGTCCTTCTAAGATTTTAAAAATGTCTGAAAGGTAAAAATATCTTCAAGAAATGCATTATAATAGACTTGGGATAGATCTAAGAGGAATATAACAAGACGTCACATTAAAGAGAAGTAAAACTCTTTAAAGTAAAAAAATAGTACTCATTACTGTGTGTTTGCAATTCCATAATGCTTTTCATTTGAATACTTCAAATGCTCAGAGTGTGATTAGAATGGTGGCAGGTTTACCTAACAGACTTGGGAGAAGAATGCTGTGTAAGTGAAAACATTGCAGGCTTTTAGAGAAAATTTGTTCTCACAGCACTTGTACAAGAGCTAAGCGTCTGGGTTTTGTTATTGTGGTTATAATAAAGGTAGTTTTTTTTCCCTTCTGACTAATAATTTTCAGGAAATAAATGGGTCAGCAAAACATCAGATATTTGGGTATGTACTCACCATGATTGCAACATATATTAGTAAAGTAGTGAAGACTCTCCTGTGACTTCTGTAAGCTCTTGAGGACATCTGTTTTTATGTGCCTTGCTCAGTGTGGATATAACACCATGTCCGAGGAACTCGGAGTCAACCTGCCCTCAATACTTTTGTCCAAAAGCCAAATCACATGGCTACCTTCCATCACAAAAAAAAATACCCTAGAATTAGATATTCCGGACACTTCACTTCTGTACACCTGTATTAGACTTATAACCACACCACATGGCCTGGAATTTGTCACCTTAATGGGTCTTATACACAGGGACTGCCACACATACATTTCTAGGCTTGGGGCTTAACAAATAACAGTGGTCATATCCTGCCACACTGAGTAAAACTCACATTGTATCAGATATTTTATAAAGCACCTTTATGAAATATTTTTATATTCTGCATATAATGGTTGTACTTTGACAAATCACCCTTAATTAGCTCATCTACAGTACTAGCATAGAAATTAACAAAAGGCTCTTCTGAATAGACAAGCCTTGCTTTTTTTGGATAAAAAGAAGAAAAAAAAAGTAAACGTGGCAAGAGTATTGGTGGGGCAAAGTGTGGCTCTAGGATCTGCCCTGCATTTCTATCAGTAGTATCTACAGCTTTAAAAAAAAAAAAAAAAAGAATAGTTTGAGTAGATTTACTGAACCCAAATGAATTCAAGGAGGAAGAACTAAAACGTTGAAACAGTTACCAAAGATGAGCTGCTGCATTCCCCGCCAGAATGGGCAGCTTCATTCTTAGTGTGGGATTGGCTTTACCCTATCAATATACACACGAAAGCTAAATATCCAATATACTTGAAACCTGTACGAAAAATCCTTCCTTACATCTTAATTTCTGGGCATTTGCTGAAAATACTTGACATTCCTTGGCTTGCAGCTGTATCACTTTAGCCTCTGCCTTTGTCATCGCATGGCATCTCCCCTCTGTTTCTGTTTCTCAATGTCCCTCTTCTCATGAGAACTGTAAGCATATTGGATGAAGGGCCCACCCTCCTTTAGTATCCTGTTATCTCGGCTAATTACAACTGCAATGACCCTATTTCCAAAAGGGCATATTCTGAGATATTAGAGGTTATGGCTTTAACATGTATTTTGAGGGGGACACAATTCAACCCAGAACAGTTCTCTTATTTCTTCACTTTCTTCTATCCATAGGCATTGTGGTATATGGAGAATTTCATGTGTTGTCATGGTGACATCTAGCTCAGCTATGTCTACACTATAGTTATGACAGCTCAGTGGAGTGCTCATGCTTGTCTGAATGTGAAGACTGGCAAATTGGCTGGATGATTCCCTCAGGCTCTGCTCTATGAAGGCAGTGGGATTTCACTGTAAACCCAAGTTTCTACAGAAAACCTCTACTCTTTCAACAGTAATGGAGAAGAAAATGTCAAAATATTTGGTCTGACCCCTCTATTTCCTCTCCTTTATGTTCTGTTCCACTTTCAATGTGGTGGGCATTTTAGGATGTGGTGGGCATAAAGGAAAGATATGGGGTGGGGAGTACAAATTCAGCTCTGTACTGGGTCTTTAGAACACAGTACTGTGGAGATATTCATTGGTAATAATTTTTCCCATATTTTCAAATCCTCTGAAATGGTAATATGCTTTATTGAATCAGATATATGGAATCAAAATAAATTTTATCCTTTGACCTCTACTCACTAAGGACTAAACTATAATTCTTTTTTTCAGAGTTGCATGATATTCTCCTGTTTAAAATTACAAAATCTGTTTCTCTTATTCAATACATTTTTTAAAAGTATAATTTTATAGTCTAGCAATGATTTTTCTAGCCAAGTGGCATTAACCCTTTTGCAAAGTACTAAAACTATTCACACAATTCATAAGGATCCTTGTGGTTTTATGTCTCCAAGTTAATAAAAGTTTAATTCATAAGTTTAAAAAATATTCTATGCATAAAAAGGGCATTTGGACTAGAATTTAGAGTTAGGACACCTAGGTTGTCACTGGAGAATAGCCATATGATTTCTTGGAATGTTGATACTAATATTGTCAAGATCCCAGCCCATGTTCTGATGAGAACTATTAATATATTATTCCTATTTTTATAATGATTCATTCTACATTTGGCATCTCAAGTAATATTTTTAAAACATACTAAAGTCCAAGCTCATTGGAAGGTCATTGCTCTCCCCACAAATCATCAAAATACAGATACAGGGATTTTGTATTTGTTGTGCCATATGCTCAGAATGCTCTTTTAATGTTTGCTGCATGGCTGACTCATTTTCATCTTTTCTTGTTTCCTTTGAAATGTCATCTTTTAATAGAGACCTTACATAATAACCCAAGCTAAAATAGCCCCACTAATAATTCTCTGTGCCATATTCCTGTAGTATTTCTTTAGTTGTAGCTTTTACTATCTAAAATGATCTCATCTTTAAACGTGATTCATCTGTCTACATCTTCTAAAATATAAACTCTGTGAAGATAAGAATGGTATCTGATATCTGGCATTAAGTATCCAATAGGTCAAGATAAAATATAGTAAAAATAAAATATTATTTCAGTGAAATTAAGAACTATGATCTGTAAAGCTATGGTCTTCGCTAATAACTTTCCATCATTGTGGGTACAGGATACGAGCTTTGAAAAGTGCACTAAGAGGGGACTGATGTACTAAGAGGACTCAGGAAGTCAGGAATTTGGCAATTTCAAGAATAAAGTGTAGGTACTGAGGGAATTACAGGCTGAGATAAACATGAGATATGATCTTGCTATATGTCAACATGGTTTTATTGACCCCACATACAACATATTCCCAAATACGTTTTCAGATGGGCTCCTCCCTAGACGGACTTTCATACAATTAGTAGAAAAATATAATTTGGCTTTTCAGAAGGCAGGACAAGGATTCCTGAATAAGAAGTAGAGATATACAGAACCAGTTTCTATAAGAGGTTAGACCAAAATTGGGCAAGAGAGAAACTCTCTCATGGGAGAGAAGAATATTTCATTGTCTATATCTCCTTAAGGTATTTTCGTTACATTTTTTTCCTCTTATCCATTAAATTGTATTGAGCTCATGCTCTCAGAACTCCTCAGGCAGTGTGGATAAACCAGAGAATTAGACAGGTTAACTCCCTGCCCTTATGATCCTCGCAGCCTAATGGGGCAATATGTCAAAGAAGTACTTATGCTGGTTAAATAATATAGAACGTTGAATGCCCTCAAGTGTAGTCAATTCCTGTTAAAACAACATATAAGCCAAAAAAAAAAAAAAAAAAGTGGTTAATAAGATTATTTTATGAACAAAATTCTGCAAAGTCAGAGAGAATACAGAGGAGGAGAAAGCATTTTTGAAGCAAACAAGAAAGGTGGCAAAGGATTTAGAATATCAGTGAGAGTTTAACTCCATGACTGTAATATGGAAAACCAAGTAGCATTCTTTTGTTATCTATCAGAATATCTCCAAAGGTTCCAAAATTAACACTGCCAGATGCTTTTGCAATTATGGGATGTGGGCAAAGCTAAAATGAGTAAGATTTGTGTCAAGTTTAGGAAGCTACAAAATGCCTCATCGCCTCCACTACTCGATTCAAGCTGTGACTTTGCTTCCCCATCATTGCATAAGATGGGAGTTGTGGTCTGTGAGAAGGATTAAACAGAAGACTATCGGAAAGCATGGCTGAAGGTGGGAAAGCCATGTGGAAAATGTAGAGATTAAGGAATCGGTAGTGTTCCTAATGCCTGGAATCTCAGCTATCTTTCCCCTAGGTCATTGTAATTTCAGAAAGAAATGCAAAATTGTGTTCTGGAAAAATCTTTCCAGTAAAAAGTAGTATTTCATTCAAAATTGCTCAGTTAAATCCTCACTCCACAATCCCCATTATACTACTCATAGATTTAAGTGAATCTTTTAGAACTTTAATCATAAATATGATGAGACAAACAAGAATTCTCAAATCTGAGAAAAATCTCAGTTATGAAAGATGAAGACTGAAGCAATAAATAAACAACAACTTCTAGGAAACATAAACAATTTGAAGATAAAATAAATGACAAAATATATTTTGAATAGTAATAGAGAAATAAAATCAGCTATTTTAGTATTTAGCAAAAACAGGATAGTATGAAAAGAGTCTATATATAGAACACTTAAAAAACTTTAGAAAATTAATAACATAATGGCAGTACTTAAAAACTCAAGAGTAAAGTAGTGAGAATCTTCCAGAAAAGATAAAAAAAATGTAATAGTAGAAAATAAAAACAAAACCTAAGGTGACAAAATAATCCCTCCAGACATGCTAACATCTAAATACTGAGATCCCAAAAAGAGTGAACAAAAGGAAATAAATTAGATGAACTCTATAGGAAATACCATATTCAAGAACATTTTCAGAACAACAAGAAAAGGTTTCCCTATGGATATACTTAACCTAGTACCCCAACAAAAAAATGAAAATAAACACATACTATGCAGAAACTATTATGTATTCACTAACCTCTATCTCCTTTGAGCTAAATTGGCTCAAAGGCATAAATATTTACATTTTTTCTAATTTGAAATACAATGTAATGCAAGATATTGTATTCCTAACTTGATCATGATCAACTATGGTGGGGACCCTTTCTGCCATTGTTTAAGTGGAAAACTATGAAAAATATGTACCTCATCTTTTCAAACTCATAGATACAGAGAACATTCTGATGGCTGCCAGATGGGAGGGGATTATGAGGGTGGGTGAAAAAGGGGAAGGGATTAAGAAGTACAAATTGCTAGTCATAAAATAGTCACAAGGATGTGAAGTAGGGCATAGGAAATATAGTCAATAATATTGTAATAAATATGTATGGTCTCAGATGGGTACTAGATTTATCAGGGTGATTACTTCATAAATTATATAAATGTCTAATCACTATATTGTACACTTGAAACTAATATAATACTGTATGCCAACTGTAATTGAAAAATAAAAATACATATTTAAAAAGAAATTAAAAAAGAATTAGTGTAAGAAATAGATAAGAGAATTGCAAAGAAGGAGATGAAAATTAGTAACTTCTACTTCGAAAAAAACTTTTCATTGAAAAGGTAGTCTATGTTCCAGTAATGATAATTTTACATTCACTGCAGAAAGCTGCCTATTGTAGAATTCAGAAGTATCATTATATAGTATGTTCCCAAATTACTCATGTTACTGTGTCACATATTTCACTTACAGGAAGGAAGGAAGGAAGGAAAGGAGGGAGGGAGGGAGGGATGATAAATGATGGGAGGAAAAAAGGAAGGAAGGAAGGAAGGAAGGAAGGAAGGAAGGAAGGAAGGAAGGAAGGAAGGAAGAAAGAAAGAAAGAAAGAAAGAAAGAAAGAAAGAAAGAAAGAAAGAAAGAAAGAAAGAAAGAAAGAAAGAAAGAAAGAAAGAAAGAAAGAAAGAGAAAGAGACACAGTCATGAAGATAGAGTAAAATGTTATAGGTCAAAATTATTTCCCTTCCCCCTACACTAAACCATGCAATTCCAATTAAGAGATACACAATGTTTCTCTAAATTGGTTTACCAAACAAAAACAAGAAAAATATTTACTATTTTTTCTCTAAAACTTATGGTACTATACAAAGATAGTAAATATATCTTTAAAATATTTGATGGAAAAATACAAAATTACACTGTTTTATAAATTCTTAAGCAATCAGATAATCTGAATTTAGTAATGCATCATCCAGATTAACATTTTGATAAAGTGAATGCAACTTATTTAACATGAAAGTCTCTATTTTATATATTCTTTTAGCACTACCTTTTTCTATTAAGGTGATGATTTTGAAGTATGGTATTTTATTTTTACTAATTCCTTATACTGCTCAATATATGTGAATGGCTTAGCATAACACTTGGCAGAAACTAATATTTCACATGCTAACTACTGAACTTATCCCTTTAATTATTTTACTGTATATACAAAGTATTTGCTTGTGTAGGTTTAAAACAGATGCATCAATTTTTTGAGGGCAAGAGCCCTCTCCATCTTTGTCACTGCTGTATCCCCACTCTCTAGCAAAATAACTTGCATGTAGAAGACACTCATATGAAGAATGTATGATAAGAAAATAGTGAATAAGTAAAATAATATATTACTGATAAAATCTCCACAAAGAAAAAAATAATGACTTATTATTTAATTCTGATTCAGCATTTTATAAACAATGCAAAACTATCCTCATTATATAATTAAAATAACATCTTACATCCTTTTTTTGGCATAAGATAGGATCAGGAATAAATAGAGATTTGTATAACATCTGTTAATTCACTTTGAAAATTCTATGGCCTCATAGTTATTATAATATCTAAATATTGAACAGATTTAGCAACACATTGTAAACTATTTTATTCGTAGTTAAAATAGGGCAACAAAAGAAGATTGATGATAATAACTTCAATGTTCAAAACTTTTTAACGTTATTTTTCTATAGGTGATGCCCACGGACTGAGGCTGGGACCTGGTCTGGGTGGCTGGAGTGTGGGATACTCCAGGAACGCAAACGGGTGCAGCTGAGGCTGCGGGGTTCACTCTGTGGCTTTGCGTGTGGGGTGTGAGAGTAAGGGCAGGTCCTGATGGAGAAGCCCGGAGAGGATGGGAAGGGACCTACTGAGCATCTGGGGCAGTTCAGAGAAGAGCAGAATCAGGCCCGTGGCTCTGCTGCCACAACCACTCTTCCCAGAGGAAGCCTAATCTCCTAGGACCTGGGGATTCTATGGGGTTGACAGGGGCGTCCTTAGGACGAGAAACACCTGGATGCCCTGGTGCCAGACCCCTCGTCCCAGACTTATCTGTAAGAAGTCTGGCTCATGACACCTATCAAGTAAGCCTCAGTCCCATCTTGCCTAACCCTCTGCCGCCCAGGGTCACAGTACAGTGGCACCTTGCTCTAGGACATGTGAGTATGGAGAAATGATAGTGTGGTTTTATATAAGGAATATGAGCTCTCCGTGGAACACTATAATTTCCCTTCCCATCTTAAATTGTTCGGCATAATCCAAATGAATGACTCCACATCGGTTGAAATACCACCTATTCTTCTGTGATAAATACATAATGAATCAACAAGTTCTTGATTATTTTAAATGAATGTTTTCATTATTTGCCACTAGCATCACTATGCTTCCTGAGGATACATAGGGACTTGAAAGTGGTTGAAATGGATTTGCTCAAGAATTTGAGAGACTATAGGCTTTTTCTATCTACATTACGTTGTTTATCATCATAAAACCGCCTGAGTATTTAAAGCAAACGTCTACCTGTCACTCATGCTTGCTTCAGGATAATACACACTTTGGTTTTATTGCCCTATTTTGGTGGTTCGCCTGCTATAAGATGTAATGCAGCTGAATCAGAACTTTGTTTCTTGTCTCTTCTGGGGTCTGGTCTAACAAGAAATGGATCATTAAGTCAAAAGGGAAATTTAGTACAAGTCTAGATTTGTTACAGCTGGATTGTCCTATGGTGTGGATTTCAGAAAAATAAGTGCAGGTAATTCAAGCATGCTGAAATGTCCAAAGCTGTCTGTTAGCCAGAATAGAAGTAGATAGATAAAGAAGGTCATTATGACAATAGAGTTCTCCCTTTAATACACATTTCTTAAGGAGTGTGCATTTTTTCTTGGGGAAGTTCAGGGCTTGAGGCAAATAGACACCTGCTGTACTGTCTGCAGTGAAACTGTTGCTGCTTCTCTCTCTGAGAATAGAGTCACTTCTTGAACAGGGCCAGGAAATAAAGTTTAGAAGGCAAATTAAAAAGGCACCAATTGATTGCCATTACTCCCCAAAAAGAAGGTGTGAAATGAATGGCAA
Organism: Rhinolophus sinicus; assembly: GCF_036562045.2. Lineage (NCBI taxonomy): Eukaryota > Metazoa > Chordata > Mammalia > Chiroptera > Rhinolophidae > Rhinolophus > Rhinolophus sinicus. The sequence goes on from NC_133753.1 coordinate 132,179,916, forward strand.
AGTGCCTAACTTTGAAAGCTAATTATGATCAAAGAATTAGGAATTCAGAGATGGTTAAGGCACAGCCCTCTCCTTCCAGAAGGTACATTCTGGTGGAGACAAACACTCCCACAATAATTTGGGACCAAATGTGACAAATCAATATGGTACAAGAAATGGGCTAGGGAAAGGGAAGTGCAAGGAAGATAGAGATCAATTTTGACTGGAGGAGCGGGAAACTTCCCAGCGGTGGAGGCTGAGATCGATCTTAAAGGATGGATTCAAGAGGTCCTTCGCTGGAGTGAGCATAGAGAGGAAATTCAAGGCAAAGGAAACAAGTAACATTGAACAATTTAAGGAAAGTCTTTATTTTACATGTTAATCAGTCGTATTTTATACTTGGAAAATACACTGGAGTTCATTTATTTTATGAGCCTTCAAATCACAATTCTTGTTACCCTAGATATAGAGGTGTTCCCAGGAGGTAGAGATAAAGGGGAGCATGTTCTGCTGCAAAAATTAAATTTCAGTGCCAGTTGTCATTTCTAATTGCTCAATTTTACCGAAAAGGAGATAGCTACTTGAAAGAGACACGTGATATCCATTTTGTCAGCAACCATTTTGTTTGGGAGACAAGATTCAGGAGTCTTGACTTGCATTCCAAAAGACTATACCTCATGCTACTACTACCATATATCTTTTCATCTAGAAGCATTGAGCCAATCTTTGAAAATTAAAAATACAATATCTAAGTTTGGGTAGTATCAGACATTCATTTTTTCCTCAAGACATTGTTTCAACTCATGTATAATGAACTTCTACTATATGCTAGGCACAGTTTCTATGCATGGGAAACACAGAAGGAAACAGCAGAGTCCTAGTTGCATGAAGCGTGGATTCTACCAAAATAATTTTTGACAACTTACTATTATTAATATTTACATTATAATTATCATCAATGTGAATAGTCTAAATGTGTTTGTAATTGAGAGAAAATATAGGAAAGTCATTAAGAATATGTTCTAGTACTAAACTGTCAGTGTTTAAATCTTGTCACTACTCATTATTGACTGAATGACCACATGAAAAGTACTTAACCTCTCTGTGCCTCAATTTCCTCATTTGTAGGTAACTATGATACAGAGTCCATAATGTTGTTCTGAAGGATTAAATGAGATAATACATATAAACATCATAGGACACTGTTTGAGATGTAGCTATGGATCATTATTTTCTTTGTCATTGTCTTTTTAAAATTTATTTTTGTTGCTCTACCACGCACTGTAATATGCTTTTTCTAGTTTTTTTTAATTTTTTTTTATTTTTAATTTCTTTAATGAGGTAAAATTGACATGCATAAACAACATATATTTAAAATGTACAATCTGCTAAATTTTGTAATAAATATACATCAATGGAATACTTCACCACAATAAAATAATAAATACTCCTAAATTTATTTCCCTAAAAATTTCCTCATGTCCCTTTTCAATTCCTTCTTTTTCCTTCCATCCCCTGTTCCTAGGCAACCACTAGAGATTGCATTTGCATTTTCTAGAATTTTATGTAAATGGTACTATACAGATGTTCTCTTTTCTGACTTCTTTCACTCAGCATAATTATGCTGAGGTTCATTTATGTTGTTGCATGAAGCAATTTGTTTCTTTATACTGCTCGAAGTACTCTATTGTACCAATTATGCCATAATTTGTTTATCCATTCACCTGATGATAGATAATTCTGTTGTTTCCAGCTTTTGGCTAATGCAACTAAAGTTCTAATAAACATTCATGAATGAGTTTTTGTAAGTACATAATGACACTGAACAACTTTTCATGTGCTTATTTGCCATCTATATACTATTCTTCTATGTAGTGTCCGATCCAAACTTTTTATTGAGTTTTTTCTTATTCATAAGTTTTGGGAGTTCTTTATATATTCTGAATACAATTTCTTTATGGATTGCAAGTAGTTTTCCCTGTTTATGGCTTCTTTTTCCATTCTCTTGAGAGTGTCTTTCAAAGTGCAGGCATTTTTAATTTGCACACAATCCAATTTAATAATATTTTCCCTTTATGGAACATAATTTTTGTGTCAGATCTACGAAACTCAGGGTCATAAAAAATTTATCTACACTTTGCTCCTGATCTTATTAAGTTTTAGGTTATGCATTTAGGCCTATGATTCATATTGAGTTCATTTTTCTTTATGATTTAAGGTATGGATCAAATTTCACTTTTCTTTGCATACAGATATCCTCTTTTTCAATTACCATTTACTGAAATGACTATTCTTACTCCACTAAATTGCCTTTGCACATTAGTCCAAAATCAGTTACCCTTTTCTGTTTGGGTGTATTTCTAGACTATCTATTCCGTTCCAATACAACACGGTCTCAAAACTACAGTTTTATAAAGTCTTGAAATCATGTACTGTCAGCCTGCGATCTTTATACCTTTTCAAAATTCTTTTGAGTATAATAGGATCTTGGCATTTCCATATGATATTTGGAATCAGTTTCACATTTTTTTATACAAAGAAACACCTGGTGGGATTTTGATTTGATGAAATAGAATCTATCGAGCAATACAAAGATAATTTACACCATAACAATGAGTGATCTGACCTATGTCCAGTTCTTTTCCAATCGAGATAATTTTTTTTTTTTTTTTTTGCCTTTTCTTGGCTTATTTCGCTGCCTAAAATCTCAAGATAGTATTGCATAGAAATGAGGATCATAGGTGGGAAGCATTCAGGATTTCACCACTTAGTATGGTGTTAGTGCTGTGTTTTTCATAGATGCACAGTTTTTAAATTGAGGAAGTTCTCTCCTATTCATAGTTCATTGAGAGTTTTATCAGGATTGGCTTTTAGATTTTGTCAAATGCTTCTTATGCATCCACTGGTACAATTATGTGTTTTCTATTTTCCTTTTTTTTTTTTTTCAGAAGGCAAGTTTAATATTTTCAAGTATTACAATTTTATTTTTAAGCATGTATATGTTTTCTATTTTCCTTTTTAATGTTAATATGGTAAGTTATATCAGTTGATTTCAAATTTTAGCCCCCCATGAATTCCTGAAATAAACTCTGTTGACATGTTTTTGGATTAAATTTATTAAAATGTTTAAGGATTTTTGTATGTAAGTTCATGAGGATATTGTTGTGAAGCTTTCTTTTCTTGAATGTCTTTATTTGATTGGGAAGTATCCCTTCCTCAATTTTCTGGAAGAGTTTGTGTAGTATTAGTATTAGTTATTAAGTATTTGGTAGAATTCGTTAGTGAAGCTATCTAAACCTGGAGTTTTGTTTTCTTTTTCTTATCATTTTAATCTTTAGTGACTTTTAGTAGGCTGCATTAAGGATTGTGTCCATTTTTCCTACACTGTCAAATTATTGCCATGAATTTGTTAGTGATATTCTCTGTTTATTCTTTTAAGGTCTGCAGAATATCTAGTAATATCATCTCTCTCATTCTGGCATTGGTAATTTCTGTCTTTTCTTTTTTTCCCTTGACTTGACAAGCTACAGGTTTATTAATTTTACAATCCCCAAAATCACTTTTTGGTTGCACTGATCTTTTCTATTGATTTCACATTATCTATTACATTGGATTTTACTTTAACATGTACTATGTCCTTTTATCTGCTTAATTTGTGTTTAATTTACACTAAATTTCCTAGTTCTTAGGGTGGAAGCTGAGATCATTGATTTGAGAACTCTCTTCTGCTATAAATTTCTTCAACACTGGGCTCTTGCAAAGTATGGTTTTCTGTTCATTGGCATTCAGTTGAAATATTTGGTAATTCCTGCACAAAATTCATCTTGATTACTTTTTGACCTTTGAGCTATTTAGAAATGTGTTGTTTCATTTCCAAATATTTGTGAATTGTATAAATATATTTTGTTGATTTCTAATTTAAATTAATTTAATTGTGATCAGAGAATATACTTTATATAATTTACATCATGTTAAATTAATTGAGACTTATTTTATGGTAGAGCTTGGTAAAAGTTCTGTGTGTGATTGAAAATAATGTGTATCCTGCAACAGCAGGATGGTGGACTGTTCTATAAAACTAATTAAAGTTGTTAGATTGGGTTGTTCGGATATTTTTACATTATATTAACTTTCTCTTTATTTGTCCCACAATTATTGAGAGAGGGATATTTAAATTTCAAAATTGTGGGTTGGTTTATTTCTCCTTGTACTATATACTTATTCTTGCTCATCCCATCTATGGTCAGGCCCGCATTGAAAAAAGTAACAATTCAAATGCTTATTTCTGAGGAGCAGTGCTTCCGATTTCATTAGCAAAACATTGTTAATTGTTATTTTGTCTGTTCAAGGAGAAAACCATGTTTTGCATTGCAAATGATCATCTCAAACAGCCAGGAAAAATTGTAAAAAGACAAAATCATATTTTTGTTTGATTGAATGGACAATTAACTTATATTGCAATATTTGGTCCAGATATTTGATCTCAAATCCTTACTCTAGAAGCGCCTTGACTATTTTTATATGTAATATGAAATATATTATAAGTATACTTATAAATAGTATATAATATGTAACTATACACCGGGGGTGCCAAAAAATGTATACATGACTTGTATTCATCTTTTGTTGTTGGTATATATTAAGTATTACAATTTTAATATAGTTTTTTCCTTTCTTAAAACGTGTATACATTTTTTGGTACTCTCTGTCTATACATACATATAGGTAGCTATGAATAGATACAAACTTAATTATCTTCCACAACATGAAAGTATTCTTTCAGTGTACAATCTTAAAACATAATTTTCTTCAATTGGTAACTCTCATGAGAGAAGTTTTCTTTCATTATTGTCTTTTTAAAGATGGATACTGTAGCTATTTTGAGAGAAACATTCTGTCATACCATTGAGAATTGTACTTCCTCAGTATAATGAGCAGTTTTAATTTGTTCTGTGGATCATTACTTCTTTCTTGATATTGCTAGAATTCTAGTGTTTTGAACTGTGGCTGTCATGCAGCAGATTTTTCCTTTTTGTAAAATAACCCTGGAGAATTAGTCTTCCCTGTCTTACACAGAGAAGCACTTCATCTAGTACAACCTAAATGTCTTTTCTATTTTCTTCCTTGAGACTTCTGGGAAATTACTTCTCCTTTCCCTGGATTTCTACAGTACCTGGGATTTTATTTAACTTTGGAATAATGGCCAACCCTTGTGCCATCCTATCTTATTAGTGTACGTGAAAGAAATGTATCATTTCTTCGCACACGCTGAAATTTGTTCTTCTGTCCTTGTTGCCGTAAATGTGACAGAGACTCCTGGTTCCTTGTCTAATATGCATTCTCTCCTAATTCTCTAAGAGAACCCTAGTCTTGTTTTAACTCTAATATGCCCAGCATGGAAAGAAAATCTACATTTCCCATCCTCCCTTCATCTTTTGAACATTTCCTCCTTCCTGCACAAAATTCAAACAAGGGGTGTGGAGACAAAGCAGCCACCCCACATCCATAATGAAATGACCAAGTGTATTGCTGAGACTTCAGACCTGATGTCTTAAGGTCTCAGAGACAATGTCATTAGCTGCTTGATCTTTATTTCTACCTGAAAACAGCAACACACTGTACTATTTTTTATATCATTATTTAGCTTTTCTTTACATGCAACTGAATTTAGTACTTCACTACTATGGCAGATATTGCAAAAGTTCCTCTTACAGCAGTTTGGTATGACCTATGATACATTTTACACGGAATATTTTGATTGCTGACATTCTTGGCTATTGTGGCTTAAACATTAAAGAGACTTTTAGATTCATATATAACTGATGAAATTGAGAGGAAGATAAGCAATCTGGCTGGAAACACCAAGGCTTTGCCTATGTTGCTCTGAAATATTTTGTGTGAATTTCACCTTCAGGCTGATACCTAGAAAACCATACTTACTCTAAACTGTACATATTCACACTCAATTTCCACATGAAAGAAGAGAAATCACTTCCAAAGTTTTTCTCAAAGGGAGAAGGAAAGACCTTCAGTAAACATCCAACAGTACTGATTTATGTAACCAGGGGGTTACCGAAAAATGACTCACAGTTAGCATGTCCCTGTCTAAATGAATCTCTAGCAATGGAATGGGATTAATTACATTGGCTAGCTCAAATGAGTGGGTTTAATCTATTTGATGACAAACCTCATCACGCAAAAACAGATATTTACATTGTGAATCATTAGGTCCATATGTTCATATACATACACAGAACAAACATATGCTCCTTAAACTTATTTTTCAGATAACAGAAATCCCACATTTTATTGTGTGGAAATGCTACAACACTGTAAATTTATTTGATAATCTATCAACAGGTCACAACTTCTGTTTGTAAAATGAAGGCTTAGATCATATTGTTAGACCCAATTGTGTCTAACAATATGGTCAATGTCACTCACAGCACAGTGATATATAATAGTGAGAAAAGTATTAGAGATACAACCACACTGGTCCTCAATATACTCAAAATACCACAAAATAACAAATGCATATGTTTTTATTTCCTATTCTAGAAGTTCACAAAATATCTGAGAGTTCACAAATCATGGATTCTCATTATGTTGTTCTATCACGGAGGGAGGAAATGTCTTTGATAGGGAAGGAACCTCTTTTAATTCAATGTGCATTATTTGTAGAAATTTTCATGATACATGCCTGTAGGAAGGTTCGTATACAATTAGATACATTGAAGATTGTGGTCATCTTATCTTAAATTTTAGAAATTTAATATAACAAATATAAATATAAAAAATACAAAGAGTTTGCTATCAACCTTAAATTTTAGTTTTATTGCTTTGGAAGCTTCTTGATTTTCCTATGTGTAATAATGGAAAGATTTTTGAATAGTATGGCAATGATGGAAAGTTGTATGCTTGCTTCTCTAAATTTGGAATGGTTGTAGCATGGACAGTCACGGAATACAGACCAATAAATTGCAGACAGCAATTAGGGTAACTCTGAATATAAATTCATAACAGAACTTTATATTTTCAGATTTATTTGAGTTAAAATAAATTAATTCGGTGTGATTATTCTGGCAGCATTTTTCCAAAATCTGGTGAGAAACAAAAACATAGATGAGTTGAGCTCATTATTTAATTAAACAGTGATAGTTTTAGGGATCACTGTACAAATTAGGGATCACACTTGTACAAATCAGTGTGGTGTTTCATGTAGTAATAGGATAAGCTTGGTTACACTGTGGTAACAAAGTCCATGATCTCACTAGAAACTTACTTTTCTCTCATGCTGCATTATTATTACTTGACTGAGCTCCCTGTCTTTCTTACTCTGGGATTAGGTAGGCTATCTGAAATACCACACCTTGTCATTGCAGGAAAGAAAAGGAAAAAAAGAGAGAGGAGAGAGAGAGAGAGAGAGAGAGAGAGAGAGAGAGAGAGAGAGAGAGAGAGAAAGGAAAGAAAGAAAGAGGTGAGTCATGCACTGACTTTTAAGGCTTTATTCCAAAGTAATAACTATCTTTTCCATTCATGTGCCATTCACCAAGTCACATGACCTTAATTCCAAGGGTCAGTGAAGAACTACCCTACCATGGACCATAATAAGGAAAATTGGACATACTTCATAAGCTATACTAATGTGTATTTTAATGTCAAAAAATCTAGTTTAAAAAAAAAACTAAAATAAAACAAGAACATTGTAAAAAAAAACTAAAGTATGCTTAGTCAAAACGGATATACACTTGGCAAAAACAGACATATGCGATCCTTGTAGTAACAGACTCTCAGAGCAATTGGAATAATAAAAAGAAGTTATTCTGAGTAGTATTAGGCTCCAGTGATAGGGTTTTTAAACTGAATCTGCATTGACAGGCAATAGCTGCAGAGGAACATGAGTGATCTGTACTAAAAAAACTCTATCTGGGCAGTGTGGAGGATAGAACAGAGTGGGTGAGAATTGATGAAATAAAATGAGAGAAGCCAAATGGCAATAGTTAAGATGAAGGGCAACAGCATAAAGAGGAAGTATAAAATGTCAGATTGACTGACTTTGGCTAATAGTAGATGGGGAAGTTAGCAAGAGACAAAAATTTCTTTCATCAATGTGTGACTACAGTTTAGGAAAGTGCTTCAAAAATAGAGTTATATCTTAGTTCAGTGATATGATAATTGTTATACCATGAAAAAAATTACCCATAGCCAGATGACATTGGAAAATACTGTACCTAAGCTATGCCCCTTTATACTTTGCCCATTAAGGTTTTGGGAATTCTTACAATAAAGAAACACGTTAAGTCAACATCCCCAAATTCCCAACTTGATAATGTTTTCTTTTTTTTAAATTAACATCTAGTACTAATCGCCCATACACCAGTATACAACGGAACAGGTTAGAAGGTCTGATTGAGTACTAAGTATGAGTTAGGCTTCCTGCTAAGTGACTAGGAGTGTTTTGCTTGATACAGTCAAACAAATGAAGTATCAATTCTAAAGGGAAAGACAACACTAAATATATGATGACTGTGACAGTCATTATTAACTCACAAGTCACTTCAAAATATTGCAAAGTTTTAGAGTCCTACTAAGTACTATTATTTTAAAATTAGAAAATTCAGAAGTTATGTTTAATCTATATCCATCTTATTACATGTACTGGAAATAATTTGGGATCTTTCTAATTCAATAGTTTTTCTTCTTCCCCATACCCCCAATGTTAGTATTGTTATTATTATTTTATTTCCCTATAGGGATTTGAGAGTGACATGCTGAATTGTGTTTCTAACTGACAAAGTTTCAGTTGCCTGGGAAAAAAAAACTGTATTATCATAATTACCAAAAGTAACAAAAACCTCAGGCATTTTTTGATACAGTCTTAGATATATTATGTGATCTACCATAGGTTGAATGATTAATTAATTTCCTCCCAAATGAGTACCTCCAGTGTTTAAGTACAGAGTCTTTTGATTTTCAGATCCATGCTATGCTATATCATAAAAGGTAAATCTATATTAATGAAAATATAATGTATTCTTACTGTCATATATATGATATATATGTATACATATAAATTATGCATATATATGCTTTAAATACATTGGCTAAAAATGGGGTTATATGTGACACACAAATTCATGATTAACTTATTTATGAATAAGATTAAATTTATCATGCATTTATTGAAAAACTAAATTAGCAAATCCAACGACACCTACAGTAATTTCTCTCATCACTCAAAACTCTTCTACAGATTTCATTTGCTCTTCATCAGTTACTACTTTGTATTTATTTGTATTTCGAAGTTGATGACTCAACTTCTGTGGAATTGGATTTATAATCCGTTGTGGTCATGAACTGAGTCTCTATTCCTCTATGCCTCATTAGTTAATACACTTTGTTGTCATTAATGATTTTCACTTTCACCTTGGCGATGCAGCCAAAAGCAGGATAGTAAGACTTGATAGATGGAAACATCCTTCTGCTCACCATCTTCCCTTCCACTCATTTCTGCACTTAGCATGTGCATTTCACTTCATTATTTCTTTCATTTATAATTTTAATCCCCAATGATTTTTTTTTTTATACACCAAAGAATACTGTGGCTGACTATAAATGACTCTTGAAGGAAACACATCAACTATAATTGTTATAGAAGTGAAGTGATAATAAGTTTCTCAACACATCTGAAAAATTGTTTTGGGTACCAGAAGATAATGTTTTTCACTTTCATACCTTGTATCATTTAGTACTCCTGCGAAACTGAGTATTTCTTTGTTTATTTGATTCTGAGCAAATAAAATACAGTCCAAATAAAAGAACTGAAGAATTATTTAGGAAATGATAGGCATGTGTACACATAAACTCACATCTATGCACATATACTATACATAACATAACATATAAGACATAAATTAAAGCATACTCACTTGAAATTACAATGTTCAGATCTGAAATAAAAGACTTTGTAGTACAAAGATGCCAGATTTAAGCAGCTAATTAGCCTTCTAATTTGGAACATACTGTAATTATGTCTTTTCTATTATGAGAGTTGAAATTGAAAACAAGTGTATATCCTGTATATTTGTATTCCTATATTGCTAAACATATTTTTTTTACTTCTAGAGGTAATTGACTTGTAATTTTTATGTTATTGCCATATATTTCTGCCTTGGAGTCTCCTTGTAATCCACATCCCCTGCTAATTCTTCATTTCAAGGATTATACAATGTGTTACAACATGAACTCACTTATATAGCTTCACAGAAATAGTATTGTTTAAAAAGGAGTCATTTTGTAAATCAACTATAAAATATGTTGGCACACTTATGACCAACAGCCCTTTTTATTATAAATGCACTATAAAATTACAGATTATGTGGAAATAAAAAGAGGAGGAAATGTCATTACTCTAATTTTTTGAGACATTTATATATTTTTGCATTAATGTATAATATCTATAATTTAATTGTTTTACATTTTGAAATATAAAAGCATACCAATTTTTAAGGAACTATGAAGTTGGAGAGGGAAGCATTTATTCCTTGACTATAAATGAGAAAATAATAGATGCTTGAAGTTTTTCAATTTACTAAGTATCAGATTGAATATAATTTCTAATTTTATTTTGAGTAATATAGGACAGTTGAGATTTGGTTGGTTATGCTACCAAATAGCAGAGAAGGGAGATAATTTAATACTGGAGTATTTGACTAATAATGGGTTGATGGGAGCCTGGAACAGGAAGTGTCCAGAAAGGAAGTATTGGTTAGGGTGGAAAAGAGTGTGCTGAAGAAAAGAAAAAAAAATCACATTCGGTTAATTCTAACAAAATTAGTCATTGTTTCTCACTCACTCAAATAGCCAGTGCATGTTTACTTGGTTCCGCTCAACAGCATCATGAAGGGCCCAGGATAATGGAGGCTGCATTGTCTTTAATGTCAATCCACTATCTGTAAAGGTCTCTTTGGTCACTGCATCAGGGAAAGAGATAGAAAGCGACTCTCATAATGAAATGATTTACATAGAACTAAGGTATATGACTCTGCTTACACCACAATGACCAGAATAAATTATAATGCTCTATCTTACAGAAAAAGTGTTAAAAAACTTAGTTTTCTCTAAGAGTCCAAAAGGGTAGCCAGGTGGTGCTGAGCACTAATTATATCTACCTTAGATAAATGGTCATATTCCCACTCTTCCAGCTGACTAAATATGATTGAAAAGATAACTCTACTAATTAGAATTCTGTTTCTTCAGGGCATGTAGTGGGCTGACCAGTGTCCTTCCAAGATTGATGTCGACTTGGAACCTTAGAATGTGACTTATTTGGAATTGGGTCTGCAGATAATTAATTAAGATAACATCATACTGAATTACGGTGGCTATAAATCCAATGACTAGTATTCTTATAAGAGAAGGGGATACACAGAGATACACAGAGGAAAAGGTCATGTAAAGGTGTAGGCAGAGAGCGCCGTGAGGAAGCTCGGAGCTGAGGATGACCCATCACCACATGGAATCTAGGAAAAGGCAAGCAAGGATTCTTCCCCAAAGCCTTCAGAAGGAACATGACCCTGCTGACAATTTGATTTCAGACTTCTAGCCTCTAAAAGTGTGAAAGTGTAAGTTTCTGTCTTTTTCTTAATTAGTTTCAGTTGTACAAAACAATGTAATAGTGAAACATTTATACCACTCACAAAGTGACATCCCCCTCCCTCAACCCACCACCCCGCTGACATCATATATAGCTGTTACAGTTCCATTGACTCTATTCCTAAGCTGCAGTCCACATCCTGTAGTCCACATCCTAAGCTGTAGTCCACATCCATATATATATATATATCATATATCATTATATATATATATATATATATATATATATATATATCATTATAGTTGACATTCATTGTTATTCAGCTTCAGCTTCAGGTGTACAGTGCAGTGATCAGCATCTACGTCGTCGTCCCTGAAGTGGTCTCCCTAATAAGACAAGTGTCTATCGGACACCCTACAAAATCTTTACAACATTATTGATTATGTTTCCCAAACTATCTTCTGTATCCTCGGGAAAATCTTGGTTACCAATTTGTGCTTTCTAATCCTCTCACCTTCTCTTCATCCTCACGCCCCTCCCATCTAGCAATCATCAGTTTTTTCTCTGTAACTCTAATACTGTTTCTGGTTAGTTTGTTCGTTTATTCTATTCTTTAGCTTTCACAAATAAGTGAGATCATATGGTATTTGTCTTTCTCCATCTGACTTATTTCACTTAGGATAATATTCTCTAGGTCCATCCACATCGTTGCAAATGGTAAGATTTCATTCTTCTTTATGGCCGAGTAATACTCTATTGTATAATGGTACCACTGTTGTTTTAAGCCATCGAGTTTGTAGTATTACTCTCAGAAACTAAGAGTCTGTTTAATCAAATTTTCAAAAACTAAATATCATTTTTGTTTTTTTTGAAAGCTGTATTAATTTGTTGTGGAGGCTCTTTTGCTGGAAAGATTTACTGAAAATCACATTACAGAATTTCATTTCTATTTGACTCTCCTGTTTCAACTTTGGATTTTACATCAAACTTATTTTACCTTCTATTGGGAGGGAAAATTCCTCTTGTAAGTCTATTTTAATTAAAGTGACTATCTTAAAGGATGTCAAGAATTATAAGGATAAAAACCTAGAATCACAATTCTGCAGTTTTTTAACCTACACAATAGACTAGATGTGGGTTAAATTTAAAAATATGTTTGTAGTTTTTCACACTGTGTAGGTGTTCAATAAAGAGTAAATCATAGTTTGTGATAAAAATTAGTGCAATTATATAAATATGATAGCCATATGAATACAAATTACCACCAGATTTAGAAAAGCAGAGATTTATTAGTGTTTACCCCCAAATCACATGTGATAAATGATAAATTATATAGAGCTAAACACACACACACATGTACAGGTAAAACTGGCAATATCTCAATAAGATTGGTAGGTTGTAAATGTCAATATTCTGGTTGTGATGCTGTGCTATAATTTTGCAAGATGTTAACACTGGGAAAAACTATAAACAGTGCACAGAAACTCTATTATTTCTTAAACAGTATGTAAATCTGCAATGATTTCAAAATAAAAAGTTACTTGCAAAATATAGTAAAAAGTTATATGATATTAAAATATATCATATTAAAAATGACAACGACAAACAAATGCTCTGCAGGCAGCTACCTTTGAGACATAAGAAAGTATGTGTGTGTATGTTGATAGATATATTAGCACTAACGCAAGGGAAATATTAAGGGGCCTTTATGATACATATTAAAATACTAATAAAAGAGGTTTTGAGTAATAACAGCAAATTTATAACAATTTTATTCATTTCACCAAAATTACTAGTTCTGGTTATGACTGTGTATCACAGGACATGATCACAGAGAATCTATTTGATTTTGTTTTCCATGTAATTGGTACAATATTTTTCCTAGTTACATTTCCGAGGCTTTTAGTAATACCTTTTATGTTAATTAATAAAAATACCTTGCTGAATTAGAAAAAGAAAAATATGAAGGTGAAAAAAAAATTCACTAAAGAATAATGAATGACTACAAATATATTATCATTGGGTAATGTAATTTGGTTATGTTAGCATTTGTATCCTAAAGCATCAAATATTTTTCTTAATGGTGATTTTAAAACTAAATATTAATGCTGAGGTTGAAAATTTCAAATTACTAACAAATTAAGTATATTACTCAAAAAAAAAAAAAAAGAGTGGATGGATTTAGATTGAGTCAATTCCTACAGAAGAATGTATAACATCCTCTTTGTCCTAAGCCTACTTCTAACTCTTACTAATCTTCAAAAATAATAATTTTTGTTTTGATTTTCAAATTTCCTGTTTATAACTTCTGTAACCCTAAGTAATATATAAATGTAAAATATTATTTGTTTATTAACTTTAGTGAATAAAAGACTAGACTGTGCCCATACAATTTTTTTCATCACAACTTTACATGCCCCAACTTCAATTTGTATATATTTGTGTTGCATACTTTACATATATACACTATGTATGTAAATCTCTAATTCTTGTTGTATTAACCTAAGAGTATCTCTTGGCTTTTCATTATGTAATATGACATTAGCAGCCCTGTCATTATTTCCAACTCCCCATTCTATCATAAACTTTCCAGTGTTTATGCTATTCACTATTGTACTTCTGAGGTACACTACCACTTTTTTTAAAATTAGTTTCAGGTGTACAAAACAACATAGTAATTAGGCATTTATATACCTCACAAAGTAATAACCCCAATAAATCTATTACCTATCTGACACTGTGCATAGCTATTAGAATATTATTAGCTATAATCCCCATGCTCTACTATGTATCCACATGATTATTTTTTTTTTTAATTATAGCTGACATTCAATATTATTTTACATTAGTTTAGGATGTATAGCATAGTGGTTAGACATTTATATAATCATGAATCAATCCCCGGATTAATCTAGTACCCATTTGACAATGTACATAGGTTTTACAATATTATTGACTACATTTCTCACACTATACTTTACATCCTTGTGACACATCCTTATGACTCGTTTGTAACTACCAAGTGGTACTTCTTAATCCATTCACTTTTTCTCACCATGCTTCCAGTAACCATCAGTTTGTTCTCTGTATCTATGGGTCAGTTTCTGTTTAGTTTGTTTATTTTGTCCTTTAGAATCCATATAAAAGTGAAATCATATGATATTTGTCTTTCTCAGTATGCATTGTTTCACTTAGCATAATGCCCTCTATGTCTATCCATGTTGTTGCAAAATATAAGATTTCATTCTTTATGACAGAGTAATACTCCTTTATATGTATGTGTGTAATATATATATATATATATATATATATATATATATATCACAATTTCTTTATCCAATTGTCTACTGAAGGGCATTTTCGTTGTTTCCATATATCATGGCTATTGTAAATAGCACTACAGTGAACATAAGGGTACATATACATTTTCGAATCAGTGTTTTGGATTTCTTTGGATAAATACCCAGAAGTGCAATTGCTGGGTCATATGGTAGTTTTATTTTTAATTTTTTGAGGAACCCCCATACTGTTTTCCACAGTGGCTGCACCTATTTGAAATCCCACCAATAGTGCATAAGGGTTCCTTTTTCTCCACATCCTTACCAGTGCTTGTAGTTTGTTGATTTATTGATGACAGCCATTCTGACAGTAGTGAGGTGATATCTCATTGTGGTTTTTATTTGAATTTCTCTGATGATTAGTGACACTGAGTATCTTTTCACATGTATATTTGCCATCTGTATGTCCTCTTTGTAGAAATGTCTATTCAGGTCCTCTGCCAATTTGTTAATTGTATTTTTGTTTTTGTTGTTTTATTTTTTGTTTTTTGGTGTTGAGTTTTGTATGAAATTTTTATATGAATTTTGGATATTAACTCCTTATCAAATGTATCATTGACAAATCTCTTCTTCCATTCAGTAGGAAGTCTTTTCATTTTGTTGATGGTTTCCTTTGCTGTGCAAAAACTTTTTAGTTTGATGTAGTCCTATTTGTTTATTTTTTCTTTTGTTTCCCTTTTCTGAAAAGATATATCAGAAAAAAAAAATATATATATATACATACATATGTTACTAAGGGTAATGTCTGAGAGTTTACCACCTGTTTTCTTCTAGGAGTTTTATGGCTTCGGGTCTTACATTTTAAATCTTTAATCCATTTTGAGTTTATTCTTATACATGGAGTCAGAAGGTTTCATTTCTTTGTTTGTTTGGTTTTTGCATGTATCTGTCCGGTTTTCCCAGCACCATTTATTGAATAGACAGTCGTTACCCCATTGGGACAACATCAAGTATAACAACATTCACTTCATAGGAGTACCAGAAGGAGAAGAGAGAGAGAGCAAGAAATTGAAAACCTATTTGAAGAAATAATGACATAAAATTTCCATAACCTGGCAAAGAAAACAGACATGCAAGCCCAGGTAATGCAGAGTTTCAAACAAGAGGAACCCAAAGAGGCTGACATCAAGACACATCATAATTAAAATGCCTAAGGTGAAGGAAAAAAAGACAATCTTGAAAGCAGCAAGACAAAACCAGTTTGTTACTACAAGGAAGGTCCCATAAGACTGTCAGCCAATTTCTCAACAGAAACTTTGCAGGCCAGAAGGCATCAATCAGCATGAAATACTCAAAATGATAAAAAGCAAGTACCTACAATCAAGTTTACTCTACCCAGCAAAGCTATCATTTAGAATTGAAGGACAGATAAAGAGCTTCCCAGATTAAAAAAAAAAAAGCTAAAGGAGTTCATCACTACCAAACCAGTATTACAAGAAATGTCAAAGAGATTTCTTTAAGAAGAAGAAGAAAACAATGATCATAAATATGAAAATAACTACATATCTATAAACAATTGCTTTAACTTTAAACAGATTAAATGCCAATCAAAAGATATAGGGTTGCTGCATGGATAAGAAGACAAAACTTTTACATATGCTGCCTACAAGATACTCTCTTCAGATCCAAAACACACATAGACTGAAAGGAATGGAAAAAGATATTTCAAAAATGGAAACAAAAAAAGCAAGCTGTGGTAGTAAAACTTATATTACTATCATTTAAGACAAAATGATCTTAAAACAAAGGCTATAAAATGAGACAAGGAAGGACCCAGTAATTCCACTTCTGGGTATTTATCTAAAGAAACCTAAGACACTATTTGGAAAGCCATATGTACCCATATATACAGTGCAACATTATTTAGAATAACGAAGGTATGGAAGCAACCTAAGTGGCCACCAGTGGATGAATGGATAAAGAAGTGTACGTATATACAGTGGAATATTACTCAGCCATAAAAGAGAATGAAATCTTGCCATCTGTGACAACATGGATATGCCTAGAGGATATTATGCTAAGTGAAGTAAGTCAGACAGATAAAGACAAATACCATATGACTTCACTTATATGTGGAATCTAAAGAACAAAACAAAAAAGAAACAATCTCATAGATAGGGAGACAATTTTGATGGTCGCCATATGGGAGAGAGGCTGGGAGGATGGGTGAAAAAGGAGAAGGGATTAAGAAGTACAAATTGGTAGTTACAAAATAGTCATGGGGATCTACATTATAGCATAGTCAACAATATTTTAATAACTATGCATGGTGTCAGATGGGTACTAGATTTATCAGGGTGATCACTTTGTAAGTTATATAAATGTCTAATGACTATATTATACACCTGTAACTAATGTAATATTGATGTCAACTGTAATTGAAAAAATAAAAAGATTATTTTTAAAAATTCTTCTTTGTTTTCACATATGACAGTGAAAATCTTCTGAGTTATGGCTAATCAGTTCTGTCTTTCAACTTCCCAATTACTGTCTCAATTCAGTAAGTAGAACTTTTATATATATGAGAGAAGGAAGGGTATCATTATTTAAAGTAATGACAGTTAATCAAATGTGGCAAGGATATTCTGATATAGATACACTTAAAGATTGTCAATTTCAGTGCATATTGGTAGAACCCATATGGAAAGACAGTTAAACTATCTCCAAAGCCATGAAAACATCCATACCATACCCATGGTCAACAATTCCCCTTTTAAGAACTAGTTCTAATGAGATGAAAATGAGGTAAATTTTATGAATAAAGATATTTATAGCTTGATGAATATACGGAAATAACTTAAATCAAAAATAAGAAAATGCAAAACAAACCATCAATAGTTATATATTCCAGTGAACATTATGCATATATTAAAATATATGCTTAAATATGCAGTGACTTAATAAACTATCCATATAAAATTTAGAGTCAAAGCAAAAAACAATGTTATATAAGCATATATTTAAAAATACAATATGAATGTGTATACAATGATACTGGAACCGAATATATAAAAAGTTAGTAATGGCGACATTTAGGTAGTGGCATTATAGGTGATTTTTACCTTATTTTCTGGCAAGTGCCACAGGGAGAGACTAAAATTTGTGTTCATTTGGGGATCAGCTGTAAGAGGTCACGCCTGTTGCACTGATGGACTGACCAAGAGAACATACAACAAGCTTTATCATCAGAAGGGAGTAGAGCAGTCACCCTTTCACTTGGTTTCATCACCTTCCCCAACCCCTGTAGAAAATATAAGTGGATTCTTGGGAGATCTTAGAGATGCAAGTAAGAACTGACAGGCTGTTTCTTGAAAATTCTTGATGAGATAATGGGGTGTGAGCTATGCTTTTGGATTCTCCTAAGTGTATAGTATAAATCAGAAGAGAAATGAAAACTTACTAACTTTGCCATAGAAATAGGATTCATCATCTTAGTGTCATTTTATCTATATCCACAGGCTAAAAAGCAAGGTCTTGAGTAAATTTAGACTTCATCTTTTCTTTTACCCCTGCATTTCAAAAGGTCTCTCTCTACATTGTACGTGTGTTGATTTTATGTTCAGAGAATAAATTATTTGATGTTTAAAAGTATTTGGTAAATCACTGTTGAATGATTAAAAAAATTTACAAGGTGGAAATCAAAGAATAGAATAGAAATTGCCTGACAATCTAGATGTTAT
Organism: Rhinolophus sinicus; assembly: GCF_036562045.2. Lineage (NCBI taxonomy): Eukaryota > Metazoa > Chordata > Mammalia > Chiroptera > Rhinolophidae > Rhinolophus > Rhinolophus sinicus. The sequence continues at coordinate 132,198,509 of NC_133753.1, forward strand.
ATTCTAGATTGAATTCAACATATTTGGAGCTGAAGGTCTTTCCTTTAATAGCTACAGTGATTAAATTTTGTTAAACTCAACTTTTATAAATCTGTGTAATTCACGTTCAGGTTCAGTAAACTGGTGTTTCAAAGTGGTTTTCTTAGAATTAAAAGATAAGCAAAATGAAGTTGAGTACCTTGTAAATAAGACAACTCACACTTTCTTTTTACTCAAAAGAATTTGAGAGTATTTTCTTAAATATGAGTGTCTGTGGACTGTCATTCTTCAGGTTTAAAGTAAATAATCTATTTTATTTCTTGTTAAGGGGAATAACCTGTGTTCCTAAAAGGTAAAATCTATTCACAAAATATAATTTTTATGGCAAATAAAGGCTCGAATCTGTCAAAATTTCAATTTAAGTTCTCATGTGATAGTTCTTGTCTATCGTGAATTCCTCTGTCCAGGCTCTGATTTCCTTTCACCAATGTTCTCAGTAGATGTTCACTATTAGAGTTTTACCATACTGCCAAGATATACATTTTCTTAAAAAATACTCAGTATTTATAACGTATCTTTGTATCAGAGAGCACATGAAGATAAATAATACTTCATTATCCCACAATGACACAATCAAACGTATAACTTAAATTTAAGTATTTTACCCAATAAATGCCTTATGTGTCAAAATAAACATACTGTAGCCTGGATAGTAAAAAAATGAAATAGAGGAAAGAGACAGAAGTAGATAGATAGATAGATAGATAGATAGATAGATAGATAGATAGATAGATAGATAGATAGATAGAGATACATAGATGTGTTTATTTTTCTTTATTGTGGTTTAATGGCTAATATTTAATCTCTAGATATACCCATAATCTGCAATTTACTTCTGGAGGTTAGAGTTATACACAAGTTAACCCTTGCAGGACTTTCAAGGACCTTTTGGCGTGGACCAATTGTCTCCATGGGCCTTTTGGACAGTACTAATTGTCTGCTAATCTGAATTAATGCACAAGAAATCTATTATATGAAATAAAGAACAGGCTGACTAAGATTACATAAAATAGAAATAGGAAAATAAATTTGTCATTCTTCTAGAGTATTTAGTGATTATTTTATCTCCAAGATGCAAAATATTTTTTCCATGCTTAAAACTAATTTTTCCTTTTATTCTTTGAAGCAATTCTTGTGCTACTTTTATTCTTTTTATTTTACTATTAGAATATTATTTAATCCCTTAGATTATCTCTTAATTTTCTTTAAAAAACAAGAAAACAAAATTATAATAGGTTAAATATCATGAAACTCTTCATCATTTCCTTCCTGGTGTGTGTGTGTGTGGGGGGGGCAGATTTCCACTCTCAAATCTAGGAAAAAAATGCACAAGTTTGGGGACTGGTGGTACTTATTGAAATGATCATTTAAAGAACTCCAGACTAAGGCACTAGATCTTAAAAGACGGTATTTAGGAATACAAATTAAGACACCCTTCCCTCATTCTTTCACGTTTGCATGCCTCCTACTATTATTTTACAAACCTAATAGCTTAACTCACAACTCACTTATTATAAATTGATAATATTAACAAAAATGAAAACACACTTATAAAATATTTCCTATTTTCTCCAGCATCAAACATTGCCCTACTTGGAATATACAAAATGTTTTTTTGTTGACCATTAAATCAGCATTCAATGTTTACTATTTTTAAAATTCCAAGAGAAGAAAACTTATTTTTTCTAACATTTATATATATTCCAGCTCATCTGGGAATCGAAGCTTCATTGACAATTTCTACAAACCATTCGGGTCCAATTCTTAACATAAAAATTTGATTTAAAGAATTGCCTCCATACACTGAGATGCATAACCAGGTGTCTGGCATCAGTGTGTGGTCACTGAGGGATAGAAAAATTAAATAAAATTAAATTGGCTTAAAGAATATTGTTTTTAAAATTACAATATTAAAAAAATCCACAACATCAATTATTATAATATACATTTATACAAGTAAGTTTTTTGTACATCTCATATGATCTACCAAAAATTGAGAGAGGCAATACTATCATTATTTATGGAGTAGGTAAATGATATCTTGAGAGTTTATCGTGATTCATCTCAGTCATACTGCTAAAAAGATTAAAACACAAACAAGATTCAAACACCTATGTCCTATTTTGCTACCGTAAATAGCTTGTCTGAACAACTGGAAATATAGAAAAATAAAAGAATGTGGGAAAAAAGAAACTTCCTTATTATCTGAAGCACTGATTTCCAGATTACAACAAATCTTAGAACCTGTTATCAATGAAAACATATTTTATTGATTATGCTATAGTTCAATCGTTTTATTTACTTTTTTAAGACTGTTTAATTTATTAAGTAATATAATCTGTTAATTACCCACTCACATCACCATGGTTTTGTTTTAGGATAATTAGAATAGTGTCTGTCTAAAATATCTCTGGTTTACATTTACAAAGCAAAATTTGTTTCAACCCTAAATTCAAATTAACTATGTACAAAATTTCAAGCACTGGGGGTCTTAAAGATTTTTTTTTTCCTCCTAAATTTGGTTAAAATGCTGAGCAATTTAGGTGCTCTGATCAACACCAATTGAGGAAAATCGAATTTGAAGATTTAAATTTGACATTTTACATTTAAAGGCAGGAAATCTTCCCTTTACTACTCAGCCATTCTGTGACAGCCACATTGCTGTGCACAAGTCAAATCACATTATAGAACACGGTCACTTGTGTTGAAAAGTGAAAAGGACACATTAATAAAATAAAATGGGAGAATGTTAGTACCTGAATATGTTTTAAACACAATTATCATTACAAATATATGGTCTGAAAAGATATGCTTGTAAAAACTTCAGATATCTGATGCTCTAAAATGGTTTCCCCTTCCTCCCACAGCTTCTTTTATTTTATATCAAAAGCTAGGTGACTGGAATACAAAATCACCATAACACAGTGATTTTGGAGCTGGTTTAACTTTGAGGTTGCCTGTCTTGATTTGATTGAAGTGTGATCTGAACTACATGAGAGGATACAGGTATCTTGAAAATAGTCTCCTCCTTGGAGGCTATTATTACTTTTTCTTTCATTCTCTCCTTCTTTGCAAAGGGTCTGATATTTATTACTTCTATGCAAAATTCTACACTCCTGTAATCTACATACTCGTACACTCAATTTGAAATCAAATAACCACCATCAGCAACTTTCTTTATTTTTAATAGCAAATTTCATTCCAACTTGCTTCTTGATTGGCTTAATGGAAAATAAAAAGTTAAGTCTCTATTACACTCAATCAGAGATGAAAAGCTAAAACTACTCAAAAAATTTACAAAATGTCCTCCTTTGGAGCTTAGCTCTAAACACCTTGAGAGAATGTGTCTGCAGCGATACAAATTTACATGTTACATAAATCTCTAACAAACAGCTTTTTAACCAGAAAGTCTTTACAACAATTCCATATAACAGCAGGGAAGGTGACCAGTTGTGATTAACAACTTTCTTGTTCAATTTCCTTGCTAGAGTGAGAAAATTGTTCAAATTCATCTTGGCCTCTTACCTTGATGTTTATTACAGCAGATGAGATTTCCCCTCCGGGCAACCACTGTGTTACTGCTCTTTTCACACTAAACTCATTTCCCATTACAACTGTGTTAATCTTTCCATTCTTCCCTCATTTTTCTTTCTTTTCCTTTCTCTCTCTCTCTCTCTCTCTCTCTCTCTCTCTCTCTCTCTCTCTCTCTCTCCCCTAGCATTTTAAAATTTCATATTTTATATACCCAAATCTCAATTAGGTATACAATTATAATCCATGAATAATTAGTTCACTTTTTTACAACATAACTTTAATCTCAATGTGTATCTATATATCTTTCTAGATTTAAAAATCATGTTCTAGAACAGGTGAAAGATGGTATAATTATATATATGATTCAGCTTCATGGAGTTCAAGCCAGATGTCTGCGGCTTGAACTGATACTGACAATCAATATTTGTAGTGTATAAGATTTATCATCAATGTTGGACTTATGATTTTAGGCATATGGTGAAGTATAACTTTCTTATTTCAACTGTCTTAACGGATGTGAGTAGACATATCGCTGATTTGAATTAGAAGGCGATGGTCTGTGCTGCTATAGCCTGGTTTGCACTTTTACATTAAATTCATATTTCAAAGTTTTAAAGCAACAGTTGTTATTTCCACAATTATAATACTCAAATACTGAACTGACGTTTCTAATGTTTCCCTACTTTTCTGATAAAATAACAAAGGTGTGTGCAGAAAACACACACACACACACACACAAATCATAGTTATGACCACAACAAAACTTTTAGAAGTGATATGTATGATACTTCTAATTTGAATGAAGGCTTATATTCAATGTGAATTTTGAAATGTATCACGCCTTTTTGCTTATTACTTGTAAAGTAGCACTGAAAAAGAATGCCAAAAGCATATACTCAAAAACATTGGTGTATTATTTTCAAAAGTTGATCTTGTAGTAAAAGGATTTCTACATATCTCAGTAACCATAACCTTTTAAAAAATATTTTTATTTTTGAATAAATGCGTGGCTTTCAGGAAAATACCAAACAACTTGAGAAAACGAAAAAGAAATTACAATATCACTTGAAATCTCTTTACTCAGAAATAATCACAATGAAGCTTTTGTGAGCAACATATAGATATTTCTTCCTGCCTATAAAGAGGTACATAGTAGATATAATGTAGTAAGATGCAATTGGATTACACTGGGTTATATAAATAAATAAATAAATAAATATCTCAAATGAATTACATTCCTTGTGAGACAAAAAATAATTTGGAAAAAACTGCTGAAAATTCAGATAAATATTTTCTTAACAAGAAATATGTATATATACAACACACCTCTAAAGTTTAAAAAGATTAGAACAATAATATACCTGATTTCTCTAAGTGTTATGTGTTTCAAATTTAGCTGTATCTATAAATTTTATACTATAGGGAAGATTATGGAGTTAACAAGTCACATTCTCCTGCTGACATCATCCCATCTCCTAAGTTATATAATAAGACTTTTATATTGTCTGAGTGTATATATAACAGTTTTTCTATATATGTAATCATCACAATTAGTATTAAATGAATTCAATATTCAACATTTGTTTGCTGTTATTGTTATGGTTGTTTTTCTGTGTGGAGATACATATGATTTTTGTTGTTGTTTACAAAGTTTAGTAACTTTACTAGACTATCATGGTGCTGATTATTTTTGTTATTTACTTGAGAAATGCAGTACCATTTCAATAATTTATAATTTTTTGATTATATCTTCAAATACTTTCCTGTTTATTATGTTATTTTTGCAAAGAAAAATTATAAATATGTTGAGAAATTTTGTTAGTCTTTCAACAAAGTATCTTAAGGGAAAGAATCATCCCCTTATATTCAGTTTTGTCTGATATTGCTTCATCTTTCCATTTGGTCATTTTAATTTTTTTTCATGTTATTTCTTTTACATTGGGCTTCATTTCTATAATGTGTTTATTTTCCTATTTGGGGTTTTATTCACTAAAAATTTGGAGTATCACTTTTTATTTCCTTTGGTTTTCTTACAATTTTGTCAGTACTTAAAACTATTCAATATATATTATTTCCTATAATTTTGTTATTTTTATAGTATTGTTTAGAAATATTTTTTTCCTGAAATTTACATGTACTTGGTTGACTTTTCCTCTGAAGGATTATTTTTATCATTTATTAACTCCTGTTCCTTTTCTCCCCAAATACACGCACAGACTTTGTATTCCTTTCTAATTATTGTCAATAGTTTAATGGAGTTAAGTTCTTTAATGGAGGTAAGTTTTATTGGAACATAGTGATATCCATTCACATATGTGTTACTGTGTTTCCCCGAAAATAAGACCTATCCCCAAAATAAGTCCCAGTTAAGATGTCAGCTAGACGGACACATCTAGTACATTACGACGATGTTACAGAAGAAAATGACATGACTGTATTTGAATAAATGTAGATTATTGTACATGCAGAAATAAGACATCTCCTGAAAACATGCCTTAACGCATCTTTTGGAGCAAAAATTAATACAAGACCCAGTCTTATTTTCGGGGAAACACGGTAGCAAATGCTGCTCTTCTGATACGAAATAAGCTGAGCAGGTGCAACAGTGATGGATGGCTACCAAGCTGAGATTATATGACCTATTACAGAATAAGTTTGCCATCTCCTGAGTGAAGGTATTATATCCACTATAAAGGATGATTCTTTGCTTTAGATTATATGTTCATTAATCTTTTACAGTTACTTATACGTATAATGTTGAGAAATTTAACAGTTTGAATATCATAATGCTGCACCAAGATCTAACCCGAGAAATAATGAAGCCTTATTTAAATAAAATGGATCCTTTTATCAGAGTTAATAGCTCATTTTTTTAAAACAGGAACAAAAGTCAGCATGTGTTTCTCCATTAAATTAGGTCATGAAAACCAACTTCTTTCAAATTTATTTCATAAGTCAGGTAGTTATCATTTTAAAATTTAGTATTAAATAGTTCATAGGAAACAACAACCATAATCTTGTATTTTATATGAAAATACTAATCTATCAATCAAGGTTTTTTTAGTTGCAAGCGACAGAAAAACCACGTAAGGGAAAACAAACAAACAAACAAACAAACTATTCACAGAATAGTGGTTAGCTCACATAATGGATTACTGTGCCAGGATATTTTGGCCAGAAAAACAACAACACATGACAACTGAAATAGAAATCAGGTAATTTCAACCATCTAGAGACAAAGAGATATTCATACTTAAACATATTTTACCAGTATTGTCACTAAAATAAATATGGCAATTCCATTTTTTTTTAACCTTGAAATATTTCTTTCATCATTCAAAAAGACAAGGGAGAGAGATTCAGTTGGTGGAGTTGGGTACCATGTCCACCTTTTGACTATATACCAAAACAATATGACAAAGGACTTAATAGTAAAACTATGTGTGGGCTTTTGGGTTTCCTGGTAATAAAACAGAACACTGATTTATTATCCTACAAAGATGAGAGAAAATGAATGAGATGTCATATCTCACATTAAAAACAAACAAAAAGCAGTATTATAGGAGAAATGAATATCGGGGGATAAAATTAACATATTCACTGTATTCATATTTACTGAAAAAAAATTCAACATAGGTAGTGTGCTGTATGGTTTATTTCTTTTCTGAACATATAAAGACTGTATTTTCTAGCATCTATTCCTTACATTGCATGTAAGTAGCACCATAAAGTGAATGTGGGTAGAAACACTGAGTATTACAAGACTAGATACTAAGATATCCACCATGAATATCCATTCTCTGTCTCTCTCCTCCTCTAAGGAACCGGTAGTGAAAGACTAGGCAATGGCAGAGACAAGCTAGGAAAGAAACTAACATCCTGACTCACCTCAAGGGAGGACAACATATAAGACGAAAGTCTGACCCATATCAGACTGTGATGCCACCAGGAACTCACCCTTGACTGAGTTAAGCCACTGACTTCCATTACTTATTTAAACCCCTACATGAAATTAATTATATTGGAATTTGTTTTTAAGCAATAAATGTGGTCTATCACTCATAGAAACTCTCTCTCTCTCTCTCTCTCTCTCTCTCTCTCTCTCTCTCTCTAATACACTAATGTGACCTGCTTCTGTATGTATAGGAAAATTTTAAGGCTCACCAACTCCTATTTTGTGTGAATTTTCATTGTTTTAGTAGGAAGTAGGTTTCCTAATATATACTATAAAGGTATTCATGGGAATACAAACCAGAATTTATTATGATTATTGCTATTGAGTTATATATTTTTATCTCTTTAAATGTATTTCTTTTATACTATTTTATGGATTATACAGAAGGCCTTTAGAGACCCTGATACTCTAGCATCAATTTAGTATTTTCTAAGAAAACAATATCACCTTTAATCAAAATCAGAGCATTTCATCATTACTTTTTTCTTTGAGATTGCTTCAAGGCTTCACGTGAGGCTCTAACCAGAGTTATATTTCTCTTTGAATTTCAACAGAAAGCGTTTACATCACACTCTTAACGCTTATCTTATACTTCCGTGAATTGCAGTTTTGTTTCTACAAGTCTTATCTATTCAACCAGATTGTAAGTACTTTAAAACAGTGACTGTGTTTAAAGAATTTGTGTGCCCTACGGTACTTAAATATGCCTAGTAAATCTTTGCAAAATGATAGTTGTTGCAGCTCCAAAAAGGCTCATGTGGTCCTACAACCTTGGTTTGATAATTTTCCTAAAAGTGTATTTTAAATGAACCTACATTCTGATATATGAGCCTGTTACAAAAATAAAATAAGCTTTTTACTTTTTCTCCCTTCTTAGCTCATTGGTGTCACAGATACTATAGAGAACTTGTTCAATTATTTAATATTAATTTTTACATATATGATTTTGTATTTCGTCTGTTCTGTGACACGATTTTACCTTCTTTGTGGACACTTGCCTTTCCTCTAGTCCACATTTCCCCCCAAATAATGCACTAAGTTATGACATCAGTTGTCATTAATAAGGTTCTTTAAAATATAAATGAACAAAATTATTTACTGTTATTACTGAACAACTCCATTGATTAGTGATTTGTTTTACCATATCCTTAACTATAAAGGATATATAATAAAATATTTAATATTATGAAATATAAATATAAAGGCACCTTGTTAGAATTATTGGCATATTTTACCATTATGCTGTTGTGCTTTCATTGGTAAGATAACACATATAGTTGTTTGAAGTGATGTTTTAGTGTTTTTCTAAGCAATCATATGAACTGAAGATTAAACTCTTTGTTTTAATCAATGTTTACTAAAAATCTGTCTTTGATTTCTAATGTCTATATTTATGCCTACATATATTCTCCAGATAGCTAATATTCCTATCTATAGTCCTGATAATTTTGCTAAATAAAGAATGAATGATTTATTTTTGAGCCTACGTTTCACAAATGCAATCTTCTGATAGCTATCAGGTAGTCACAAAACAGCAGATTTTTGTGCTTTCTGAGTGAATCTCTAAAGTTATATAAATACTATTCTTGGGTATATCAATGCATAATCTGGGCATCTAAGAGATGGATATATTTAGAAAATCATTATACAAAGATGCGTCATTAATTTTAGATAAAGAACAAGTCACATGCTTGAGGTTGATAGTCTGGTCAGAAGCCTAAACCAGATTCCTTTCTTCGAAGGAATATGGTTCAAAGAGATATAGAAAAAAATATGTTAGTATGTTTAAACCTAGCTATAGTCAAAACAGTTGGTTTCATTTTATAATTGCATAGAAACATGTCTCCATTTTCTTCCTATTAAAACTATCAGGAGTTGGATTAGTAATGGGAAAAAATAGATATAACAGTTACTGCAGACAGAGGTTAGTGAAGTTGTTTTTAAAATTATATCATTCTCATCGTCATCATCATCACACACGAGAGAGATGAAAAATCCCATCATTATTGGCACACTAGGTAGAAATAAACTAGTCAATCCAGCCAGGCTGCCTAATTTAGGAATGAATAGTAATAGGGCATGATGGGCCATGGTTTAAAGTGATATGTTTAATGGGTTTAAGATCAGTGAGAATAGGCACAAACTCTGTGTTGTCTATACAGTATCTTATTTCCTACCTCCAAGTGACAAAGAGAAGATCATTTTATCATGTGAGATACTGTGGTGTAGTATTTGTATTTTCTGACCTGTATTTTAAGCTTCAAGGTAGAAATCAGTCTCAGATGAAACTGAGAAAGTCAGCTGAGGTCTAAGTTAGCTGGAGTCTCTATTTTAGGTTCTGCCCCAGAAGTTCAGTGTTTTTAATTCAGACATTAAAAGCTCAGCTACACATCATGAGGGCTTACAACATTATTATTCCTGCTATGACAAAATGTCTACCAACCTGCCTGCAGGCTATCCTCTTCTGAAACAGTTGCTCTCACTAGAGATTAGCAAAAGACAAATCAGAGCTTTAGCTAAATAAACCAAAGCCTTGTTTTCTCTCATTAACAAAAAAAAAAAAAAAAAAAAAAAAGACTTAGCATATATCCCATTAGAAAGCCGGGAATCTATTAACTAAAATAGAGTCAAGAGGGAAGTATATCACCTTCTGGTTTGCTTCATATTTCTGTTGCTGTCATCTGCCAAGGGTAGTACGACACGGCACAAAAGTAGCTTTCCTTTGGAGATTTCAAATCACTTTAAAAACAATAACTGACAAATCATAATTTACTGGTGGCAACAAAATAAACTGAGGTGGGCCATTAGAATGTGCTGGGCATCGATCTCTGTTACCAACAGTGGTGAGATCTGCAGTGAAAGTGCAAAGGACAGTTGAGCCGTATTTCTCTACTTACACTCTGCTCACACTAGTTGGCTTCAGTCAGATTTAGCTGCCATGTATATATAAACTTTGTATATAAAACTATGACTTTACTGAAGTGTTGTTACTAATGGTAATAAGGTATATTTGTTTATAAGTGATGGTTTTATAATAATAAATTAAAGCACAATAATTTACCTCCCCCACCAAAAAAACAAAAACAAAAACAAAAAAAAAACATGGCTTTAATGCCTCTACTAAGTATTCTTTTCCCAATAATTTAGCCTAAGTGAGTTGAGAGAGAATTTGGCACATTGTTTAAATGTTCAAATAAAAGTTTTTGGCAAAAAATATTTTGCTCTTTGCTACGTGGGATTTATAAGCAGTTATTTTCTTTATATGTTTTGTTTGTTTTGCATCACTTCCTATATATTCAGGGCATTTTTTTCTCCCTCCTTTCATTATTTATTTTTGGTTGAAATATGATTCACATTTAGTAAAATACTCAATCTTAGGTGTAACTTTCAATCAAGTTTTGACAAATGCATATTAGGACACAGCATGTTTCCATTACAACAGAAATTCTCCTATGCCCTTTTCCCCAACCAGAAGACACAACAGATCTGATTTCTATTAACAGATTAATAGACTCTGTTTTGCATAATTTTAGATTTCAAAGTAATGGAATTGTACAGTATATCCTTTTTTGCTAACTGCATAATATGTTTGAGATTCATCCTGTCATTGCATGTATCCCTAGTTTGTTCCTTTATTGCTAGGTAGTAATATAACAGTGTGTTTATCCATGTTCCTCTTGATGGACATTGGGAATATTTTCAGGGTTTCTTTGTTGTTGTTTTGCTGTTTGGAAGAAAACTGCTGTGGGTATTCTTTTCAAGGCTCTTGAGGACGTACTTTTATTTTTTTTAAATAAATACCTCAGATGAGAACTGCTGAATCACAGAATGGTATGTTTGAATAAAGAAAATGCCAGTTCTCTAAAAGAGTTAGACACATTTATATTTTTTCCAACTATATATGAGAGCTTTGGTGGGTTCCACATCTCATGCAACTTTTAATGTTTTCACTCTTTCTTCTTTCATTTATTTGTATCTCGTGATGGATTTAGTTTTCATTTTACAGATGACTGCATAGAGCACTTTTTCATGTGCTTATCAGACCCTATTATATCTTCTTTCTGAAGTGTTGGTTCAAATAGTTTGCTCATTCTTCTGGGTTGTTTTTCTTTTAAATATGGGTTTGTAAGAACTCTTTATATGAATACAAGCATTTCCCAGATATATGTGTTACAGAATTTTTCTCCCAATCTGCTTTAATTATTTATATTTTCAGTCACATCTTTTGATGAGCTGAACAAGTTATTACACTGTCATACATTGTACCAAATTTTCTTTTGTTTTATGGCTTCTGCTTTCTGGTTCTAAAAAATATTGGGTCTAGCCCTCAGTTGCAAAGATACTCTGTTTTCCTCTAGTATGTTAATAATTTTACATAAAAGGCTGTTATTAATTTGATTTTTTTGTGTATGAGGTCTTTACATGCTCTGTTTTCCAGTGTCAATCTCTTAGTTTATCCTGTACTCTCCTTTTCCTGTACCTATTCCATCATCCTTTATGGTTCATTTCATAGTCCCTTCCCTGTCCAATATACATTCCCCTTATTTATCCAACTTCAATAAAAAACTTCTTTAAAATTTCTAAACATTTAATATGTTGAGTCTGCCATAAATGGTATTTTCATTTTGTTTTCTAATGTTTCATTGCCAAAATACAGAAATACAATTGATTTTTGAATACTCTCTTTGTATTCTGGTATTCTACAGCCTTGCTAAGTTCACTTATTAGTTCTAGTAAATATTTTGGTAAGTTCTTCATGATTTTCTGTGATCAAAAACACATCCTCTGCAAATAAAGTCAGTTTTCTTTTTTGTTCCCGATCTTAAAGACTTTATTCTTTCTTAATGTCTCAGGGCAATGGCTACAATCCCCAGTACAATGATAAACAGAAGTGATGAGAGAAGACATTCTCTTGCTTCACATAAGGAAAGTACTCAAATTTTCACTAGCAGATAGTTTATTCATGTATTCCCTTTATTAGATGGAGGAAATTTACTTCTATTTATAGCTTACTTAGAACTAGTTTTGTTTACATTTTTAAATCACATATAGTCATTTTATTATGTCAAAATATTTTTCTGTATTTATTGGAATGATCACTTAATTTTTTCCTTGAATTCTTTCATGTGGTGAATTAGAGTAATTAATTTTCCCAGCTTTGCATTTCTAAAATAAACCATTTGCTCATAGTATATATTTTTATATACTATTTACTAATATTATATGGGGATATTTATAAAACCATGACATTTTTAATTTGGGAAATTTATTAAGGAAACTATTTATGAGGTAGATCAGAGATGGGCAATTTTGGGCAAGAGGCCAAGTGCAAATTTTGTCATCATTATTACATCCCAGAATATAAAATATCACTTAATATTCTTTGTAATAGAATTTGTAGAGTTTTTTAAACTCTAATGGGACATAGTTTTAGTTCTAAATTTTTGATGGTAAATAACAGTTATATGAGTCTGTATCCTACATTTCAATAATAGATATTCTATTTTTATAAAGATAATTTCTTATTAACATCCAACTGAGCAAAAGATTAAGGATCTATTACATTGTGACACATCCAATGGATACTACATAATTATTCCAAAAATAAGTTAAAATAAATTGTCTAAGAAACACAAAATGTATTTCAGAAATATTAAATGCTAAAAATAAATTATAGTGCAATGGATATAGCATTATATCTCTCCTTTGTAAATAAAGAAAATAAGATGTTAGATAAATAAATAGGTAGAGACAGATAGAAGTACTAAATAAAAGGGAAATGAAAGATTATACAAAAGCAATTCCAGCTATGTCATTTAAAATCTCCACAAAACAAAAATAAACAAATGGATAATGATTACCATCTTCTACTTTGGGCCAATCAGAATCAAGATGGCATACAGCTCTTTTTTGCCACTCAGCCAACCAATACAAAGTGTTGAATTCTTTATATTGCAAACATTTGTATAGGAATGATTTCTGCATACTATCACCAAATCTGAGCAGAATAAAATGACACAAAACATGGGTTTATAGCTATAGAATACATTCTTCATTATAGGTGCCATTACTGAGCTATTGCAGAGCATACAACAACATTGAAAAATATTTCTTATATATCAGTTTTATGTGGTCCATAACATGGCATTGATACTGGCTATAATAATTTCTAACCATATTTGTTAGTTTACACTGCTCTCCATATTAATATATAAATATAAATTTAAGTTGCTCTTTTTAATTCTTTATAAATTCCTAGTAAAAACAAACTGAAGTGGAAAACACAGTAGTTTTTGGCATTAGACTGCCCTGACTTGTTTCATTATTTTTGCTAGTAAGAAATTTCTTATTCCCATGAACTCACAGAATACATTTTAGTTTGTCCCTTTTCCCCTGATCTCAGAAAGCCCACATAAATATCAATGTGGTATAAAGTAAGCTTTCCATTCAAAATAAATAGTATTTTTCTCCTGTTATGCCTGCCTTTTTAGATGCTTTTGCTTCAGGGAAAAAATCACTTGGAAAGTTGTGTGTGGTATATATGCTTGAAATCGTTCATTTGTGTCTCACAATACACTCTGCACACTTCTCAACCTGCCTTCTGCCTGGGAAGCTGAGATGTACATCAGTAGGGCTCCCAGGCCTTTGTCTTGGCTGGGTTCGAACAATGTTGAGTACCATCAGAAGTTGAAAAAGGAGATAGTGAAGAGTGAGGTCATGGTGTTTATTACTTTGACTTTCTCAGCCTGTTTGCCTTGAGGTGTGTTTTCTTCGAATGAAGTTTATGGATCCTTTCAATATGGATGACCCTATGCAATTATCTCTCCTTTCTCTAGTTCTACTAACTGTCTTTCCTGTTATTTTGTGGTCTTATTTAGTTGTATTTTGTATCACCCCAGACTCAGTGGTATAAAATAACCATTTACTATGCTCACAAAATCTGTGGGTCCGGAATCTACACAGGACTTAGTAGGGAGAGATTGTATCTGCTTCATGATGTCTGAGGTCTCCAGTGAAAATGAAAAGATTCAGGAATAGTAAATAACCCAGGACTGGATTATCTGAAGGCTTGCTCATTTTCATGTCTGGTGTTTGAAGCTGGTTATCAGCTGGGACACTGAAACACCTCCATGGAACTTTCCACATAGCCTGGACTTCCTCAAATTACACTGATTGAATTCAAAAGATGAGTGCCCTGATTGTGAGAGAAAGGCCGAGACAGAGAGAAAAGACAGAGAGAAAGAGACAGAAACTAGACAGAAGCTCTATTGCCTTTTAGATTTAGCCTGAAAATCTAGAGCAGGTTTAGCCTCAGCAATCGTGTAGCATTACTTCCACCCCATTCTTCTTATTAAGTCAGTCACAAAGTTCTGTCCAGTTTTAAGAAGAGGTGAAATAGATTCTAACACTTAAATGGAGGAGCGGTCAGATTCTGGAAGAATACATAGGACCCCACACCCCCCACACCCCAAAATGTTATGGACATTTTCGGAAAACAAATTCAGCCAAAGACCTAGGTGGTGAGTCTTTTTGTCTACTACTAGTCCAAGATTCCAACACCACACTTTGTGATTTCTAAACTTTTATAATAAACTCTCTTTGAATTATGCTTATTCATATTGTTTTCTGTTTCTTGTTAGAATCCTAAGTAATAAAGCACACTATTCAAGTATTGTTTGAAAGAAAAAAGGAACTATTTTCAGCATAATGAAGTAGTCATATTTATAACACACATCAATCTGTAATCTTTTTAGTTATTAAGTTGAATTATTTTTTGTTATTCGGAAATTACAACCAAATTAACACATATTTCTCATTTAATCAATGGAATTACTAAGGAGCAAGTTAAAGAAATCCACTATTGCCATTTTTATTTTTTCAATATAATTTTCCAACTTCTGGCTTATGTAATGGAATTAAAATGCTAAGGGAAAACATTACAAAATACTGGACAAAAATTATACACATTTCTAGATGATATAATCAAATATCTACAAAGTCTAATATAAAATTCTAAAATATCTGCCAAAATTAAATATAGAATTTTATGAAATGTGACTGTTTTTATAATAACTATTTAAAAATATAATTACCAAATATTACCTTTGATGTAGATTGAATGCTGCACTGACCCCAATCAATAGTCTCCTTATATGTGCATGCTTTACAATTTGACTCTGTAAGTCCTTCCAAGAAGAGAACCTGCCATAGTTGCCAGTATTTCTCTACTCCTTCAATATTTTCTGCCTGTGTGACTCATTTGTGTGACCAAATAAGTACAGTAAGAAATCAGCCAGTTTAAATTCTAGGCATTGATAAGTCTTTTGTGCTTTCATTTCTTCTCTTCAAACTAAGTCTCCTTCATGAGAATACAGGCTAACCTTTTAGAGGGTGAGAAACTGTACCCCAGCTCACTACTAGTCAACACACAAAAACAATGAGGTTGAATCAATGAGTAGCTGATGGCAGATGTCTGAGGAAGATCTATTGACACCAGAAGAACTAGCTGAGCAGTCTAAATTTTTGGCTTTCTGATTCATGAGTTGATAAAAAGCTTGCTCTTTTTCAAATCAGTTGAATTTGGGGGTATATTGTTAATCAGTAGTCAATAGTTAACTGATGCACCATTCATAAATGTTTCAAAAGTATATAAATTTAGCAATATATTTAACAGGAAGTACATATGTATCTATCTATCTATATACACACATTTAAAAACATCAAATATCTGTTATATTTCCTATTTTATATGTGTACATATGTATGGCTATAAGAATTATAGTATAGTATATTTGACAGGAAATATATGTGTATATTTTATGTATAATTTTATGTCTATAGTATATTCAACAGGATGTATATACAAACACACACATACACGTATATCATGAAAAGTAATACTCATCCATGGATAGGAAGATCCTAAAAATTTCAATTATTCAAAATATTCTACAGATTACATGCAGTTGTAATCTGAATACTAAAGGCAATTTTGCTGTTTTGTTTTTCTGTTGCTTCTGTTGTTCTTTTTTTTTCCTTATGAAATAGTCATATTTGTTTTAACTCATGCTCAAGAATATCCACAAAATTTTTTTAGACAAAGATAATAAAAACAAAAACTAGTGCGTGGGGTAATCCTGTACTAAATATGAGATATTACTACATAATCACTATACTAAAAGATTGGATGTTATAGAAAAATAAATCTGTAAAAACACAATAAAGTATCAATAAGTAGATATCCAAGCATACGTGAAAACTCGATGTACAACACAAGTAGACTGTTCTTCAATGTAATGAAAAAAATAGTTTAATAACTGGAAGACCATATTTTTTTATCTCTCTAAGAAAAAAAAAAACCAAAGAGAAAAAATACCTTTATCTTATTACCGTGTTTCCCCGAAAATAAGACCTAGCCTGACCATCAGCTCTAATGCGTTTTGTGGAGCAAAAATTAACGTAAGACCCACTCTTATTTTACTATAATATAAGACCCGGTGTAATATAACATAACATAACGTAACGTAACGTAACGTAACGTAACATAACATAACATAACATAACGTAATATAATAAACAATTATCTGAAGATATTTAGATGAAGAAATGTACATTTATAATGCTAAGTGAGAAAACGAGATTCAAATAAATGTATCAACTATGACTAAATCACCTATGTTTGCATATAATTTGTCAGCTGGAGAAATCTTTGAAGGTTACACAAAGTCATTGACCTTTCTACATCAGGAGATCATTCATGGAAGGGTGAGTGATGGAGCATTAATTTTTCAAAATATGCCTTTGCTTTGTTTCACTAGTCACAATAAACTATTTCTGTAAAACTAACATTAATAATATGTGAAATTAATAGGATGTTAACATCACATAAAAAATACAGTAAATGAGGAAAAATCCAAGTAAACCAAGTAGCAATTAAAAATATATTGTTATTATAAAGATAAATTCTTCAGAGATATCCCCTATCTCAGTCTGGTGTGTTAATTTCTCTGAAAACTTAAGAGCAATTTCTTCTAATGTTGTCAAAAAAGAAGGCTGTGTGACCAGGTGGTAAATGAATGACTCTAGACTCTCTGAGTTCTAATATTGACTCTATCACTTGTTAATTAGTTCCACTTCAGAAATGTAGCTTCTTTAAATACAGCATTCCTGATTCTTCTGAATAAACAGAAAAAAATTTTAAAAGAACAAATATATGAAAAAATGGGAAGAATCTAGTTCTAACTTTTTAAAAAAATTTGAGTATGTCTAAAGATGAATGGAAAAAATCCTGTAAATTCATAATTATAATACTTTAGAAATTAGGATTTGTAAGTAAATTTACATGCTACAGAAGTTTAACACTGGTAGAATTAATATTTTAATTTTTAAATATTTTTAAATTTTCAAATTCTGGTAATATTTTATCTTGGTAAATAAAACCTATTCAGTATATGGTCCCAAATTTCATCTTAGCCTCTTTAGGTGACACATATGTAGGAAAGCAAAGCAACAGATGTTGAAAAGTTATTAATTTGGTATTAGAAAGTATATAAATAAATCCAAGTAATTTAGGAACATAAAGCAAGAAACTTCCTTTTCAACAGATATACCATAAGCTGCTTAACAAGTACTACTGGAGGGTTAATAATACTTTGCTGCTTGCTTATCAGGAAAGAGATAAAAAAAATTGAAATGTGATAAATGTAATTCCTCTGCTTTCTCTACTGAGACTCTGTGCTGGGGACTGAGGACATCCAAGGACAGTTATGATTGCTTCAGTGGAGCGGAGCTCTCTACCCTTGCCCCATCTGAAAAATCTTTTATTAAAGAATGGCCCACTTATTATAAATCATTATTCCTGTTCATGCACTGTTAGGAAGAATGACAGTCCATTCAAAGTGATACAAAGCTCAGTGATTTCCTAAGTCGCAAAGAGACAACACAGCATTCTTACAGTGAAATCAGGCCAATTTCCTTGCACTCATCTCTATCATATAATAAGCTAGGACTGAACCAGTCACTATAGTCCAGAACCTTTTTAAGTTGAGGTGAAATTGCAAAAGTTAAAACATCCTTATATTTTCTAAGTTCTTGAGAAGCACTTCACTTGAGCATAAGGAAATGCAAGTTATTCTTTTCCAATATATGTAAAAAATAATCTTAACAAATGTAAGATGCTAAATACCTATTTTGTCAATATATTATCAATAAAAGTTTTACCTAACTTTTGCATACTCTATGAATTATGCTCATGTTTTATGTGATTATTAAAATAATAAATTAATATAAATATACCTAACATACCAAATAAATTAGTCTCTAGTTTTTTCAGATCTTGTTATGGAGTATCTGTTTATGAGTTCTCTTTTTTTATAGCAAAATTACCTAGTATGATTTATGACCTTTATTATTTAATTCTATAGCAACAAAGTAGCTAACCTTTTGATTTCATGAATTCTTACAAGGTATAAATAATGCTCTTAATAAAATCACTTCAATAAGGTGTGCACTTTCTTATTACCTTGCATGGATGTATTGTTGTGTAATTTTACATATTAAACATATTGAACAAGCATTTACTGAAGAATTACCATATCCCAAAGGTAAAAACTAAGCAGATATTTCTGCCCTCTTTGGGCTTACTTTTTAGTGTAAATCTGGAGTTCAAAAGAGAGAAGTGGACTGAAGTGGACTGCAAATATGAGCTTGGACATCATCAGCATACAGCATACGTATTTAAAGCCATGAGACCAGATGGGATTTTTTAAAAGAGAGTAAATTTTTGAGAGAGAGAGAGAGAGAGGTTCAAAGATTAAGAGAAGGGAGAAAAGGAGGAACTTTCAAGAAGCTTAATATGAACAATGGATAGGAAGTATAGTGATAATTTGTAGTTCCAGAGGGAAGGAGGTCAAATATTAGGAGGCAATGAGTAAATGAGGTTTATAAAACTGGTATGATGGAAGGTTTGCAGATGTTGGTAATGACGGGGTTTAGTTTATGATCATGCCAGTAAAGAGCTCAAATAATTGGAAGTCCATATCACTAGAAGTCAATATCACACATAGTTCAAAAGATCGAGAGGCCAGGCCTTTGGAAAGATCACCTAAATTTGTATTTTCGATTACCCAGAAGTAAGGCAGGAGAAGTCCTGGACCTGAGCTAGGAGGTAAGGGAGAATGACTAGGGCTTTATCAAGAAGTGAGGAAGAATGACTAGGGTTTTATAGATGACAAGACAATGAGTGAAAGCAGGGATACAGTGCACTAACAAGATTTAAAACTTCGATATTTGGTTGGAAGGAAGCAGAAGTCTTAGGAGGTGACCATGAGTACCCAGAACCACAAATCCTCTAACTCAAAGCCCAGTGCTCCCAGAATTGTAAGAGGGCTACAGGGAAAACAGTGTCCTCAGTGGAGGACCAATGACTCCTGAGAATAAAAAAAAAAAAAAGGATGAAGGAAATGATCAGGATAAAGGTGGATAACATAGCAGATTTTACTGTTGATGGGAAATGAATTCCAGAGGACACAAAGGAAGCATTTGGGTGGTTGGGGACAGATAAAAAGGAGTCTAATGAGAGACTGTGCTGAGGGATACTGGTATTAGAGCACATGAGTATTAGAGAGAGGAGGAGGTGGTTGTCTGGTAGTCTGCAGCTGCTTGTGATGACTGACATTCTCAAACATCATGACATTGGTCTTAGAGAAGTCAAGGTATGGTGATGGCAAGGCGGTGAGGTGTTAGGGAGAGGTAGGGCGGCTGTAAATGAGGTGCGATGCTGAGCTGGTTCTCCTTAACCCCTAACCATGCAGGGCATGAGCCACGGAGGGTATCTATTAATCCCTGTACAGAGATTAGTCTTGTTTCCTGCCCATGATGGGTACGTTTATTCCAAAGGTGCGATTTCTCACATTGACCCTTTTTATGGAATTAAGGATTTCTGGGGAATAAAGTCTTACTACAAACACAGCTCTCACATGTCCCTTGTTGATGGAGGGTTGTCTTGAGGAAGAGTGAAAACTACACTATTCTCCTCTCAAATGATGTTTTCCACCGACGAAAAGGCTCATTCCAGTTTTCTGACCACCATAAGGGAACAAATGCAATTCTGCCTTTACTCCCTATTTCACATTTTGTTCACCAAATACCACCCTATGTGCCTGCTATCTTCCCCATTAGGCCATGGGCTCCTGGGACAGGGACCAGGAATAATTTATGTTATTCCCATTTGTGTTGTAAATGGAGGAGCAAGTCCCCCCTGTGGGGTCTTTAAGGATCACTCCAGTGAGAGCATGGAAATTGCACTCTGAAAGGCATATGAAATAAAAGGATTTACCATACTCGCAGCTGCCAGAAGAGGGAGGCACACACACCACTCAAGGATCACACAAGAGGACAGCCAAAGGAGTGGACTCAGCCAAGCAAGTGGAGAGCGCAGACAGAGAGTGAGGACTCTGGGGCAAGAACCTTTCCCCGGGGTCAGAGCAGAGTATACAAGGAAAAGGCATGAATGGGTTTCATTGGTACATTTGTATGTTACTAGGTCACGGGAAGGAGAGAGCAAGGAGGGGAATTTGTGGCCAGGAACCCAATTATAGCAGGGCACCTGGTCAACGGGAGGGGTTGCTCATAGCCCGCTTGTGAGGATGCTGAAGCATCAGGAACATATGAAGATTTAAAATTTACAACACACCATTATTTACCATGGGCTATGGAATATAGTTGGTGCTTGGGAAAGGTGAACAGCTTGGAGGTGGTAGTAACGTATTCTAGAAACTTGTTTCTTAAATTTATTTAGTAGATTTGGGTAGAAGCTGAGATTCTACTGTTTCTAAAATATGTCCCAGGATATGCCATTGTCAGGTACGCTTTGCCACACATTGAGTAGCCAGTTCTAACATGGTAGATGCGCATAAATTAAAAATTAATTATAATCAATTACTATCAGGTTATAAAAAGTCTATAGTTTCGCTTCCTTGTTATCAATAGACTTTCTTTTCCACACATGTGATCCATTCTCTTTTACTTTAGACATTTTTATGATATTATATTTAATACTCTTTGGTTTGCATGTTGTGCTTCAGATGAAATTCTACAGTCCCTAGGAGACTGAAATAGCAAAAGCAAGTAACAACTATATATAAAGACTATATATACTTATATATAAAGAACTATATATAAAGAAGAACAGAGTGTAAGTGACTAGAAATCATCTAGAATAATACCCTCTGATGACACAGGCACTAAATGTCCATGTGATCAAGGGACGGAGAGTGTCAGATTTCATGTGAGATGACTACACTTCATCCCTAGTTCACAAAACCCAGGACATCAGACAGGGTATCCCAGATCTTACAGGAAGATTTTAGCTTGAACAATTGTTTCAATAACCTAATTTCTTGGACATTAAGGTCATTAAATTCACAACATTTATACTTGTATGACCATTGACAAAAATCCATTCAATGATTCTGCAATTAGCATTGTGGTTAAATACTGCAAGGTGCCTTTGTGTTTGGAGAAGAGTCTCTACGGGCCGTGTTTTGGAGTATCCTGAGCAGAGTGCTCTGCTGTGTGTAAGGAAGAAGATCCTACTGCATTATAATAGTAAGACCAGTTTTGTCACAAAACCAAGGCTTGTATGTAAATATTTTAGATGTTTACAATCTGAATATGGAGGATGTACATGAATTAATTTCATTTGCATCAATTTCTTGGATTTAAGAGTCTTATGATTGTTTTGTCACAAATTAAAGAGAAGAGATGCCATTATTTATTTAAAACATAGTATATGTGGATTTTGTAAAAGTCCAGGATTCTTTCTGTAGAGACAAATTTACTTTAAAACTTTGTTTAATGTTCATTTTAACACAGTCCAATAGATTACATAAAAAAAAAGACATTGACATTAAGCTTATCTTTAGGAAGCACTGACAGTTATTTTAAAACATTTAATATAAATATTTAATTGAGACACATGAAGTGATGAGAATTTCACCCAAAAAGAATCATAATAATGAAACTATATCTTTGTAAGTGTGTAATTATTTAACAGGACCTTAGAGTTTTATGTCTTTTAAAATTGAATTGCTAAGCATTGCAGTGTTTTTAGAGCCTCCTTGATTGTTTTCATTTTTTGATTTTATGATAGGTCTAGTTACAGTTTCTTCTTTATTTAACAGGTAGAAAAATCTTAAAGCAGCAGATATGAAGAAGTCATAAAATGGTAATGAAAAACAATTTTTTCTCTATTCATCTTACTCACTTGGTCGTGAGAGGTAGATTTCATAGTTTTTACCATTCTTTAAAATTCATCATTTTTCAATATGCCTTTTAAAATAAAGATAGTTGAATGTTTTATCTGTTTTTAGGAAAGCAAACTTAAGGATAATTATTCAGTAACAGCAAATATTGATCTGGATAAGCTTTATGATTTATAGTTGTATAACACACAATTTTAAAAGTATGTAATTATATTAAAATAAAATTACATGTAAATGGTTTTCCCCAGTGATGTTATTAAATAACTGGGTAGGTAATGCTGATTATGAAAGGAAAAAGTGTAAAATTTTACAATTTTGACTGTACTGAGATAAAATTGCACAACATATTTCTACATTCTGCATAGAAAAATTGGAACAATATTACTGAAAAACAAGAAAGAAAATGTCTACCTAATTTTTCAAATAATTGTATGAGATCTGTTATATATTCATATCACAGTCATAATCAAAATCATGTAATAGGACCACAGAGTGCATTCATATTTTCTCTTTCTCAAGGCGTGCATGTCTCTGGTAACTCTGTGTGTGTGTGTGTGTGTGTGTGTGTGTGTGTGTCTCCAGTTCTCTTTAGAAACTACATGTAGCTAGATAATTGTCAAAAACTTTGGCTTACCTAATCCTAGAGGAATCATGTAGAAAGAAACCTCTTTTTTCCTGCCCCCCCAAAAAGTACCCCTATTTACTCAGTTTCCTCTAATCCAAATGTCTGCAAATTAGAGCATCCAGGGTTAATCCAGAACACTGCCTGATTTTTTTTTTTTTTTAATTAAAAAAAAAGTTTTGTTGGAACATACTCACACCCATTTACTTATAAATTACATATGCCTACTTTCATATATTTACTATCTGGTATTTATAAAACCGTTTGTCTAGATTGTTATGTCTTGAAATCCATCTCACCTCCTACTCTATCCTCCAACCCAAATTACTTCTTTGCATTTTTATTCATACAGAACATTTAGTCAGAAACATGCATTTTACACATTTATAATTCAACGTTTATTGTCTATTCTTTCATATGTGTCAGTCTCGATAATCTAGCTACATATATGGACAGCTAACTTAACCTCTCTGAAGCTTCTTGGTAGAACGTTGAGAGAAGCTGTCAGAATAAAGACTATAAAAATATTTACTATATGGCACAAGTGGAAATAATAATTCCTCTTCCTACCACTAATCTACGTGACACACACATTTGCATTTTACCTGCTCACCAAGTCATTTATTTAACACTTCTCTACTGAGCATATACTTTGTGTCAGGACCTGTACTACTAGATATGGGGACAATGACATGGAACAAAATGTGTCCATTCCATAAAGAACTTAACAGTAGACAAAAGAGCCAAGTGAGTGAGTGGATAGGAATGATTGTACAGGGGTTAACACAGCACACTAGTGATGCCTATAGGAGATGCTTGACCTGAGCTTTGAGAGTCTGAAAAGTGACCTATACAGTAGGACCTTAGGAAGGTGAGAATCAGTTCAAGTTGACAAGATAATAGTTAACACTAGAGGAAATGGCATTTGTAGGGATCTGGAGACCAGAAAGACCATCGATAGGGAACTGCAAGTGGTTCTACAATTGAAGCATACAGGAGTGAGAGATTTGCCTGGAGACACAGAGGGTCACACAGCCCAGATGCCTGATAAACTGACTGTTAATTACCTAATACATATTTATAGATTGCAGTGTTGGTCAACAAATTCAGCCAGTCTATATTTACTATTATTAATGTCCCTTAGAAATTTGTCCTAAATAAGGTAATTAGAACTCACTGGCAATTTAAACAAAAGATTCTGGCTGTCATCTGCACAGATCATACACTGAATGTGAAAAGAAAGAAACACAATAATGTAATTTATAAGTCTCTCTTTTCCTCTCCCTCCTTCCCTCCCTCTATCTCTCTCTCCCTGTATGTCACACACATAAACATAAACACACGCATACACACACATTCTTTAATAAGAATTGCAAGGTTTCTGGTCCTAATCATTCCCTTAACTACTCAATAAACTCCAGTGAATCTGTAGATTCCAATGCCCTTTTCTATAAAAACTACAAAAAGAGCTTCCAGCTTAAAAATGTATATCCCATAAGCACTGCCCTATGATGTTCCAGCTATAAAAATATTTTCTCCATTACTTTAACTAACAAATTAATAGGTATTTATTAAGTGCCTACTATGCTTGTTATTGCTATTGATTTAGCTCATATTTTCCTAAGCAATTAATACAATAAAAAATCAATCTTTGAATACAAGAATGAGAGATGGAAAACTGTATTACACTGAGGTACAACAAATTTTATTTTATATGTGTCACTTCTGATACCCATTAAGCATTTATATCAAGCCTAGTTTATGTTATCCATGAGGCTAGTAGAGGTAAACTATACACCTGGCCTTGTTACCAGGAAACATGGAAAAAAGTTTCAGTTCTTCAGGTCTAGCTGATATTTCTTTTCTTGCCTTTCCTGCTTTTCTCCTTTTACACTCTACTAGATTTGGGTACTACATCATTTCCAGCTTCTATTTTCCCATTTACTTCCCACTGTTCTTTGTGATCTGTGCAAGTCGCCTAGGAAAGTTCTTTTGACAAAGACAAACTGCCTACATCTTTTACCTAGAAAGCTGCTGCAATGTTTTAGGCAATTGAGCAAAAAACACAATTTATTTCTCTACATATAAAAATACTATTCCTTTAACACCATTCCATTCTAGTTCTTCACTGTTGGACAGCGCGAGGTAACAGGAACTTTCTCACAATTAAGGGACTATGCAAAATTTATTTTTTCGGCTCCTAGCATCTTTGTATCTTTGGAGGAGGCGATTCTTTAGATTCTTGGTTAAAACAACTGTACATTTGGAAGTAAATCTGCACAACTTATCAATAATATCCAGCAATAGCTCATGCTATTTTTTATTAGGTTACAACACTGTTTTAGGAATTTTTCATTTATCATTCTGTTTAATTTCTATCAATTTATTTGGCAGCTCCCATTACATGTCCAGTGGAAAGAGGTTAACTAACTTGCCCAAGACCAATACAAACAGACACTAATCTGACTCCAGGAGACTCAGTGATTCTTGATTTATTTGGATTTACGAGTATGTTCCTCACAGCACTTAAAATTATTTTTGGTCAACTTAGTGTAGATTTGTAGAAAAGTTTGTTTTGCTTTAAGATAAAGGTTAGTAGAAAATAATTAACCATTTCTTGCCCCTGTTTGGGGGAAATTGCAAATGCCTGAACTTTGTAGTAATAAACTTACAGACTGTGGGACCTCAGCAGTGTTCATTCCACGATTCTTAGTTTCTTCTTATTAAAATGGAAGGGAGATATGATAGGGTAGATGTAAATTCAGAAACACGTAGGATAGAGCCTGACATATGAAGATTCACTGAAGTGAAATTGTGTCTCTTTTTGTTGTCAAGCAGTTGAATAATAATGCTGAAAATACTATTCTTCACAAAAAATGCTAAAACATGTAATTTTTAAATATTCGCATAGTTTCACTTATGAAAAATTATAACCTGAAAAGGATAACTAATTTAATAAGAAATGTTTTAGATTGCTTCACAAATATAATGAAAATTAATCTCCAAAACAATCAGCTAGTTAGACTTTTAGTGATAAAATTATTATGACAAATTAACATTATCCATTTGTCTGTTACCTACAAATAAAAATTAGGATTTTATGTAATAACAGATAAAAGCTATTATTTTGATCCAATTTGGTCAAAGTAATTTAATTTTCTCTTAGCACATAACATGTTTCTGTGTTTACTTTTTATTATTATCTGTTTCTGCTAAAAATTATACCATATCACATCTACTTTAAAGGGGGTTCACAAGATAGATCATTAGAAATTATAAGTAGTTTACTATATTTTTGGTTATGATGAGAATAACTTTTTATACATTAGTAGGCTTCAAATGATTCTTTAATGGAACTGAAAATATAGTTTTAAATAAACTTATTTAAATCTTGAATTTACCGTTACTGATATAACCATTTTAACATTCAACAGCTTATTGTTCAGGGTCTTTATAGAAAGTTCTATTGATATTATTTATTTTGTATATATTTTAATGCAAGCTTCCTATACTTCAAATTTAATGGTATTTTACTAACACGCAACTAGACATAACAAAAAAAGTCATCCCAAAATAATCATTCCAGGGCATTGAATATTGTACACGTATTTTAAAAATATTACATAGTTTCTTTGATGTTATGGCCTGAGAATGAGTTTTGGGATTAGAAAGACTGAATTTCTCTTCAGTGGGAAATTAACCAATGTTGGTGGTCTAGAAATATACAAGGATGGGATAATGAGAAGCAATGAATAAAATTATTTAACTTTTTATACTTTTTTCTGATTGTAATTATGTCTCTTAGCTTAAGAATGACGTGCCATTTATTTTTGTTATAAACTGTTTACTATATATTTTTTATCACCATATTCATCAATTATTCTTTTCTTCATTTTGGAAGAAGATTCAGTTTTTCTGTCCATAATTATTAATTTGATTTTCCAGAGTACATGAGTACATGCCTTCTTTAACTTACTGCCTTGCAGATGTTAATTTTACTATTACATTTTTATTTTCTGTGAGCTCTTTCTATAATTGATTGCCTTTTAATACCACCCTTTAAAAAAATATATATATATTTTAGCCTGATTTTTTCTTTGACTTTGCTTCCATTTCATAGAGAAGATACTACTTTATGTTCTTTAGAAGATAATATATTTTTAAACATTTCTGGCATCCTTCTTCCTTCCAACAATGAATCACTTCTGATATGTTCTTCCTGAAGTATGCATGATGACCTTCCCTTTCCTTTGTTCTGCAATACTTCTCCAACCCCCTCCCCCTTCTGCTTCCTTGGTCTAGAGTGAGATGAGCCCAGTTCATGATAGGCATTTGTAAAGAGAGCATGTTCACACCATGCCCTCTCATTGCCCTGTGGGTAAGGTTAAAATTCCTATATCAACGAAAGGGGTAGACAGATCTGCACCGTCACTCTTACCAATCTTCTGTATGTACGATACACTCAACTAGTGTAGATTAATAAATGTGCTAGTCACATAGTTGTTTATAGTTGTATTAACATTTAAATCTTGGCTCATCCCTGATCACCCTACAACTAGCCACTCTACCTGACTTTTACCATCATTAAAACACACTGCTTATTAGGAATACATTGCTGTAATAAAATACACACTGTCAATTTTCTCCATAGGCCCTTATCCTATTAATATAAGTGTGGGAATTATTCTCTAGTGATTTCATAAATTACTACCAAAATCTCAGACTTGATGGAGTTTTCTCTTTGGTTCAGATCTTGGGCAAGAACGTAGTCAATGGGGAAGGACAAAAACTCCCTAAACTCTTTTAAGTTGATCAGTTTGTTCTATTTCAAGTGCCAAAACTTTCTTCCTGTAACTATTGTATCTTTCTCTATTATATTTTGCTAGAACTCAAAGGTTAAAATAGATATATCCATAATTTGGAAGTCATGGCCATTAAGCAGGCATTGTTTTAAACAAATTTAGCTTTAGACAAAGTTTATAATTCTTAATATGTACATATTACAATTACAAATAATTTAGAAAGTAAGCAGTACTAGAATAGCATATCTTATATATATTCTTTGAAATACAAGTAGGTATGTGGACCAAAAAAATATTTATGGGCACTTCTTCCCATGCCCACCCTGGGGTCTCTCCCCCCTTCAAAATACGTGACATGGAGGATGACAAGAAAATGGCAGCATTGATATTATGACATTATTTTGAGTTATGGAGACTAAAATTACAATTCAAGACACCAAGTCAGTCAGGAATTTTGCAGAGGAACCATGAGAAGACTGTCACAAGTCTAATTTCACCATGTATGTTCAAGAAGGCAGAAAGAGCAAAAAGGTAGTATGAGCAAATTCTTCTCTTCTGCTACTGTTTTCCTGATGAGTTTGCTCTGTCTCTGCCATTTTTCCCATGATAAATATTTTAATATATTTTGCTTCTTGGTCATTTGCTTTTTTGGCATAGGAGAACCCTTTAACAGTACACAAAATAATTGACATAAGATAGAAAAATCTTATATGCTGGAATACACTGGTACGGGGAGTCAGGAGAGGGGAATAATTCAGCGGAATTATTGATACCTTTAAAAACAAATCTCACAAGCAGATGGCTAATTTAACAGATCTATATTTTAAGCTTTACTGGAGAAATATTTTTTTTTTTTCTATTTGATGAATTGAGGATTAATAGCTGGGGCAACAGTATACGTAATGGTGGTTTCCAAAATGTTAACACTGTCCTAAATAGGAAGCTTTTGAAGCCATTACCACCTCCTTGATTTCTTAGAATTCCTGACTCACTACACATCACACTCAGATTCTAAATAATGGTTGTTTTTTCCTGGAGTTAGCTGTCTAACCACATATCAACATCAACCAGTTTTAAAAAGTAAGACTTGAGAGTACTTGTAAAAAGTTACTTCATTTGTGAAATATATCAGTCAGATGTTTGAAAAGCATTATTAAATCAACACTTCGTATACATTAAACTTACACAATAAGTAAATTACATATCAATGATTAAAAAAGGACATAGAGAAATTTCTTTTTCTCTGGTAATTTATAAATATATCTCCAAAAGAAACTGGTCTATGCACTATTTGTTGTCAATTTCATTTGGCATTGTCAACTTGGCCTGAGTCACATTTACTCTTTCTATAATATCTTACAATACAAAAGATATTGGTATTGATTTATTGGTACTTTTATTACTTTAAAAACTACTTGACCAGTATATATCTGATTGAGATCACTGCTTATTTCACTATATGCCTATCACATGATGGATGTACAATAAATATTTTTATAGTCTTAGAAGAATTCATTCCCCACAGTTATGTTCAAATTACTCAGATTTTACCTCCTTGCTAGTAATATAAATAAAGTATGAAAAGATGCTTGAATAGAGGAGGCATAGCCTAAAATAAAGATTATCATAGTGAAATTATATAGGTTCACAAATAACATAGATACCTTAGAATCTTACATTTTGTAAATAGCTGTAAAATTGTTATCTTGTACAGTTGTGTTTTGTTGGAGTCTTAATATTCACATCATTTTCTGAACTCTCTCTCTACCACTTCACCACATTCAGAATAAGGTTGCCTGGTGGCCAGGAAGAGATGTTTCGTAAAGAGTTTTGTGGTGAGGGCATTTGGTTCTAGGAAAGCCGATGGCTTTGTGGCTCGTGCAAGCTCACTTCACTGTCCAGTCCTGGTCTCAGGTGGT
Organism: Rhinolophus sinicus; assembly: GCF_036562045.2. Classification (NCBI taxonomy): domain Eukaryota; kingdom Metazoa; phylum Chordata; class Mammalia; order Chiroptera; family Rhinolophidae; genus Rhinolophus; species Rhinolophus sinicus. Next base: position 132,228,643 of record NC_133753.1, read on the forward strand.
GGCACACCTGCAAAACCGCTGGCAAGAGCCAGTTTCCCACACCTGGCAGGGCCCCTGGGGCAAGGCACACAGCACTGTGACTCTGAGTGGGGCAGTGGGACTGCGGGGGATCCACGAGTACTAGAAAAATATTTTTTTATTATTAAAAAAAAGCTCCTTCCATATGGAGATTTTTCTCAAGGATTTTACACTGTAATCTCTTGGACTGTGATTATAAAATGCAGCAGAAGGAGTACACTGAAGCAAACGGATTGAGAAGATAAATAAGTGCAATATAACTGAATGACCTGACTTTTTCCCTTTCTCAAATACTTATACTTTACATGTTTATCCCTTCGTTATAGCCTGCTTTGTAATTTTCTTAAATGGTGTCTCATTTGAGGTGTTTTCTCCCTGATCAACTTTTTTAAGTTTTCTGGACAAGGGCTACCACATTTCCCCACACCCCCACCCTATAATCTCCCACTGCAGTGTTGTACATACAGAATTAAGCATACATTTAAAATGTCTTTTTTGATCAGTGACCCATGTGTCAGACAAGCTCTAAGACGATAAATTTGTATGCATGTGTTAGCTAATAATTCTTTTTTATATTTGTACTATTTCCCTGACATGAACAATGTTAGCTATTTCTAAATTACCCTGAAATTGAAAGTACTTTTTAATTTTAAATGTTAAAATTAAAATTAATAGAACATTTAGCCTTTTGTTGTAATCACAACAAAATTACAACAAATGGCAGGGTTTACACAGTAAACAAAACCCTGAAGGATAATACTTCCCTAGCCCCCTTTATCCAACTCTTTCAACAGGTATCTCTTTGTCATCTTCTTAGGGTTGCATATTCAAAGCCATAATAACAAAGGACACTATGTTTGATCTGTACTTAGGGCATTATCTGTCCATACATTTTTAAATAGGTGATAGACCACTGAGCAAGGGATCTTTGTTTTCCTTTCAAGTTGGGTTATTATCTAGGGGCAAGACATTTAATCCCTAAATTCATTAAATAATACATTTATAATGGAAAAGGTTTATACTCGATAACTCTCAGTTTTCTTCTTACTCTAATATTCGATGACATGTTCAATACATATAAAAAAGTAACTATTTTGGTGACTATGGTAAGAGATTACTGATCTTTTAACATATTTTGGACAAATTTTAAAACATGTCATTTTAAGGCCACATTTAATTGATAGATTTACATCGTTGTGTAGTTTTATCATGGTGGATGAAATGTAAATATTGAGGCTAAATTTCTTTCTGTATCTAAATTCATTGAAGTCTAATTTCCCAACTTATCTCAAGTCTATTATCATTACACCTGATCAAGGCTAGGAGTTATTCTATAATGAAAGAAACTAAGTATATGAAACACATCTGAGCTCTCATTTGTCTTTTTCTCCCTCCACAAAATGTTCTCCAAAGGTTAATAGTTAACTCTTATGGAAGATCTAACGATAACTGAAATGTAGATTTGGTAAGAAAATATCAAACGAGAATGAATTGTAAACATCTAAGAAAATGAAAGTTTCCTTAATTATATAGAGAAGAGTTTGCACTGGAGATTTAATTTCATCAAAAGCAAATTAAATGTTTTTTCTTTTTCAGAGTGGGTAAAACAAAGCAGTCATGTTAGTTCTGGAAGTGTTGAGAATATCTTTTGAAATTAGACTGAAGAACTGGTATGGGTTAATACCGATGCTTTGAAAAAGAAATACTGAAAAACTAGTATAATTAAAATGAATAGAAATGGAAGAAGAATGAAAAGGGAGTCTATCTTTTTCAGTCTTTCCCCCATTTATTCCTCATGAAATAGACAACACTACTATACAAAACCAGCTGTTGTCCACTGGCTATTCCAAACATCAAGTATCATAATGCAGGAGGGAGTAAAAGTCATGACGTTTATTAACTGATCAAAAGCAGGGAGTATATTAATCCTGTTGTCTCCAATCTTAAAGGAATCATGGAACAATTTTCATTGTGATGAATGTCTGCTTTTACTGCCTACCCAGTTTTCATTTTATCTTTGACAGAAAGATACATCCTCGCCTCTCTAAGTGTAGCATTACTTGCAGAATTGACATTGACTCTCACTCCAGCTCCAAGCTTGGGACCATGCATCAGTCCTAAGCACATCCTTGTTATCCTGGTAAATGGGTTGGTACATGATCCAGTTGGGCCATCTACTGTCAGGCTCACCATTTAACTGAAATTTTTGGTAAAGCAAAATCTCTTTTCTGCATGTACTGCTGGAAAATCAAATGTAGGTTGGAACTGTTGAAGCCAACTCCAACCAATGGAAAAAGGAAATCACCTGCTTGTGAGTGAAGAATATACAGAGGAAAATAGCCCAGCTAGGCTTGAACTTCTCAACTAAAATAAGAAACTTCCTTTTGTTTAAGCCCCTTCAACTAGGGGGTTCTATCACATTGCAAATAAAAATTCCCCTAATACTTTTTAGATAATTGATATTTATAACTTCATATTTCTGTCCTTGTTGTGTGTTGTCTTCATCTAACTGATCTAGCTTTAGTTGTGTTCATTATAGTTAAATGTGAAAATTTTCCAAGAGCCCTTAAGATACACTGTTACTGGGGAATACAGAAATAACTACCAAGAGCACATAGTGCATGGTCATTGAGAGATGTTCAAATATTTCTAAACTCTATTAGCCTATATTATATTAATAAAACATTTATTAACTTTATAACGTCAAGAAATACTTATAAATATCTGTTAATAATCAGCAAATAAATTGGTTTGCCAATAAATGCAAGTTTTATTGTATTTAATATAATCTAAAATGTAACATTCTATTTGAAGGAATATTCTGAATTCAGTTATTTATTTCTGAAATATATATATACTTATTTAGAAGAATTTCACTCCCAAGTGGAAGAATACTTGAGGGAAAATAAAGCACACAATTTATCTGGTGAAAATAATATTTATAATGTAGCATACGTTGAGCTATAGCTAATTATATTAAACTTTCAGCTATAGAAAACTTTTATTCAACACTGAATTTGAAATATAATAGTATCTGAATCCTACCAAGACAGGATTTTACCCATATTTTAACCACTGTAGCTTTTTCAGCTTCAAAGATAACACATCCTCTGCAACTCTCATTACGGTCTTGGGATGGAGAGAAACTGATACAACTGAAACAGTAATGGGAAGAATTACAAATTGGAAAGAATATATATATATATATATATATATATATATATATATATATATATACACACACACACATACATGCCTGAAGCTAAAAAGCCAGTGCTAGAAAAAATTCATATTATCTACACTCTCCAAAAATAAGTATGAAGGAAAAAGATTATTCATGCTACTCATTTCAAAAAGATTGAGGTAAAACTGAGGATGTAGCGGTCCTTGATGCAGTTTCAAAAAGACTTTGAGTTATGTCAATAAGCTTGAAATATCTAGAGAATGGGATATAAGTAAAGCATTAAGACAACTGGAAACCAAAAAGGTATGCATTATTACAATGTGCTTTCCTCACGAAGTGTGCTTCTTAAAGTATCAAGCATCCTACACCAGGAGCACCCTAGAGTTCTTTACTTTTATTTTGTTTTTTTTGCTAAAACCCTGATTTGTTGTTTTCCAGCATCCAGGAACTCAGTCTCTCTGGGGGGTGAAGGAATGTGAATCGTTGTTATGAACCCTGAGGAAATTCTATTCCGTTTCCTCAGAGCTGAGAGATGACCAAGTCAGCAGCTAGACAGCCCACACTCTCACATACTGATGCTGATGAGCTGTCTTTTAGAAACCAAATTGGGTCTTTTGTACATCAGCTGATGAAAGTTAAAAGTTATTACGTCATGATGTTGCCTATTAGCTAAGAGTTCTGTTCCAGCAGTATCAACATTTTTGTCTTTGAATATATTAGAACACATTCACCTTGTATTTGAATATTTACTTGCATTTCTCCTTTACTTAGTAAAATAGTAGAAGGGAAAAATGAGAACTATCTGAGAGAAAACATTGTATTTGAAAAGATAAAAAACAGTATACAGTCAAAAAGTAGTGATACCTCATTCTGAATGTTATATTATGTTGAAAAATAAAATCAATGATGAAAACACATGCTAAAAATGCATCTTTCATGTGTACGTTTAATAGGCAGATATATTGGGTATTTTCATAAAGCATTTGGTTCTTGGTATTGAAAATTCCTGTCCCTTTTTTTTTTTTTTTTTTTTTTACTTTTGGTTATTTTGTATTTTACTCTACATGCCTTGTTCTTCAAAAATACATTATGTAAGAAAGTGGGGATCATCCGTATATTTAATATTGAGAATACTCATTCAGTTATTTGTTCATTGGACAAATATTTATTAAGTACCTATCTGAGTTCTAGAAGCAGCATACACTGTGGTAAGAAAACAGAATAAAAGACCCTGTACACATATAGCTTGCATTCAGATTAAGAAAATGTAGGCATTAAACAATCAACTGAATATCTGTCAGGAAATGACACATGTTAGAAAGAGAAAACAAAACAAAAACAAAAAAACCCAAATGTATAGGAGGTAGGCTACTCCATGATGAGAATACTTTGAGTAGAGACCTGAAAGAAGAAAGGGAAGGAATCATGTGGCTACAGAAGAAAGCACATTCCAAGAACAAGAACAAAGGCTGTGATACAGGGGCTTCCATAGCAAGTCTGAGGAATAGCAGGGAGGACAGTGAGGCTGGACCTGAGCTAACAAGATATGAAGATAATAAGGTACAAGAGATCAGATCACAAAGGGAATGATCATCCAAGGTGAGAATACTGATTTTTATTACTCTGGGAGAGATGGACAGCCACTGAAAAATCTGCAGCAAAGTGCCAATATTGTAAATTGGATACATAATTTAAAAGAGTTCTCTGGTAACTCAGTGAGAACAGCCTGTAGAAGTACAAGGTCAAAAGTAGAGACTAGTTACTAGACTACTAAAAAAATCCAAGCTAGAGATAATGCTGACTTACATCACAGTGGTTACAGTGAACATGGTGAGAAACAGTTGGATTCTGGATAATTTATACAATACTATCATGTTTCCCTGAAAATGAGACCTAGCCAGACCATCAACTCTAATGCACCTTTTGGAGCAAAAATTAATATAAGACCTGGTATATATTATATTATATTATATTATATTATATTATATTATATTATATTATATTAGACCCGGTCTTATATTATAGTAAAATAAGACCGGCTCTTATATTAATTTTTGCTCCAAAAGACACATTAGAGCTGATGGTCTGGCTAGGTCTTATTTTTGGGGTAACACAATATGTTGAATAATTGATGAAATTATTTGTGCCATGTGGAAGATGCCTTTAATCTTTTCCTCTGAGCATCTCAAGGAAGGGAGTTGCCAATTATTGAGATAAGGGACATAGAATAAGCAGAGAATTTGGGAGATATGGGAGCATAGTACAAAACATTTCATTGTAGACATGTTACATGTAAGATGCTTGTTCAGTACATAAATGTAAATGCCAAGCAGACTAATGCTAATGGTTGCACGAGTGGTTTTTCAGGGAGAGGTTGGGAAGGAAATCTAACTGATCAACATCAAATTTTACTTAAAATCAAGAGGCTAGATGTGATTACTCAGGTAGTTAAAGGATATATAAGAACTGATCAGAAATTTGTAAATTGAGGAGAAATCACTACTGGAAACAGAGAAGAAATACAAATTAACTTGATGAGAAACAAAAGAGTGACATTTTTTAGCAGTCAAAATAAAGATGATGAGGAGAGAGTTCAAAAGTAAATTTGGGGCTTCGGCTTCTAGGCACGTCTAAGTAACTAGAAGACAGGTGATGACAATATCTACGACATTGAACAAAGAGACAAGCAATGTGTAAAATATCTTTGGAGGACAAAAACACAATACATCTCTTCCCTAAGGCTCACAACAAGTTTCATGTGATGTACCAATACAACCTAACACAGACTGTAGTTATCAAAAATTGTGTTAAGAAGTGTCAAGATAGCAATTGTTCCTTTGATGACCTTAGGTCAGGATTTCTGTAATAGATCATGGATGGTAGAATCTTAGTTAACATGTAAAAAGTTGAATTTTTGCACCCTTGCTTCAGTCTCGTCCTCTTCTCTTTGGATTTGTTATAAACAGATAAATAGGGTTATTGTTGATTATTTCACTTTGACTTGGAATGCTTCTAGTAGTAGCTGAGACACAAAACAGCAATAAAAAATATTGGTACGTAGTTTAAAATACAAGCTTTGAAAGTATACAACCATGTTAAAAGTTAATTCCTGAAAATTCAATGATATTAAATTGCAAAGTGTTAGTAATACATAATGTGGGATTTGACTGATAAATAGTTATAAGCTAACTGATCCATATCAGACTTTCATTGTTCTCTAAGTGCAGTGAATTGGTTCACTGATGCACTATAGGGGTGCTATATTTGGCTTATAAAATCACCAAAATTGGAAAGCATCTCTCCTACCCCTGAGTTCACTGATTAGATTACTTAGAGTGGCAGAGATTTTCAAATATAATTTTGCAAATTTAAATAGTCCCATGGGTTTCTTTATCAGGTTTCCAAGAATTTCATTCAAGAGGATGAAATTTCAATGCTTTCCACAGAAGATTAAGGATTCTGAATGAGAATAGCAGATTAAGTTTACTAACTCAAGTTTTGGCATAACTGATTGTACACCCGTAACTGCAAGCTGGTCACTCCTTGAATATGGGTTTGACTGCATGGGTCCACTCATACATGCATCTAATTATGCACATGTACACTTACACACAGATATTTTCCCCATAAATACTCTAAATGTATTTTCTTTTCCTTATGATTTTCTTAATAACATTTTATTTTCTTACTTTATTGTAATAATACAGCATATCATGCATATAATATACAAACCACGTGTTAATTGACAGCTTATGTTATCCAGTCAACAGTAGGCTATTAGTAGTTAAGTTTTGGGGGTGTCAAAAGTTATACAAGGATTTTCAGCTGTGCAGGGGTGAGCGCCCCTGACTCCCACATTGTTCAAGGGTCAACTGTACCATCCATAAAAAATAGATTAAAAGAATTAAGAAAAATTCATCTATGTGCATATATATTTTGTTTTTCTCCTTCTAAACTATAAGATACTATTGTCAAGAAAGAAGATACTTGTGATTGAAAAGGGCAAAAAGCAAAGCATAATCTCTGCCTGAAGCTGGAGTGAAGTGCGGTGATGTTAGTTCTCCTTTGATTCTTCTAGATCAATGGTCCTCAACCTGGGGCAGTTTTCATGTCCCAGAGGCCATTTGTCAATATCTACAGACATATGTGGTTGTCACAGTGGAGGGTGCTACAAGCATCTCGTGGGCGGGCAGAGGCCAGAGATACTGCTAAATATCCTATGATGCCAGGATAAACATCCATAACAACGAATTACCTGACCCCAAATGTCAATAGTGCCAAAGATGAGAAACACTGGTTTGGTGTTTACCAGCCCTATGCCTCTTTTTGTGATTTTCTCTTTCTCCCACCTTTGACAAGGCCATTAGTCTCCAGTTCTTGGTTTAAGAAACATAAAGATATCTGTTAGATTCCCATGAAATCTATGGTAATTCTTCTTTTTGGTCCAAAGTTACTCAAACACCAGACATATATGTAAAAAGTTAAATGGCTCATAAACCATTTCTTACTTGCTTTTTCATACACACACATGCGTGTGTGTGCATACACACACACATTCTTTTTTGTTTTTTTTCTCAGTATTTCATTTTTAAGAATGAGAGAATAAACTGATCACATATGAGAGAATATTAAAATGTCTTAATTTCAAAGAGCATTCCGTCTGATTGCTGAGTGTTCTTTATAGCTCTTGGTACACTAAATGGGAGTGAGAATCTACAAGATTAACAAGGGTTGCTCAAAGACCTATATTTTCATGCAAATTCCCTAGTCACCCTAAATAACATCAACATCAAGATTCAGGTAGCAAACCCAGGGAAGTAGGAGTTTAGAGACAAACGAAACCATTTCCTTAGGTCAAGGGTTGGCAAACTACAATCCACAGGCCAAGTTCAGAAAGTCGTCTAGACTTTGTAAATAATTTGAAGGTCAGCCACATTCATTCATTACTGTTTTGCCCATGGCTCTTTCATGCGACAATGTAGATTTGAGGAGTTGCAACAGGAACTATATGGTCTATACACTGTAAAATGCTTATTCTCTGGTCCTTTACAAAAAATAATATTTAATATATACAAGGTTGGAAAATTAAGTTTGTGAAATCATTCTAGAAAAAATGCTACATACCTCGTTGCTGAATATCACTACAGTCACCTTCCACGCAGTCCCCCCCCCCACCTTGGGAAGATATGCACCGACACCAGTGCCTAGTCCACCCTTCAAATTCAAAACAATTTTGGAACTCTTTTTGGAATGGCCATCAGAACTGTCATTGTACTACCCTTGAAGTCCTGATGTCTTCCTTTCAATATTTCCTTTATTTTCAAATAGAGAAGTCATTGGGGGCCAGATCAGGTGAGTAGGGAGGGTGTTCCAATACAGTTATTTGTTTCCTGGCTAAAAAAAAACAGTGTCATGTGATCTGATGCATTGTAATGATGCAAGAGCCACAAATTGTTGTTGAAAAGTTACGGTTGTCTAATTTTTTTCACGCAGCCTTTTCAGCACTTCCAAATAGTAAACTTGGTTAACTATCCAGTTGGTACAAGTTCATAATGAATAATTCCTCTGATATCCAAAACAGTTTAGCAATATTGTTTCAACAAGGTCCCAAACTTAATTGTCAGACCTCGTAAACATATAGTCACAGGACACGGAGTACAGCATAGGGAGTAGAGTCAATGGAATTGTAACAGCTATATAGGATGTCAGAGGGGTAGTAGATTGGGGGAGGTGTATTATCACTTTGTGAGGGGTGTAAATGCCTATTACATTGTTTTGTACAACTGAAACTAATACAAAAGATAAATAAAATATAAAAAATGCGTCAACCTCTGTTCCTCAGTCATGGTTTGCAAATATTAAAGTGCAGCTCTTCTTGGCACAGAAAGCCTGAGGAAAGAGGTTTGAAGCCTGAGCGGGATCTTCTTTCCTTGGAAGATCTCTGAGTCTATCTGCATAAACTGAGGACACTTTGCACAATGTGAAAATCGGTGGCTTAGATCTTTAAGTGTCTGATAAATATTGGGCTTGATCATGCTTTTGATGACAATAATAATGGTGATGACAGATTAAACCACACTGACAAAAGCAAAAATTAGATATAGTTAAATTCAAAAAACATTAAGCACCTGTTATGTGCCAGGTGTGTACTAGAGGAGTGTTAACAAGATTCTTTCTCTAGAGGTGTCCATATTTTTTTTCTTCTTTCTAGGATTTGCATTATCTTTGTTGACTTTATGGGCACACATTATAATATAGAGTAGTGAAATATATAGTTTGACAGGGAATGATCAATGAAGAGATATATTAACCCTTTTGCTCCTTGAATTAATCCCTTCTTGCGCCTTTTCATTTTAACCTGTATTTGTAAAACATTCTACTTTTTAGGAATTCCCCACTAAGAAGCTTTACAATGTGCTTTAGGGTTAGGCCGTTGGTGACTTTGAACTGCTCTTTTTGTTCTTTTTGTTGTAATTTACTTAGTATTCTTATTATTGAGATACAAATACTAAATCATATAATACATGCTTTAAATGATTTCCATCACTAGGGTTTTCTAAATTTAAGTGAACGTAGACAGGAGAAGAAGAAGAAGAAAAAAAAGGCAATGTAAACGGGGTGCACAAATATATCCAAAGTTATAGGAAAATAGAAACAAAATGTCATCTACTAAGAGTTCTTTCTTCTGATATGCAGTGGTGTGATCTCTTATAAAAGAAGACGGGTATTTAAGTCCAAGTTCTCAACTGTACCCTCACCCCCAAACTATTTACCCAAACCTCTACTCTTAGTGTTCTGAACTCAGCAAATAGCAACCACATCTATCTACCCAGTTGCTCAGGACAAAACTTGTGGCAGCATGTTTAATTTCTCCCTTTCTCTAACTTTCTATACCCAATCCATCATCAGTCCTATTACTAGCTAACCTCCTAAACAATTCACCATTCCTCCCACTCTGAGTCAAAACGTCTCTCTTGGTCTACTGCAATAGTCTCTCAATTGTTATCTATGTTTATACCCCTGCTATTTTCTACAAAGCAGAGTGAAATGTTTAAGGAAAAATTATACAATCCACTCTACTCATAACATTTCTCTTCTCCTTCACAATTAGAATAAAATCCAAGTCTTCACCCTGAATTATAAAGCCCTAAGAGACTAGACTGTGTCTACTTCTCTGACCTTGTGTCATCTGCCTTTTCCCTTGGCCCGAATCAGAGACACTGGCCTTCCTTCTCTTCTTTCAGGGTGATTCAGTCATTTCTCCCTCTCTAGTCTCTCCTCTGAGAATGTGCTTTCTCCCCAACTTTGCTATATGTATTATTTCTAAAGAGCTTATTTTTTATTTTTATTTTTTAATGAAGCTGGAGGAATTTTAGCATGATTCTTGTAAAGCCTGCTTCATTGAGGTATAATTTACATACCGTTATAAGTTTTTAGTCAACAAGTTTTGGCAAATATATAAAAACATGTAAATATCACCTCAGTCAAGATATAGAAGATTCCCATAATCTTCAAAACTTACTTTGAGGAACTTTGCTATCAATAAACTACCCCCACTTTGAAACCATCCAATCAATGAACTGCCTTCAAATAAACAAAATCAAATCATATGTATTCTTTTGTATCTGATTCTTTCACATTTGATTATATTGTTGTAAATTCATCAATTTTGATGAATGAATCTGGAGTTCATTTCCTTTTGTTACTTTTTATTGATTATATACATAGCCTATCAATTAGTTTATCCATTCACCAGGTGATGGCTTTTGAGGTGTTTCCTACTTTTGGCTCTTAAATTAAGGTTGTTGTAAACATCTGTGTCATTGTCATATGATGTAAGTTTTCACTCTTGTACAACTCTTTTGCTGAGTTATACAATGAAGTGTATGTGCAACTTCGAAAGAATCTTCCAAAGTGTTATATATCCAATTTCATGTTCATTTTGTGCATGGTATGCATATGCAGGCTCATGGATATGGCAACATCATATGTTGAAAATATGATATTTTTTCATTGAGTTACACTGGCACTATTGCCAAAAACAATCATCCATATATGTGTAGCTCTATTTCTGGATTCTCTATTCTGTACACTGATCTATATATTTATCCTCACTTTATTAATGCATCTTAATAATAAGTCCTAAAATTACATATTATGAGTGATTATTTTAATCCCTTCCTAAAATTGTTTTGCTATTTTAGACCCTTTACATTTCTATATAAATTTTTGAAGCATCTTATAAATTTATACAAAAACACTTGGTATTTTTGATTGGGATTTTATTAAATCTATAAATCAAGTTGGGTAGAATTGACGTCTTAGCAAAATTGAGACTGGTGATTTGTGAACATAGTACATACCTTCATTTACTTAGGTCTTATAATTTCTGTTAAAGAGCAATACATTCATAGCTTTTAAGTATACCGGTCTTATATATGTATTTACTAAATGTATCCCTAACAGTTTCATATTTTAATGCTGTCTTAAATTATATTTAAAATTTTCAATGGGCATGTATTGATTATTTGTATAAATCATATCACCATTTCTCTTTCAATTAATTTTAACTTATTTATATTGCTTTTTTTCTCCTACTGAAAAGTAAGTTCTAGACAAAGTTACAAAGTAACTTTGTAGCTTGATCACTACTACCTTCTCCATACTATGAAAGTACTGATGCATTGAAACAACCTAAGTGTCCTTTGATGGATGAATGGATAAATAAATTGTAATACACACATACACACACAAACACACACACACACACACACACACACACAACTGGAATATTTTTCAGCCATAAAATATAATGAAATCTTGCCATTTGCAACTACATAGATGGACTTTGAAGAAATTATGTTAAGTGAAATAAGTCAGACAGAGAATGACAAATAATGTATGATCTGTCTTATATGTGGAATTATAAAAACTCAAAAAATCAAGCTCTTAAATACAGAGAACAGATTGGTAGTTGCCAGAAGTTGGGGCTTGGGAGGGTGGATGAAGTTGAGAAACTGTATTTTGCTTGTTTGTTTTTAATGTAAATAAATTGAATAATTTTTTTAAAGTATTAGTGCACAGTAATTTCTTAGTAATTATTTATTTCTGAATGAATGTACTATATATGCAACCTTGAAAAATTGTTTAATATTTTATGCTTCTTCATATATAGATGTGCATTTATATATGTAAATATAAATATCTATATATGAAAATAAATACATAAACAATAAAACAATAGTGCTCACCCTCCCTAAGATTTATAACTGTTTTATCATTTTTATAAACAATTTAACAGAGCCTTAAATGCACTGAGTATTCTACATTGCCTAATTTTTTCCAAAAGAAAACACATCAATATTACTATCGCTGATTAGCTAAAGATAGAGTGAATTTGTTCTACTTTAGTTCTTATTCTTGTTTTTTTTGTTTTTGTTTTTGTTTTTTTATTAAATTTATTGGGGTGACAATTGTTAGTAAAATTACATAGATTTCAGGTGTACAATTCTGTATTACATCATCTATAAATCCCATTGTGTGTTCATCACCCAGAGTCTGTTCTCCTTCCATCACCATATATTCGATCCCCCTTACCCTCATCTCCCACCCCCCACCCCCCTTACCCTCTGGCAACCACCAAACCATTGTCTGTGTCTATGAGTTCCTGTTTCTCATTTGTTTGTCTTATTCTTTTGTTGCTTTTGGTTTATATACGTTGTGGTATATATACACAATGGAATACTATTCGGCGGTAAGAAAAGATGATATAGGAACATTTGTGACAACATGGATGGATCTTGAGAGTGTAATGCTGAGCGAAATAAGTCAGACAGAAAAAGCAGAGAACCATGTGATTTCTCTACTTTAGTTCTTAAAGAAATGCTGCCTATATAACATTATTATTTATTATACTAGGTCTCTGATGAACTATTCCATGAACTAATTACAATCTGAAGAGAGAGATACTGAAAAAAAATAAAATAAAATAAAATCCTGAAATTGCATCTTGAAATTTTTCTTAGAATTTACAGCTTATTAGTTCACTTCACCACTTGTAACTACCCTCCAATTCATTTCTTAAATATATGGAAAAAATCTCCTATTTTAAAGTTGTATTTTCAATTATAAATTTCAGACTACTTCTCTGGAACTCTTGATCCTGAGATCAGTGTTTCTACTATTTTTTTTTTTTTTAATCTTGTAGCGATGCCTCATTTTTCTTTTAAAAACATTTGATTTCGTGATTTCAGAAAGATAGGCCTTTCTGAAACTCTGCCTGCTCACCTCAGTGATTAAGATATATCTGTTAATGATTTTGCAACTATTCTCTGCTAAGCTTTAATGATTTTCCTTTTAGGTGTGGGAGGTGGGTATGAGGGCGGGTTTGTGTTAACACAGATATCAAAGCAAATCATTAAATGTTTATTTTCAAGGAGCTGGTCAGCCTTTAAGAAGGCTAGACTTCCAAAAGTTATTAAAAGTGGTTTGGTTAAATTACATTCAGAAAACTCAAACAAAAATATAAAACCATCTTTACACTTCGAAGCAGTGACCTTCAACGATATATTCCTCAGCAGTGCCCTGTGTAAATGTCAAGTGAGCAGGCATCTTGACTGCAAGACACAGAACCAGATTTCATTTTCTGGTTCTTCATAATAAAGTGCAATGTCCAGAGTACTGGGATGAGGGGAAAGATATTAGCTATTAGGCCCAAGTTACTGGTCCCATTTACTTCCCCCACTGTCACTTTGCTGTCCTGTGGTGAAAGACACTTAGGTGGAAAGGTGCCAGGTGTCACACATCCCTACACAAACCAACACTAGGGAGGGAAAGTCGCGGACACACCACTTCACATCACTTATTTCTTGGCTACTTTGCCTGTGATAGTTTACCAATACAACCAATATTCTAGGAACTACTGCTTCCTCTTTAACTCTAATCAATATCCTTGCCTCTTACATCAGCTCATCAGTACCTCTCTCAGGACACCAGGCCTTATATATTCTTAATCAATTTCCCTAATAACACCCATCTTGGCCACCACCACATCACTACTCACCAATTCCTATCCTTATCTTTAATCAGCAAAATCTTATAAATATTTACTCAAAGTCAAACATTCTACCATTACTATGTTAAATGCTGGTGGCAAGAAATAACAACTAAGACAGAACTTCTTCCATGAAGGAGAACATATATTGAAGTGGAGGACAAACTATTTCAACATAAAGGAGAAGGGATGATATAAAGGAAGAGCTCACATTAGATTCACCTATGAAGTCTTTAAAATTCCCCAAACCAAGCCTTCCTCCCAGACCAATTAAATGGAAGTCTCTGGGTGTGAATGGAGGTATCAGAAGATGCCTCACTCCCCAAGATGATTCCAATTTACAGCCAAGATTGAAGACCACAGAGTATCTGCATATCAGGTTGCTCATTAGCCTAAGATTTGATAAAGGCTTTGTGCAGCAAGGTGTCTGAGCTAAGGAATAAGAGATGTATGGGAGTCATTTTGACCATAGGACATGGAGTGATCACTACAGGCATAGAAACTACTATGAGGGCATGGTCCTTAAACCCATCAGTTTATCTGAAATGTTGATTACTTTTTAATAAATGAGTTTGGTAAATAATTCCTGTGTTCTTTCTTGGCATTTTTATAGTATGGGCCTCTAGGTATTAATAGACAAAAAGGTGACAGAGAGCTGTTTAAATGATATGACATAGTATGCAATTGATGCTATGAAAATTTATTCATTGCACAGACTTAAACACACCAAAAATATTTCTTAAACAAGACTCGATACCCTGATACCAAAACCTGGTAAGGGTAACACAAAAAAGGAAAATTATAGACTGATATTTCTGATGAATACAGATACAAAAAAAAACGTAAACAAAATTCTAGCAAATCGAATGCAACAATGCATTAAAAAGATTATACATCACAACTAAGTGGGGTTCATCCCAGGGGCACAAAGATGGTTCAACATACACAAATCAATCAATGGGATACACTGCATAAACTAAAGAAAGGACAAAAATAATATGATTATATCAATAGATGCAGAAAAAGCATTTGACAAGATACAACATACATTTATGAATAAAACACTTAATAAAAAAGGTATGGAAGGAAAATACCTTAACAAAATAAAGACCAGATATGACAAACCCTCAGCTAATCTCATAACTAATGGTGAAAAACTGAAGTCCTTTGCTCTACGTTCAGGAACACAACAGGGCTGTCCCCTATCACCTCTGCTTTTCAACAAAGTGTTGGAAGTCCTCACCAGAGCAATCAGGCAGAGAAAGAAATGAAAGGCATCCAAATTGGGAATAAAGAAGTTTAATTGTCATTTTTTGCAGATGACATGATGCTATATATATAAAACCCTAAAGACTCCACCAAAAAGCTATTAGAAACAATAAATGAATACAGTAAAGGTGTCGGCTACAAAATTAATGTACAAAAGTCGTTGCATTCCTAAAGACTAAAAATGAAACATTAGAAAAAGAAATAAAACAAAACAAAACAAAACAATTCCTTTTGCAATTGCCAACAAAAAGAATAAAATATCTAGGAATAAACTTAACCAAGGATGTGAAAGACCTATATGCTGAAAACTATAAGCCTTTTTAAAAGAAATTGAAGAAAACACAAAGAAATGGAAAGACATCCTGGGCTCATGGATTGGAAGAATTAACAGTAGTTAAAATGGCCATATTACCCAAAGCAATATACAGATTTAATGCAATCTCCATCAAAATCCCAATGGCAAAATCCCAAATAGAACAAAAAATTATCAGATTTGTATGGAACCACAAAAGACCCCGAATAGCCAAAGCAATCCTAAGAAACAAGAACAATGGTGGAGGTATCACACTCCCTGACTTCAGCTTGTACTACACGGCAACAATAATCAAAACAGCATGGTATTGGCAGAAAAACAAACACACAGACCAATGGAATAGAATTGAGAACCCAGAAAGAAACCCACATGAATATGGACAGATAATTTTAGACAAAGAAGCCATAAACATATAATGAAGAAAAGACAGCCTCTTCAATAAATGGTGCTGGGAGAATTGGAAAGCCACGTGCAAAGAATGAAACTAGACCGCTATCTGTCACCATATTCCAAAATTAACTAAAAATGGATCAAAGACCTAAACATAAGACCTCAAACAATAAACTTCATAGAAGAAAACATAGGTACTAAACTTAAGGACCTTGAGTTCCAAAGAGCATTCTATGAATTTGACTTCAAAGGCAAGAGAAGTAAAAGCTAAAATAAATGAATGGGACTATGTCAAACTAAAAAGCTTCTGCACAGCAAAAGAAACCATAGACAAAATAAAGAGACAACCAATTGAATGGGAGAAGATTTTTGCAAACAATGTGTCTCCAATAAGCAGCTAATATCCAAAACATATAAGGGACTCATACAACTCAACAACAAAATAACAAACAATCCAATTAAAAAATGGGCAGAGGACCTGAAGAGACATTTCTCCAAAGAGGATATAAAGATGGCCAATAGACGTAAGAAAAAAATGTTCAACATCACTAATCATCAGAGAAATGCAAATAAAAACCACAGTGAGATATCACCTCACCTCAATTAGAATGGCTGTCATCAACAAGATAAATAATAACAAGTGTTGGAGAAGTTGTGGATTAAAAGGAACTCTGCTATACTGTTGGTGGGAATGCAGATTTGTGCAGCTGCTATGGAAGGCAGTGTGGACGTTCCTCAAAAAATTAAGAATAGAATTACGAAATGACCCAGCAATCCCTCTCCTGGGTATCTAGAGAAAAATTCTGAAAACATTTATCCATAAAGATATATGTTCTCAGATATTCACTGCAGCTTTATTTACAGTGGCCAAGACATGGAAACAACCAAAGTGTAATTCCACAGACGATTGAATAAAGAAGTTGTGGTATATATAAATGGAATACTATTTTGCCATAAGAAAAGATGAATCAGTACCATTTGGGATGACATGGATGGATCTTGAGATTATAATGTTAAGCGAAATACGTCAGACAGAAAAAGTCAAGAACCATATGATTTCATTGATATGTGGTATATAAAACTGAAAACAAAAGAAAAAGACACACAAATGAAGAAACAAAAACTCATAGACACAGACAGTAGTTTACTGGTTACCGGAGGGTAAAGTGGGGGAGGATGGTAGATGAGGGTAAAGGGCATCAAATATATGGTGATGGAAAGAGAACTGACTCTGGGTGGTAAATACACAATATATAGATGATATATGATATATAGATGATGTATTACAGAATTGTGCACCTGAAATCTATGTAACTTTACTAACAACTGTCACCCCAATAAACTTTAATTAACATACATACATACACACACACACACACACACACACACAAAGAAACAGTATTGGCATAGTCTCTATGCATCTTCAAAATATTTACTAATAGCAAAGGGAGTGATAGCAAACTTATAATGGCAAAACCTCAGTAGAAAACACCTTCACCAAGTAATCAAGGTCAATGTCACCAGTAATTAGACATTGACATCCTGGACCCTATGACGCGATACACTAAGAAGAACACAATTCATTCGATGGTATTCCTGACAAAAGTGTATAACCTCAGACCAATCAGGAGGAAACATCAGACAAATGAAAACAGAGGGACATCTAGCAAAATAATTGACTTAAATGCTTCAAATGTATCATGAAAAAAGCTATCTCCATCTGTCATATGATAAAATTGAGGTATCCAAGATGCCGGCTCTCCTTCCAGTGGAAGGTATCTCCAACTGCCATCCCTCCAGGCCCCACAGCTACAGTCTTAGGCCACAGATGCTACACAACTAGGAGCAGAGTTGAATGAAACCAGCTCTAAACTCTGGCCAAGGAGATGCAGACTGGCTTTCCATTTGATACTGACAGACATTGCTCCATATACAAAGATGAATTTCCAAGCCATATCATTTTAATCAAGTATGCAGTCTCTATGAAATAAAAAGTCCTATACCCATGACCAAAAAAAAAAAAAAAAAAAAGTCTTGAGCTCCCTCAAACTAGGGTTATAAAACAGTTCTATTGCATTTTATGTAAGTATATAAATAAATTGAATTATTAATTGGATATTGTTGTTATAGGGTCAGAAGGAAAATCATCTCCACATGTTCACATTTTTACTCTGTATATACTGGAAAACACAAACGGGCTTTTAAAATAATTTTCTTTTTATACACATAAGTGGTTGGTTGATATCCCAATAAGGCTGAGTTCTTTGTGTGTGTGTGTGTGTGTGTGTGTGTGTGTGTGTGTGTGTGTGTTTCCTGTGAGGAACAGATAAATGATTTGCAAAGTGAAAATTGTATTCCTTTTCTAAATGTAATTAAATGCACTTCAATGCACCTAGATTTCTACAGAAAAATAAAGAAAAGATCTTTCATTTCAAAAAGAAGAGAATAAATCATAACGAGTGATTTGGGAATAAAGTTGCTCAGAATAAATCTCTTCATGTGAACAGAACTCTGTATATGTCACAAAGTTAAAGCTTTACGTATTATTGTACAGAGCATTAATAATTTTAAATTTTCATATGCCTCTTTCTATATGATTTTTTAAGCACTAAGAAACAAACAGTAATTCAGTAAATGCTAAAACTCCTAACGATATAGCTTGTAAACCAAACTGTATTCCAATTGCAAGGGTGAAATCTAAAAACGAAACATTTTTCTTTTACTATTTGGAAGTTGAGCTTAAAAAGGTATGGAACACCACGGATTTAAATGAAACCACTAGATGGCGCACTGTATCCTGAACATATGTCAGAAACTAGGAGAATGACAATTTTGAACCTGGTGTTACCATGGTGACCTGCTTGGTTTGTTCTGGTTGCTTTTCCCAAGGCCATTTTTCCTCTTGTTTCTAAATACATGTATTTAGTCTTTTATGAACATGGTTATACATTGTACCAATGGAAAAAGAAATAAGAAATGCATCAATTACCTTTAGAATTACTGCTATGTATAATATAATGTCCTTTGCTAAATAGCTGCTAAGGGGGATTAAAAAGGAAGTTTAAGCCAGAGTATTTGTCCTGACAAAATTTACAATTTTGGTTAAACATAATAGTTGAAGATTTAAAAACAAAATAAACTAGACTAGCAATAGCAGAAGGTACTTGATTGTGTATTAAATAAGGACGCTTCTTGGTAAGAATGGTTGTGTTTAGAGGGCTGTATGTCATGAATTAGAGGATGTGACTCTTTATTCTAGTTGTGTCATTAATTTGCTCTGTTTTTTGCGATGTATATTTTTTAATCTCCTGCTTTCAGTTTTCTCAAATATGTGGATTGGACAAAGTAATCTCTAAAGTCATGGTAAATTTTGAAATATTATTTTGTAATGTTATAGAAATAATGTAAAAGATAACTAGGACATAGTAGTCCCCCTCAGAAGTGCATACATGTGTCTGGATATGTACTCCATATCTGAAAATGTAAAATTCTGAATAATAAGCAGTGCTTAAGAGGGGGGGTTAAAAACAGGAACTCCTGCCAAATCTATCCATCTACCCTGGATCTAAGCCCATTTACATTGGTGTATTTTTGCAGTTCTTTGCATTAAAAATACTCTAATAACATAGGAAGGAAAGTGATATGCCTCTGGTACTGTAAATAAGGCTATAACAGTAAAGAGTTATACCAATAAAATAATAACATTAAACTGAAAACTGATTTTTCCAAAGAGTTCCTTTTAAATTTTAGGTGTCTCATAAGCCAAAACAGAAGAGAAAAATCAGGAAATCTAATTATAGCATGATTACGTAAAAAAAAAAAAAAAAAAAAAAAAAAAAGTACAGCTAGCTGTTTTTCTCAGTGTGCTATATGAGGACCACTGATATATCAACTGGGGTGTGTGTTAATACTGGTGATTCCTGGCTTCACATGAAACCTTGCGGTACTCTTAATTTATCAGTTTTGAATGTTTTCACACTGTAATTTTTGAATGAAAGAATGAATGTATGAGTATATGAGGAGGAAGCATGAATGAGGAAATAGGGACAATTTATGCCTTCTAAGTTAAAAAGTGATTTCATGTCAAGCTAGCCGAGTAACTATTTAGACAAGATAGAGTCTGCATGTTCCTTTGGCAAAGCATCGTGACTCTGCACATGGTTGGGTTTGTCTGTTTGTTTGTTTTAATCTTAAATCTTATACCCTCAGAGGTCCTTCCTTAGCCCCCTATCTTAAGTAGTTCACTTTAATCTTCTATGTCTCCTATCTCCCTGCTTATTTCTATCTCATGTATGTTTCCTTACACATCGTTTTTCTCTCTCACTAGATGGCAGGCTACTAGAGGGCCGCCCTCAGTGATTTCCCCTTGTTTCCTGTTATGTCACTTGTGATGATGGAACTAGAACACGAAGATATTAAGTTTCCAGGTAAATAATAAGTTCCTCTACAAACTGTCCCTGAAAAATGGTTTCAGACTGTGTAATATTATTGTGAAACAAATAGCAATTAACAACTATAAATATATTAAATGGTATTACATTTCATTATTATCCATAGACCTTTTTTTAGTAATCTGCATTTTTAAAACAAAAACTATGATGGGCTTACAGGAAATAATACACTCCAAATCAAAAACTGGACATTTCTATCTTCTCAGACAGTTCCCTAGTGCCTTTTCCTAGTAAATACCCCTTTGGAGGTAACTATTATTCTGACTTCTATAAGCACAGATTAATGTACACTGATCTAAATCAAATCGTAAATCATGCACTCTTTGGTGTATAGCTTCTTTTGTTAAAGATAATGCTTTTGAAATTCATTACATTTTTGGTTTGATAAAATTGATTTTTCTGTAACCAATTCTTTTCCATGGCTGAGTAATATTTCATGTTATTAATTTGCCACATTTTGTATATACAGTCTATGTTGATAAACTTGGATGTTTCCCAGTTTGAAACTACTTTGAGTTAAGATGTTATGAATATTCTTATATATGCTTATTTTATCTGTGTTATTTTTATATTTTCTCTAAATAGATGTTTTTTTTAGACATATATATTAGATCTCTTGACAATGTTACGTATCTCTCTTCAAAAATGTCGTTTTCCACACTTTATTTTTCTTTTTGTGCTTCAGTTTGAGTATTTCCTATTTACCTATCTTGAAAATTACTAATCAGGCTTTCTGTCTGTCCAGGCTACTGTTGAATCTATCAACTAAGTTCTTAATGTAACATATTGCATTTTGCAACTCATGTCTATTTGATTCTTTTGTGTATGTGGAGAGTTATATTCTCCTTTGAATTCTTCCATTTATAATATATCATCCATGATCATTTTGAGGCCCTAATCTGCTATTTCCAAATCTGAACCATCACTGGCTCTGCCTTTCTTGCCTATTTTATCTATAATCTTACTTTACTGCTTGTTTTCATGTATCATAATTTCATATCATATTCTGTCCATTATATATAATCAGATACATATAATTCCTTAATAATGTTAACATTTATTCTTTTATGCAGTAAAATTACTGGTGATTCTGTCTTAGAATTGTTTTCAGGTTCTGTTAGTTCTATATGAGCTTTGGTTTTATTTCTAGAGTGTGGCCCTTATTCTCAGGGTGTCAGTCTTTGCTTAGGACATAGGCTCTCTGGAGTCTCACCTGAAAGCCACCAGTGTCCACCAAGTTCCCCCTACTCTGCGTGAGCAGGAACTTCAATACTTCCTCAATACTCTGAGATACTTCTGTTTTCAGCCACTCAGCACTGTTCTCTGTTGTAACTCTCAGAGACATGATTTATGTGTAAGAATTTTAGAAGTTGAGCCACCACCCACCATGAGTTTTTATCCAAATTTTTCATATGCCTTCTCTGTTTCTTTCTCCTTTTCAGCTTTTGACCCCAAATCCCAGTAACTTTAGTAACTCATGTAGAAATCTGTTTCCTCCTGCTGTTTACTGACTGGGCTCTATTTTCTTGAATTATGGTTTGAAAAATATACTTAAAGAGACAGCAAGGGAGAATGAGTACATCCCTGCATTGTATGCTGTACAATACTTAGAGAAATTTTAAGTATATTTTGTCCAGATTTTGTAGTGCTTTTTTTTTTTTTTCAGCAGCGGCATATATTTAATATATGATAGTTCATCAGGACTGAAACTAGAAGTTCTCTAAGGGATTCTAATTTGCAAGTTTCAAGCCATAGAGAATCTATTATGTATTTCCTGTTGCTGTTGTTATTTGTTCATTAATTTTTGGGAAAAAAAAATAAACATCACACCTGCTGTTTGCAAATATTAAGCACTGTGGATACAGACATACAAGAACAAACATAGATCATGCTTCATGGACTTAGAAAGGTAAATATTTATTAAATAATTAAACATGATGAAAAATCATTAATCCACATCTTATAAATGGGACAAAATTAGAAACAGAAGTTGCTATGAGAATGCATAATACAAAGGCTCCAAAATAAATATCTTATAAAGTCAATTTATTATTGCTGTTTCTTAAATTCACTGTAGAACTGCCTGCATCAACAATATACAACTAGGTAGCAGTCACTTAAATAAAAATGGGGCCAGCATATTTCTTGCAAATAAGAATATTTCTTTTTCAGGTTTTTAGGTATATTTTTAATCTTTGCAAGTGAAATACTAACATATGAGAAAGAGAAATAGTCACCTAAATGTTATATTTTCTACAAAAACTATGAAATCAGCTTCATCAATTTAAGAAAGAAAGTAAATATATTTAGATGAAATGCTGCCTACGGGGAATAAGTGAGACATATGAGTTTCCAATTAAATATCAGTTTCTCTTGGGGGAAAAACAGCTTTGTGTAAACAATCTTTTGGCAGATGTTTTTAAAATGTCTGTTACTCATTGAAAAGTGAATTTTATTATATGAAAATGATAAACATGTCCCAGAACAACTGAGCACAGAGCCATTTTCCCACAACCTCATCTGTCACTATTGACAAAAATAGAAATTTAATACAAGGTTCACAGGAAGGTCAAAAGATTATTTAATTTAATGAATCATATTGAATATTTTAAAGAGGATTTGAACCTTGATTCACTTAGGTATTACTAAATAGAGCCACTTTTCCTTCAATCACTCCTTTACTAGTAATGGATAGGCCTTTATTGAGTTCTTTCTAAGACTAGCACTGTGCTGGGGACATAGGGGTACAGTACAACCTAAGATATGGGTCCTGTTCTCAAGAGAAGCAGAATTTTGAAGACACTGAGAGGAATTCAGAAAATTTATGAGGTGCTAAATTGTGTGACATGGGCAGTGAGTATAGTATAAGTTCAAAGAATGAAGACTAGAGAGAAGCGTATGTGTCTTAGAATTGTGCTATCATCAACAAGACAAATAATAACAAGTGTTGGAGAAGCTGTGGAGAAAATGGAACCCTCATACACTGCTGTTGGGAATATAAATTGGTACAGCCACTAAGGAAAACATTACGGAGGTGCCTCAAAAAAATTAAGGATAGAATTACCATACGACACAGCAATCCGTCTTTTGGGTATATACCCATAAAATCTGAAAACATTTATCCATAAATATATATGCACCCTGATGTTCACTGCAGCATTATTTATGGAGGCCAAGACACAGAAACAACCTAAGTGTCCTTCAATACATAATTGGATAAAGAAGATGTGATACACACACACACACACACACACACACACACACACACAATGGACTACTATACTACTCTGCCATAAGAAAAGATGAAATACTGCCATTTGCAACAACATGGGTGGATCTTGAGATTATCATGCTAAGCAAAATAAGTCAGACAGAAACTAAGTCAAGAACCATATGACTTCACTAATATGTGGGATATAAAACTGAAAGGAACAAATGCACAAGACAAACAAAAAAATCACAGGCACAAACAACAGTTTAGTGGTTACCAGAGGGTAAGAGAGGAGAAGGTGTTGGTAGAAGAGGGAAAAGGCTGTCAAGTATACGGTGATGGAAGGAGAACTGACTCTGGGTGGTGAACACACAATGTGATACATAGATGATGTATTATAGAATTGTACACTTGAAACCTATATAATTTTACTAACCAATGTCACCTCAATAACTTTAATAAATAACAACAACAACAAAAAGAATGTAGGAGCAGAGATGGCTCTAGGTCACATTAGGACTTAGTGGAGGTTCACATAAGATAAATGGTATTGGTAATGGTTAGGCCTTCAGGCTCTGATCTGGAAGGGCCTAATTATGTTTGCTGTGAAGCAGAGAGTAGCCCAACACTTGCTGTATATCCTAGCCTACAAACTACGCAGGAGACGCTCATTTCAGGACTCCTGTATCCTATATGACACTTCTGTATCTGTTTCAGGGACTAACAGATGAGACTAATTCAAAACTTTTCAGGAAATACTTACCAGGCTGGTAAATGACACTTACTTGCAATAGCTTAAATTCAGCCTGCCAGGTATAACTGATATTCCAATGAGTGATGTTTATGACCCTGGAAACAAGAATCCTAATTTAATTCTTAATTATTTTTAATAGACTTATAAGTCTTTTTTTGTAATTCTTAAAAAGGGATATTAAGAGTAAAGGTTGAATGTTATTTATGTATACCAGTGTAAAAATAGAAAGAAAAAAGTGTTTCAAAAAAACTGTAGGTAAATGATTTGCAAATATTTTGTAAAATGTTTAGTCTTTCCTAGAACTCCTGAGTTCATTTCTTTTGTTTGATGGAAATATGTGAAATGCTGAAAAAGCTGCATTTATGTTTCTCCCACAGATTAATAAAAATCCCTTAACCATAGGTGATTGAACACAGTATAAAATAGCAAATACACCTACGGAAATACAATTTAGGAAACTGAATAATATAAACATCCAGGTCAGAGTCTCCAATTGATTCCTTTTGTGGTTTTTGATATAAAGTCCCAGTACAGAATGAAACAGGAAGCCATGCTGAGAGAGGGAGAGAAGTTCAAGCTGCCAACAGAAAAAGACACTTGAGTGCTTCTTGGAAGAGAGAAGCTTAAATCTCTGGCTTTCTCATGGTGTCAAGGAGTGGAGATTGCTGTATCACCCACTGCTCTGTGTTGTTTGGGGCTGATAATGAGGCAGATAAAGCCAATGCGGAGCTTTCCTCCAAGTTGCCCACACAGCCATTGGCAACTAAACCGCACAGTGAGCTGGCATTGGAGCTACACCACTTGGAGCTTGTTTCCTTTGTTAGTCTTCTTTAAATCTCAGTTGTCAGCTAAGCCAATCTTTGACTGTGAAGCAATCCACTAAAATGCAGGAATCAGGACAGAAGAGTAGACTATCAGCAATATTTTGGTTATTCTCGACCAGAGACAGGAAAGTATCCCAAACACTCTTCTAGAGGACTCACACCCGTTAGCAGACCACCACTCACAATTTTCCAGTATTACGACTTGGCCCTCTGCAGACATCATAAAACCTTCACCTTGTATAACCATATGTATCCTACCCTGAACACTACCTTTAAATGATTACTTTATGTGATTTTTAAAAGTTATATAAAATATTTCCCAAATGAAAAAGCTGCATTTATATTTCTCCCACAGATTCATACACACCCATTAGACACACGTATATAACACAGAATTAAAACGATTCTGAATGGAATCTATTAAAAAGTTTAAGTCTCCCTTCCATCCTGTCTCTTATTCCTCCCCTCCTTCATAACTACTTATATAACAGTACTGTACCCTTCAAGTGATATTCTTTGTACATGCAAATATCACCTTGTTACACAGCAATAGCCTTCTATGTACACTTTTTGTCTTCACTTAACAATGTTAACTGAAAATTAATTAATTCCATGTCAGTATATACAGAATAGCCTCATACCTTTTTAAATATGGTCTAACATTTTATACTGTATCATGTATGGCTATATCATGATATTTTTCAATTAGTCTCGTATGGATAGATAGATACATAACTTAGGTTGCTTCTAGTATTTTGCTTTTACTCCTAATGATAGATGAAATATATATATATCTCCACATGTGAACATATCTGTCAAAAGTATTTCTCAGATTTAACCTCCAAAGAAGATATGGTTCATTTATACTCCCTCCAGTGAGCATATAAAGTCAAGATTACTCATAACTACTTTTCTTGGCTTCTCTTTTTGTATATTCCTTCATCACACACAAAACTTCATGTTTGGTTTCACTTCTATACTTTATCTCTGACTACCAACTCTGTCTCAGAAGGAACTATCTGAATCTGGATCAAATATATGGTCATCTTACTATTCCACCCACCCCCCAGCCCTCCATGGGAATAATCACTGATATCTCAGAAAGCTTAAGTGTTGAACTTTGAAAGCACATCCCTATTTGGCTTGCTATATTGTTAAATCATAGAAATGGGAATAAATTCAGTAATTTGGTTTTAGTTTAATTTACCCTTTAATGTCATTTTAATTTTATGTTATAATCATCCTTTGGGTTTCAGGGCAAATTAATTTAATAACTGAAGTTTGTCATTTCTATTGTGCTATTTAAATTGGTGAATGATTTCCTCTTTAATGCAGCACACTGGCATTTGTTTCAACTTGTTCTTCCTGGAGGCTGTATTGACTAAAATTTCATTTTCTATGAGTGAAAAGGAATAGGCTTTCTAGCCTGGAAAGATGACAATATCTAATATGCTACCCCTTTTGTATCAATTCACATAAACAAGCAAAGAGTACAGGGTTTAGTTAGTTTGTTGTTACTTACTATGCAAAATGGCAACCACAGATGAGGAGCTACAATCTCTTATAAAAAAGTTAAAATCTTTTATAAAATTGTAATCTTTACAAGTTTTAAAACAACCAGTGGCTTAGCTCTCAAAACCCATATGCAAATTTTACTTACTGAATTATGTAAAAGAGGTAGAGAAAGATACTTATAAGACTTGAGATAACTTCACATAAATTTTACTGACAGTAGATTTTCTTAGCTCTGTGATCTTTAATCTCTCCTGGCATTTTTCTTTTCCCACCATCCCCATAATGGCACAAGAGTTAAATGTTCTATCAGTCATGTATCAGATAAAGAATCAGAACCAGTAGCAAGTTATCTATTCTATCTATCTATCTATCTATCTATCTATCTATCTATCAATCAATCATCTATCCATATGCTTTACTACAATGAATTGGCTTACACAATTATTCAAGGTGTCTGGCTAAGCAAGCCCGAACTCCATGGCACAGGCAGTCAGGAAGGGAAGAGATCAAGAGTAGGCTAGAACCTCATAAGCATGCACAGAGACAGGAAGGAACATTCTGGGGATTGTAAACCCAGCTGCTGGTAGTGCTCCCTGAACTCAGGGAATGACTAAACCCTCTTTTAAAGAGCTTTCAACAGATTAAGTCAGATCAACACAAGATAATATCTCTATTGATTATCTTAGTCAACTGAATAGAGGATATAATTTCATCAGCAAAATACCTTCATAGCAGCATCAAGATTTATATTGAATTAAATAACTGGAAGAAGACGGTATGTATGTTACAAAATGGCTGCTGCATCTCTCATATGCTCTGTTTGATAGAGACTGTCACCTCTACATTACTCTAACTGGAATCATTATAGAATGAGAGTTCTAGCACTGTAGTTCAGCTTAGCCAAGTTGACACATCACAAAGTCATCACAAGCATAGTTATTATCCATTCATTATATTTCCTTTGTTTTTTATAGTTATGTTTTAAAAAGAATATTTTAAAATATATTACACATTCTACAGCCTCCAACAGTAATTGATTCCAGGAAATATCTCTAGACTCACAAGTAAAATTTAAATCAACTGAAGTTTAAAATTCAGTTCCTTAGTGACACTGACCACATTTTAAGAGCTAAAAGCTACATGTGGATAGTGAGTAGAATGTTTAATAGTGCTGTATAGGACATTTTCATCATTACAGAACATTGTATTGTATGATGATATCTAGACAATCTCTTCTAAGAACTACAAAAATATTTTTATTTTCTCACTTGAAATGGTCCATGTCGTTTTTTTCCGATATGTTACCAAGCTTTAAGAGTAACCATTCACATAAAATTTAAAATGACATTAGACAGAAATTCATTTAAAAAACAAAACAAAACTGCTCAATTATAATGAATGTACCACATTGGTGCAGTATGATGGTTGTGGGGGACATTGTATAAGTCGGGAAAGGTGATAAGTGGGAGTTTCTTGAACTTTATATTCAAGTTTGCTATAAACCTAAAACTGCTCTAGAAAATTCTATTGATTTTTTTTTTTTTTTAAATCCTACTATCTATCTCAAGTATTCTTTGAAAAATAGTACAGGGAATTGACAAAATGTATAGATGCAGTGAGTAGACAATTCTCCAAAGAAGAAATACAAATGATCAACAGGTACATGAAAAGATGTTCAACATTACTAACTATCAGGGAAATATAAATCAAAACCACACCACAATAAGATATCACGTCACACCTGCTAGAGTGGCTGTCCTCAGACAAGAAATAAGTATTACCAATGTGGACAGAAGGAAACCCTTCTGCATGGTTGTTGGTATGTAAATTGGTGCAGCCACTGTAGAACGCAGTAAGGCAGCTCCTCAAAAATTAAAAATACAACTAGCATATGAGTCTGTAATCTCATTTCCAGATATATATACCCAGAGGAAAACAAATCATAATCTTGAACATATATCTCCATTCTCATATGAATTGCAGCATTATTCACAATTCCCAAAACATGGAAACAACCTATGTGTCTACGGATGAATATATCTATAGATACACATACAATACATACCTATATATAAAAATACTATATACGGGGGTGACAAAAAAATGTATGTAAGCGGACACTTTGGTGAACATTGCTTAAGCAATAGTTCACCATAATCAGAAGTGTCTGGATGTTGATGGTAACCACTTTGAGCACCTCTTAACAATTGCAGAAGACAAATGTGACTTACATTCATCTTTTGTTATCAGTATATATTGAGTATTACAACTATAATACAGTTTTTCTTTCTTAAAACGTGTGTACATGTTTTGGCACACTGTATAATAAAATGTTTTATATTTGTATATAGTATGTGTATATATACATATATTATGTAGGTGCATTAAATATATCTATATCTATACCTACATCTACATCTATATCTACGTTCCTTCAGTGATGTAGGACTCCAGCATAAGCGTCCTAGGTGCTAACCCCAACTGACCCACCCTTGAGGACCTGCTGGAGCCAGCGGCCCAGCAAGTCCTGGGCTTCTAACTGCTGAGCTACCTGCCCTCCTGCCTGTGGCCTTCCATGTGCTCTTCGCCTCCAGCCACGTGCATTGGATCACATTCCTCAGCGGCCAGTAGGGGGCCCAGAACTTGAGGAGCTGCACGCAGAAAGGGATCCGGATGCTGGAGACGCACATTACGCCTTTCCCCGGCCGCCCGCAGCCAGGCTGCGCCCCAGGCCCTTGTTCTAACGCCCACCCCGCCATGTTTGCTTTGGGACATCCTCGTGCCCAAGCTGCAACCCTGCGAGCATGAGCTGCACAGCGCCCTCGTGGGTACCACGCTTGCTGTAGCCTAACCCACCACCGGGAACATGCGCTCCACACGCAATATGTCCGCAGGAGGGAGCCCAACAAGGAGGAGCCTGCTGCTTTCCCGCCCCGCCTGCCCACAAGCGCCTACTTACCAGGTCGAGCAGCTCAACGCCAGTGAGATCACAGTGGAGAAGATGCCGATGCGGTGGATGAAGATCTTGACCAGGGCTGGGAACCTTCCCCAGGTGGATGGGGGTCCCCAGGTGGCCGAAAGTTGGCCTCGAGGTGTTAGAAATAAAGGGGCACAGCCATATGCCCCTGACAGCCCAGAGCTGCGGCCGGGGTGCATCCTGAAGAGAACGGCCCTGGAGGAGAAGCCTAAAGAGGCTTCTTCCAGCTTGTGGTCGTCAGGAGAGCAGCAGCCCCGACGCCGCCCGGAGGCAGACGTGGCCTGGTGGCGCATGGGCACTGCAGGCCGGAGGGAGGCCTGGTTTCACCTGCAGGAAGGCACCTCCAACGCATTGTGGTGAAGCCGCACTTCAAGGACCTGCTCTAGCCTGGGGATCCATGCGAGATAGAGGCTTCTCCCTCCTCCTCCTCCTCCTCCTCCTCCTCCTCCTCCTCCTCCTCCTCCTCCTCCTCCTCCTCCTCCTCCTCCTCCTTCTCCTCCTCCTCCTCCTCCTCCTCCTCCTCCTCCTTCTCCTCCTCCTCCTCCTCCTCCTCCTCCTCCTCCTCCTCCTCCTCCTCCTCCTCCTCCTCCTCCTCCTCCTCCTCCTCCTCCTCCGCCTCCTCCTCCTCCGCCTCCTCCGCCTCCGCCTCCTCCTCCTCCGCCTCCTCCGCCTCCTCCTCCTCCGCCTCCTCCGCCTCCTCCTCCGCCTCCTTTTTTTATTTTATTGTTTTTATTTTATTTTATTGTGGTATAAACGCTTAACAGGAAATCTACCCACATAAGATTTTTCAGTGTACGATACAATATCATTAATTATAGGCACAATGTGCATAGCCGATCTCTAGAATTTATTCATCTTGCATTACTAAAGCTTTGTACCCAGGAGATTAGCAACTCATCATTCCTCACCCCCTAATCTCTGCTTCAAGGAGTTCAACTATTTTAGATACCTCATAAAGTATCATTAGTAGAATCACACAGTGTTTGTCCTCTGACATTATATTATTTCACTTAGCATAATGTCCTCAAGTTTCATTTATCTTTTTGCATATGACAGGATTTCCTTCTCTTTTAAGGCTAAATTACATTCAAGTGTATGTATATACTACATTTTCTTCATCCATTCATGCATCAACGAACATATATAGGTTAAAATCATTCATCTAGTACCAAAAAATATATGTTTGAGGCTTATATCATGATTTATTTTGTCTCCTGAAGAATAATCAACTATTTAAAATAATCTAAATTAGTGATTTCTTGATTCAGGTACGACTGTAATTTAATCAGATCATATGGTCTTAACGATGGTTAGGAACAGTACTTAAGATGTGAAAATTATAAATTAAGATATCTACATAATGTAAATTTTATTTAATTTTTATTGGGATTCATTTTCTCATGGATAATATAACAGTCTTTTGATTAGCATAAATATGCACCCTTTCCTA
This sequence comes from Rhinolophus sinicus, assembly GCF_036562045.2. Classification (NCBI taxonomy): domain Eukaryota; kingdom Metazoa; phylum Chordata; class Mammalia; order Chiroptera; family Rhinolophidae; genus Rhinolophus; species Rhinolophus sinicus. The sequence continues at coordinate 132,260,052 of NC_133753.1, forward strand.
AAATAAAGTGAATAAAGTATTTTAGGCTAAAAGCAGCACATATTATAAATTAAACACAATTAAACAAACAAAACATCAGAACATTAAAAAAAAAAAAAGAAATTCTAAATACATTACTTAATCCCTAAATATAATGGGAGGCAAACTATTTAATACAAAAATCAAATGTTTCTGACATTGACTCAAGTCAATGCAAACAAAGCATGCCTATATTATCATAGAATATTTATGTAATTACTAATGAGATCATTTTAAAGATACCATTTGATGTAACATTCATTAAAGATTTTATACGATGCCTTTGGTGAGAATACTCCAAAATTGAAAACCAGAGAGCAGTGTGGTTATATTACTGAGCTCTAAAAATTGGCATTTTTACTCTTATATTGAATATATATATATTTTTATATATTCAATGTATTATATATAGTCAATGTATTTCAAAGTATATTTCAAATAAAATGTTTTCTTCTGAATTAAAGAAACATTTTGTTTCATTTTCTCACCTCTTTTAGTGCTTTCCCCTTGTTCTTTTTTTCCTCCCTCATTTACCTATGTCTCATTTTTTTTTTCTTTTCAGAAAAGAAACGCTTTCTTTTAACCCAAGAGTTGTCATTCACTTGATGTTATCACCAGAAGGTTAAAATTTATTACTAAGTTGAATATGAATGAATAAATTGTATTAGCTCTGAGGTACTTTTCTGACCTCATTGAGATGCGTTCCTAGTTGCTTAATGTTTGTGCTGGAATGTTCTTATGCATTAATCTTGATTATTTCCCAAGGGAAGACCAGAGAAGTTAATAAATGGCACTAATTAATAGTCCACTTAGTCTCATTACGAGTATTACATTGATAACAAAATCCAGTTGGGGATGGTCATAATGCCCTTTAAAAAAAAAAAAGAAAGAAAGAAAAAACATGAACAACACAAGCTATTTGCAAATCTTCATCTATTTATGGCAAAAATTTTGAAAACATGATATCTGTATGTGGTATTTTTATAATATTTCTTCATAAAGGACTTGAAACTCTTGAACAATATTATATACAACTACACTTGTGAGATAGATGTACTTTTTTCTCAGTGGTAGAACATTGCATGTTTTAACTGTATATAAAAACTAGTGTGATTATTTTGGGGAAGTATATCTGGAAAGCAATGAATGATCAGAAGTTTTGTGACAGAAAACATATAGGCTAGATTTCCAGTTCCATAATTCATTATGTTATCTTGTAATACTTTTTACAAGGCTTATTGAAGCTTGAAAGACAGTTCTGTTTGTTTTCTTTCTTAAGAGAACCCACCCTTGGTGAGCTATCAATTCAGTGGTTAGCCACTGTGATGTTCTGCAATCCTCAGCCCTCCCTCCACAATAGACTATATCCCTGTGTCCTCTTTAGAATATACTTTCCCTAGGCCTGTTTATGGACCGGGCCCCTTCTGCTTCAGATGGCTTTGCTAGCCCATGGTCATCCTTTCTGCCCAGTGGAAACTGGGCCTCAGGAAATTTATTTTCTATGCTGTTGGTTATACTATAAGATCTTTCATTACTAACTTTTCATTAATTATTCTTAGTTTTCATGTTAAATAAGTCCCATAAGTGATTCTTTCCATTATAAAAACTTGTCTTCTACTTCTAAAATGTCTAATCCCAGCGGATTTCTATGCTGATAAACAGAAGTAGAGACTCAAATTTGCAAAACTTAAGAGATTCACAGACATTAACTATCTAATTGAACCCAAACTAGAGATCAAGAACTGGAGATGCTTTCCTACCTTTGTGATGACTTGGCAACCTTGACAGCCACACTTAAAAGGCTCTCTAATATTTATTTATTTATTAAGACAATAAATTGGAGGAGGGGGTGTTTTGTTGTGCAACAAAAGCTAACCTGTATAATCTGTCAGGTACATCGCCATACGTTTTAATCACTACTATTTGAGGAGGGGGTATCGACTCATTTGGTTATTTGCTGGAAGACTAATGTACTTCCACTAAAGTCTTAATCATGGCTAAGATTCATTATGTACAAGATATAATTAAGGAACAGGAGGAAAGAGATACACACATATAAGAGAAGTCCCACACGGGTTTCCAAGTTTTTTCTTTCTCTGCTAGAATAGCATAAGATGTAATTTTCTCCTGTGAGATACCTCCACCCAAAGAAGCCCATCTGATTCAGAGTCTAGAATTCTTAAAGATACAAACTCCAATCCAGGAACCAAGTATATCACTTCTCTTCATGTTTGCTTTAAATATGGTGACAGCTTGGCTCATCTTGATCCATCACATTACATAATCACTAGGAGAACCTTACAGTATTCTGTAAAACATCCTGCAATTTATTGGCTTTAGTGTTCAATATTTGACCAAGGGTTGCTGCTATGACTACAGAGATAAGTAAGAAGTAAGACAGTCTGCCGTGTTAAATATTTCTCCCACCTGCTTAAAACTAGATTTCCAACCAAAATTTAAAACAAAACAAAAAAGGAAAAAAAAGGTGATATTGTAGAAGTTTTTGTTATCAAAGAAATGAGGCAATGTGGTGAAATAGTGAGTAGTGTTCAGTTTCGTCAGTATTGTCTTTCTTTGTCTTCTAACCCCAGCATCTAATTTTTGTGTGATAGTCTTGAGTGAAGAGGTTTTCTTTTCCATGATCTTAGCTTTCTCCATAATGTTTAGCTCCCACAAAGTGTGGAGAATTAAAATAAATCAATATGTAGACTTCCTTGGAATTTAGCGGTGCTTCATAAATTGAATGCAAAATATTAAATCTTTAAACCACTCAAAATTATTGTGGATTTCACTGAAAAAAGAAAAAAAACATTAATTTCCCTTTTTTATTCAGACCAAGTGCCTTGTTGTTCCAGTTGCAACATTTGTTCTGAAGCTCTTTTTCCTTTGCAAACTGAATAGAATAAAATGGTAGATGTCAGGAGGAGTGAATATTTATCCTAGACTTATCTGCCCTTTGCTTGCACACTATATTTGTTGACCAAAATGACCTCAGGATCTCGTTGGCAGCCTCTTCAGGAAAGAGGACACGCTCGACTCATCAGGGTCTGGCCTTGAATATCAAATGTGTTTTCAATAAGCACAAGGTGTCTTTTTAGTTCTGCTGTGCTGCAGTGCAGGAGACCATGTGCTTTAGCTTCTAAGAGGTCATGGCTGGCTCTTTGACAAGGCTTTCCTTTCCTTTAGTGTTTCTTCATTGGAATTGAAATATGACCCTTCAACGTTTTGTTGTTGTTGCTGCCCTTAGTTATTACTGTGCTCCAACAAATATCAAAACCATTTTTTACATAGCGTATATCAGGCTACCATAGCAATTTGTTTTTTGTTTGTTTGTTTGTTTGTTTATGGGTTGTTTTTGTTGTTGTTGTTGTTTTTTATGTAGAAACCCAAATCTAGAAGGCCACATTTCATTTGGAAAACTGTATTTAAATCCCCACAGATGAACACTGAAGTCATAATGTATTTTTCCCTACAGGGTAATTATCATTAGGTATACATTTTCTTTTTTAATTAAGGGATATGTCTACTTGTTGAATATTTGTCAATTATTTAACTTTTCTCATTATGTATACATATGCTTTCTTAAAAACATCAATATTCAAATCCTATGGCAGCATTGTATAATTAGCAAGAAAGTACAAAGAAAGTGAGGTGAATGAGAAAAAATGACACTGTTCAAAAGTTATTTCAAAACATATAGATTCTACAGCAACTAATTAGAACTAATATTCAGCCTTTATTGGCCATAATTTTGTAGAAATTTTCTTTCCCATTCTGATTGTAAAAATAATGCTTTGACATAACTTAAATGAAATGTATGTTCTAGATAATTTTTTAAATGTACTGGCTTATTCTATTTGTTATGTAGTCAGGCTTCAAATTTTCAGAACTTGGTCCTCCCACCTTTTGTAGCACTTGGGAATGCAGTTGAAAAAAGTGATGGATTCTAGCCATGTTGCAAGGATAGGTTCTTTGGAAAACAAATAAAAATTTTAAATCCAGACTTTATTTTATTGTATCTGCCTGATCCAAGAAAAATGCATGATAAAAACTATAGAGATATATCCTAAAAATACATCATTATCAGAAACTAATTTTATTTTACATGTTCTCTTTCAGAGTTTGTTTAACATATGTTCTTAAAAATAGGGGGACAAGTCTATAAATTTTTTTAAATGTTCGGGGCATTGTTATTCTTTAAAATTGCAATAATCTTGGGGTGGCCAGTTAGTTCAGTTAGAGAATGACACTAATAACACCAAGGTTGCCGGTTCAATCCCCGCATGGGACACTATGAGCTGAGCCCTCATTAAATAAATCAGAAAATAAATAAGCAATAGGAAGAATACAGACATAATTTACCACCTAGAGATAATCAACCTTAACATTACAAAACAAACATATAAATGTATAATATCAATGCCTGTAAACTATATTGTCAAAATTATTTCAAAATGTTTTTAGAAAGTTGGATTTTATTAACTGAAAACTAAGTTACATGTTTATTTGTATTGAAGATTAACATTATTTTTTGCTTTATTTATTTAATCGGCGCAACATAGTATCCATTAAGACAGTTTTCAAAATATTTTGTTCCTGATTAGTTTTCACTTCCTGACTTTTTTATCTAAAGCACTGTGCTTAACTTTCAGTATTCTAGAATAAAATTGTATTGGCCTAAATTCTGAAGTGTTCAGGTAAGGAAATCTTCCCAGTGCGTTGCTTTAGAAGTTGTTTATATTTAATGTGTCTTAGTTACTCTAAGGGTATTCCTAATGTTCTATAAAGAATGGCCCAGTGAATAATATGAAAATGTCAGCAATGTATCACTCTTGAATGAAGATATAAATCACAACTACCTAAAACTGGAGAATCTCCTAAATAAGGGTTATGCAGTTAACTTTCTTTGCTTCATTAGCTTTAGTTAAAATGGAAACAGCTTAAATATTCAGAACATTTACATCTGTCACTATATTCAAAGAAATTCGCATACTACACAATTTTTCCTTGTCTTAACCCTGGAAAGAGTCTGAATTATTTAGATGATGAGCAATAACATTTATCCTTTTGTTTTTAATTAGCTACAATCCTTTAAGTAGGTAAACAAATCATCTTATCTTTGATGATTTCTGGTAGAAAACAAGACACAATAGGAAAGGTGTCTGAAGATGGACAGGGATGTCTACCCCCTGCTCTCCAGAAAGTGATGAAGCAAATACTAAAAAGATGAAGATGACAGAACAAAAAGGGTTATTTGTTTCAAGTTATCTAGAAGAGATAACTATCTTTTTAATAATTGCCTAGGTGCAATGAAGAATAGGGAAGACTGTGTGTGTGTGTGTGTGTGTGTGTGTGTGTGTGTGTGTGTGTGTGTTTCCTCCCTGTGAGGATTTTACATTTACATCTTAATGTAGAAAGAGGACCTAAGTGAAATCCACATGGAAAGACTATACAGCGCCCCCAACCACCACTTACCTGAAGTTTCGCTTTCCACAGTTTCAATTACATGCGGTCTGAAAATATTCGATGTTAAATTCCAGAAATAAACAATTTGTAAGTTTTAAATTGTGTGGTGTTCTGAGTATCATGATGAAATCTCGCGATGTCCTGGCCCTACCCAGATGTGAATCCTCCCTTCGTCCAGCTGTATATACTTCCCGCTCATTAATCACTTAGCCGTCCCAGTTACCAGATCGACTCTCACAGTATCTCAGGGATTGTGTTCAAATCATTCTTATTTTACTTAATAATGTCTGCAAAGTGCGAGAGTAGTGATGCTGGCAATTCAGATACACCAAAGAGAAACTGTGAAGTGCTTCCTCTACGTGAAAAGGTGAGTACAGTTAAGATATATTTTTGAGAGAGAGACTACATTCACATGATTTTTTACAGTATATTGTTATAATCCAATTTTATTTTAAATTACATTCTTTTTTTATAAATTTATAAGTTAAACTTTATCGTATGTATGTACATATAGGAAAAAACATAGTGTATGTAGGGTTCAATACTATTTGTGGTTTCAGGCATCTAGTGGGGGTCTTCGAATATATCCCTCACCAGTGGGTCAGGGTGAACTACTGTAGTGGGTTCTTCAGCACTATATCCTAGGACAGTGTGTGTGTGTGTGTGTGTGTGTGTGTGTTTGCTTCTTGATCAATAGAAATGATTAGGATTGATGAAAAAAATATTTTGTTACTTGTTGAAATATATGACTCACTTTTTCATTATACTAAGTGTGGTTCCTGGGCAGTGGTCAGCCCTATATTTTACAACTACACTAGCCATAGTATTAGTTTCTATTGATGCTATAAAAAAAATCGCGACACACTTAGTGACTTAAAACAACACAAATTTGTTATCCTATAATTCTATTTGTTGGAAGGCCAATATCTTACTGGGCTAAAATCAAAGTAGTGGCCGGACTGCATTCATTTCTGGAGGCTCTGAGGGAAAATCTATTTCCTTGATCTTTTAAGCTTCTAGAGGCTGCTCACAATCCTTGACTCATGGTTCCCTTTCATCTTCAAAACCAGCAATGGCCAGTCTTTTTTTTTTCATATGGTATAACTCTCCCATTGACTCTTATGATGTCTCTCTCTTCCACCTTTACAGACTCTTATGGTTATATTGGGTCTCCCAAATAATCCAGGATAATCTCCCTACTTTAAGTTCACCTGATTAGTAAACTTAATTACATCTGACACCTTATTTCCTTCCTAACACATTCATGAGTTTTGGAGATTCTGTCATGAACACATTTAGATGGGGGGAGACATTATTCTGCCTGCCACAACCATGAACTATGAAGATAGAAAATAAATGGATATAGCTTAGTGTTTTAATAAAATTAAATATAAAGTACTATTAAACTTGTTTAACATTTTACTGAACTTCAAGCAGCTTCCCTTTTGGTCTTAGAGTGTTTTAAAAACTACTCTGAACTCTTTCACACTCTGTCTCTCTCTCTGCCTAAGAAGTTCTTTCTGGTCTTTCTTTTTGAACTTCAAACTGTCACTCACTGAGGTCAGACATTGACAGTTAATGAATTGAGTTTAAAAGTTTAAAAAAAAAACAAAACACAAAAAAACAAACAAACAAAAAAACTTCTTTAGCAGGACATTCTTGGCCTTGGAAGAAACTGGTCATTCTGGGCCACTGAGATACTGAAAATGTTTCTTGTGTGTGATCTGTGTCATGTAAATCTCTACTACATCCACTGAATCCAAGTTCTGAAAGACAAGTGTGAAAGACAACTTGGTCATGAACCAAAAAGCCCCTCTGTTCTAAAGAATCATAAACCATTCAGTATTATCTCGGTACATCAAATTGGAACGTACATTAATGTTTTGAGCTCTGCCTTACAGATACCATGATTTGAAATCTTTCTATATTGAAGAAGTTTTGGAACCATTTTATTTATTGATAAATATGTTTTCTTATTTGGGAGAAGACTTGGGAATCTGCCTCACTTGATATTCTAAAATCCATGAAAAGAGCTTCTACAAATTCTCCAAATATCTGACATCTTTCTTTCATTTTGTTTTCTTTGTTTGTTTATTCCTTGGAGCATTAAAAACAGCTTACTTACCTCGATCTTAGGGTTGGGGGGAGGAATCCTGTTTAGCCATTTAAATCAACTAGAAAAGTCGATAAAAGTTTTCATTTTTTCTTGAATCCTTCAAAACATCTCTCTTTGCATTCTGATCTTTGGAAACATCTTATTTGTAACAACTATCAAAAGCATTTCCCTTCCCATTTATATCCGAGATCTTTTTTGTTTTCCCAGGACTTCACAGTTTAGCTAAATCTTCCACAGATCAAATGTAGCTGGGAACTACATAAGTTTAGAAGGATTGTTTTTGGAATGAGAAACAACAATAGTTAGGATTTTTTGGAGTTTATCCTTTCTTTGCCTAAAAAACTCCAAAAAATCAACCAGAACACCAAATTTAAGCTTGGTTAGCAGCAACTACAAAACAAACAAACAGACTAATTTAGATTTATTAGCTATAAAGGGGCAAGGATTCAACATTCTTAATATAATTAAGAATTTATTATTATTAATGTGTTATTATTAAGTTCTAATTGGGCATTAATGTTCTTTTAAAGTAAGTAAATAGTTATTATATTTTTGGAAACATATGAAAAGCCCTCTCTCTGGTTAGAATAACCTAAGGAGAGAAGAGTTTAGTGGGTCTGATTATGGATCTGAGTTATCTGTATGATTCCTGCTGAAGAGAAAAAGATGGACTGAGACTCCCAAATGCCATATTTTTTCTATTCCTTGAATCTATTATGTCAAGAGATGAATTCATTGAATGATACAGTTTAAGATAAGTTTCCCTAACCTCAAAATTTCTCTAAAGCAGTTTTGAAAATCTTCCAATATGAAATATTGAGTTCAATAGAGATGCATAAGTGAATTCTTGGAATTATAAACCATTCAAACCTCAATGTAGATTAATTTGATTTTTTAAGATGTTCCCTTAACATTGTTACGGTGGTGGTGAAATAGTAGGGATTTAGAAGGAAGGAAGTTGCTGTGAGGGATAGAGTGCTAAAATGAGGTATTTAGGGGAGCCAGCTGAAGGTACTGCAGATGCTGGCACCAGTGTTCAGCATTTGCTATGGATGAAATAATTCCAGGATGCAAGGAGAGATAACGTGTCACATTCATGTTAATGGCAACATTACTGACTACCTTTACACTAATTATTGAAAGAGGGATGTAAGACTTGATGCTTAGAAAGTGAAAGATTGTAAGTTAGAAAGCTTATGACACCAGAAAGGATTATAATATTTTTAAATGTTTCTGTGCTCTTGTGAAAGAAGACAGTGACTACCTTTTCAAAAGGTAACCAACAATTAAAGCATGAGCATTTTCTGGGACTGCTACACTTAAACAAATATATGTTGACCTGAATGAATAATTAAATAAATAAACATAATGATGTGGTCCTAAGAAAGGGATCTTGCCCTGCTGGCTTTTGGGAGTTATTATGGTTTGAATTGTGTTCCCCAAAAGACGATGGAGTGTCGATCCTTAGTATCTGACTGTGACTTTATCTTGATATAAAGTCTTCGCAGATGATCAAGTTAAGATGGGTATATTAAAGTGCTCCCTAATGCAACACAACTGTGTCCTTCTAAAAAGGGTTCATTTATACAAAGAGACAGCCAGGCACAGAAGAAAGACATAGAGAAAATGCCATGTCACTATTGGAGTCATGCTGCCATAAGCCAAGGGACTTCTGGGGCTACCAGAAGCCACAAGAGGCAAGAAAGAATCCTTCCCTAGTATCTTCAGAGGGAGCATGTCTCTGCTAATACCTTTGATGTAATGATGTTGGATCTTCTGGCAGTTTCTGGGTGCGGGCCGGGATCGTGTCTCATGAAACCGAAGAATGGAAACATGGACCCAGGAGAGGCAAAGAGTTTTAAAAAGAGGATAGTTTATTGAAAGCAAAGGGTCAGAGTTCCCGAGAGGGAGGGGGTCCTGTATGGGGGTGCCCAGTGACTGAGGCAAAAGTTATTTTATATCTTCCCTTGCCTGCTTGGGGAAGGGGGCTGGCTCCTTCTAATGGAATTCGTCTATCAGGTTTGTCCTGTCAGCCCATCCTGAAGGGATTAACAAAATAACCCATTCCTATCTATCAGATCTGCTCCTTTGTCCAATCAAAAGGGATTTGAGATAATTTGTTAACCTCAAGGCTCATTCTCATACCTTTGTCCTGGAGTGAAGGAGACATTCCAGAACCTGGAGTTTCAGGATATGGCTGCTTTTTGTTTATTCCACCAGGGACCTCCCTGTCTACCTAGCAACACACTAACTAACCTGTCTTACCTTGATTTTTGGACTTTTATTTCCAGAAATATGAGGCAATAAAATTCTGTTGTTCTATGTCATCCAGTTTATGGAACTTTGTTACAGCAGCCCTAGGAAATTAATACAGAGTACTTCTAAAACTAATAATAAGAAAGAAATAATTGTTAATGGAAACTATTTTGATCCACAAACAGTTAGGTTTTTTTTGATTTGTAGGTTTTGTGTTTTAGTTCCTCAATTTACATGTTGACATTTTCTTCGTTATAAAGGATACTCTATAGAATATTCTAAATATATGTGACATTCAGGCAACACATGTGGTGTACATTCAAAATAAAATAGCTAAATAAAAACCAAATATGTGAGATGGAGTAATGTAAAAAATGAATTTTCCCAAATCCTATCTCTAATAATGATGCCTTTACTAAATGGCAGGCAATTTTCCCTCTACACCTCTAACCTTAAAATGAAACACTTTGCAATATTTGTGCTTCTTCACATAGCATCTGTCTTACATTATGATATTGATGCTGGGGTTTCCATGATATTTTAGTTACTTGCAAATATGTGACCTCATAGGGATATAAACTTCATCTAGTTTACCCATCTGCATTATCTGTTCTCTTCTCCCCAACCCAGCTTCCCACGCACGAAGTTTCACCAGGTTTGTTTTTTTTTTTTTTTTTAACCTTGAATCACATTCAGAACATAAAGATTAGGTAGCTAGATAGCTAGATAGAACAGTGGAATAAGAACAGTGATATATAGTAAGATACATTTGCAAATCAACATAGTCTCACTATGCATACTGTTAGAAAATTCTGACTTAAACATATATCCATCAGTTCTTTAAAGTTTCAGTTTGTTTATTGTTTATGTGTTTGTACTTGTCGGCTAATTTGAGTACATAGTGATTATCAGGTGGTGAGCCAATGTAAATACTTAATAATCAAACCTGAAAAATTATAAAACTTAATAAATCTAGTGTTTTTCATAGGAAAATAGGAAAAGATGTGGTTAAGTAAGATTTTAAATTGAAATGAGGCAACAGGAAGAAAAAAATTAAAATCTGATGGGTAACTTTATAAAAAGCTGCATGAATGTATGCTATTCTGATTTCTTGAAAGTCCTTGAGGAAATCTTATCAAGGTATAAACTACTTTGTCCTTGATCCAGAATAACAAAAGGCCTCTCATTCTGAATAAAAATTAATTGCATTCTACTTATAAATTCTATTGTTGTAAGCATCCTCTGTCTCTTCCTGCTGATGAAAATAAAATTAACATTTTCCAGCTAAACAATATTTCCCTTACATGTGTTTAAGTAGCCAAATGATCTTGTCACAGATGCTTTTTTCATCAAGTATTTCACTTTAAATTTCCCAATCTTTCTCCAAATCTTTACAGTTTAATTTTGTTCTCCAGTTCTAACATTTTGTATTAGCAGGAAATAACATTGTGCCAAATATGTGACATCTGCAGAGTATCCTCTAATTCTTTCCTCATCTGTCAGGTAATTCAACTTCTTTAGTCCTATTTTTAAGTTAATGAATCAAAGAGAATGTTGTTTTCTCTTTTATAAAACTGATAAGCTTCATCACAGATATACTGGGATCACAAGAAAATTCTCTGATAGCCTTTATCTTGGCAAAATCTATACATGTTCAAAAAGAGACATGCAATAATCCAAAATGTGGAAGTGGAAATGTGTGATTTTGCTCAAAGGCTTTGCTGATGTACTTGTTTTATTGTCACAACTTATACTAAATATAAAGCTCTGTTGTTGTTTTCAGCATGAGGTAGCATCATTAGTCATACCTCACAAAGTCACTGCAGGGAGGATTTAGATCGTCAGTGTCATTTTACAGGTGACGAAATTTAGAAAAAAAGAGAAAACAGTGTATGAAACTGAGACAGTATTTTTTCCCCCAAAATGTTTTCAATACTAAAGAATCCATGGTGGTTTCTTATTTCATTGTGTCAAAACAAAATACTTTTTCCTGGCCTCTTTAAACACTAGTCTATTTTTCAAAACCAAATACAAAGCCTAAAATAATGTATCCAATGATTGCATTACTATAATAATTATTATTTCTAAATAATTTATGGCCATTCATGGTGGAACTGACTTTAATAGAATGGACCCAGCTGTAGAAGACTGTTGAAGTGTCTTAGAGAGATGAGAAAGACTTAGGAGTAAGAAAAGGAATGTAGAACATGGAGACTGGATTTAATTATTTTCATAGCATCATCCAGTCCAGACATAAGCAATATGCTTCAAGAATTTCAATGGGATCTAGAGCAATCACGGGCAGTAAAGCTAGGCCTTATAGAAAGAAGAGAATGGACTCTCTCCATTCTCTTCTTTCTATAAGATGTCATTTTAGTTTCACTTCTCCCTTAGGGTCAAACACCACAATTCACTATTAAGCAAATGATTAAATTCTCATACATGAGTTATAATTTCTAATATAGCTACCTGTGTTATAGGTGATATAATGGGACCTTTACAGGCCTAACTTATACATTTAATTATTATAATATTTCTCTTACCCTAGAATGGTACTGGGAATATTTGTCTCCCAGTTTTTGCTTCAGAAATTCTAAATATGAAATTTATTCTAATTAAAGAAACCTTTATCTAATAAGAACAAACCTACTTAAAATCCCCAAATATAGAAATGACTTTTCCTTTTACATTACATCAGGAAAAGGATATAGTCATCTAAACAATCTGAGGTCAAAAAGAAACAAACAACATGAAAGGAATCATTGATTAAGTTGATACATTATTACAAAACATTGCATTTAAAAATATAATTACAAAACTTGAATCAAATGATTTGAGTATTCGAGTAAACTATTCTATAAATTTAAACCTATGAATCTAGTTTCTTTGATTTGAATACGCTGTCTCTACCAATTTGCAGTTGAATAGGTTTTGAGCTACTGGGTTCACATAGTGGACATGGTAATATTTATCCTTTTTATAGCATTGTAGCCTATTTATGACAGAATTTTTTTTATATAATTTGGAAAATTGTGGCTTCCAATAAGAAAGGTAATATTCACTTTTTGACCTAGTGTTTAGAATAGTAAAAGTAAAAAAGATCTGTTTTATAATGCTTACTTTACCTCTAAAAACCTATGTGAGTTCATGGAAAAGTTTACTTAGTCCTCAAATATTTTTGTTTCTTGGCGTTACTATGAAGATAAAGAACATGGATAGAGAAGATGGATGTAAAAACCTATAAAGTGTGCAGAATATGTAAGCATCTGTGAGAGTATTGTTACTATTTTGATGATTATTAATACTATTTCCTATTTTGATTCACCCATCTACGCATTTCTTACATTGCGTTGAGCAATCTTAAAAATGAAAGCAGTCTCTATTTGTCTTTTTCAAATAGATGTGCAGAGACTATAACTGTTATCAAAAACATGACAAATTTATATTAAAATGTTTCAAATGTTAGAATACATTGGCAGCTGTAATCCCTCCCCCACTAAGAATTTAATAAAACAGATGTGGAGAAAGTCAGTAGGAGTTAAGTCTGATGGTAATGATGGTGATGAAATACGTGGGAAAATGACTAACTGTGTGGTCTGCTCTTAAAAGTTTATTGTATGAGTGATGTTGGTGAGAGAGTGTTTACAGTATGACTTGAAGTTAAACTAAGGAAATCTTTCCTAGACATAAAAATCATTATCTTGGAAGTGTTAGAAAAGGCCAGATTTAAAATAATTATTTATGTATTATCTCCACAATGAACTTCTGATATTCTTTCTTTTGTATCCACTATGTGTCTGCATTTATTTTTGGAGTGAGCAACCCACACAAAAAGACAAAACCATTACACAACTGACTGTTTCAAAAGAGTTGTTTCTGCCTGAACTTAATTAGCCATTACCTACGCATATTTATTCAAACTAAATAACATGAAGGTGAAATTTTGAAGTAGACACATGAAGATAGGACTAAGTTTAATTATATTGTACATTGTATGGTTTTGAATCATATTGCTGCTCTTGTTTCTTTTAATTATACATATCCTTCTATTTTCTCAATTCAGATATTGCGTTGGTCAATTTCCTTTTCTGATTATCAGATTGATTTCCCCAAATAATTTGAATGTGTTCATTAGAATGAAGGTAGTGGATTTCTTTATTTCTTTCCTACTTTTTTTTTTTTTTTAATTTTGAATGTCTCAGTTGTTAACGATCAACTTACTATGCGGCCTTAAAGTTTTCAGAAAGCTGTTAAGTTTGACAGCACCAGTAGTATGACAGCATGTGCACTGGGGAGTAGAATACTCACTCTCGTTATAATAACTAAGATTGATTGGAATCCTAATGGTGATTAAGCTGTACGGTTCTGCTACTTACATTACAATTCCGCTAAATTCGCCTGGATCCATAAATTTTGACCTCAAAAATGAAAGGAAATCTCATCAATATATGCTTATATCAAAATATACGTGTCTACCCTAGCAGAAAGTTCATGGAATAAGAGTGACTCATTTACACAAGGGTAAGTGCCTTACTTAGCATACTGGGAAAATTTTCTGATACTGTGAAAATATGATGTGAGAAAATCTATGAATTTAAGACAGGCCATTTACATGTAAACAATGGGTTGGTAATAGAGAAGCATCCTATAGTCAATGGATTGCCAGAACCATGTTAGAAATTATGGAGAGATACAAGTAATATGCAAGTTTTCTGTTGATAAGGTCACAGACAGGGCTGAAGAAGGTAAGAAGTGTGCCTGGGTAATAGAACATGGTTAAAGTAGTTTTATCTATTAAATCATACCACTGCTGATGAAGGGTTTCAGAGACATGGATATACTCCAGATTACAAAAAGATGGAAATAAAAATAAACACAGGACAGTCAATAAATAGTAAATAAAAGTACTATTGGAAGATAAAAGCGTGTAAACAATGGAGGAAAAGAAATGATTGCAAAGGCCTGGGACACCTGTTGACTCCTAAATGTCAGTAAACCTGTGGGAGAAACTGCCATGCAGAGATACCTCACTAAACAAGATGCCTGAGTGAAAATAAAAAAAGGCAGTGATCATCTCTTATTTTTTATGAGGATAATGGTTCCATTTAAGGATGTGCGAATGTCAGTGAAAAAGCAATATGATGTTTTGGTATATATTGTATGCATAACAATATCCTTGATATAAATGGGCATTCTGCTTAAAGAAATATATTATTGTCAAATAAGTTGGGGAAACATTGGGTTAAATAAAATATTTATTGAAATATATCTCGAGGTTTCTAACAAGTGAAAGTCCAATGAAACATTTTGAACAGTTGCATAGTTAACAGATTTTTCATAAGTTTTTTGTTATTAATAGACTTCAGTTTTTAAAACAGTTTTATGTTTCCAGAAAAATGGAGCAGATAGTGCAGACTTTCTATATATACTCTCTGTCATCCCTTGCAGTTTCTATTTTAACGTCTTGCATTAGTGGGGTACATTAGGGTTCACTTTATTTTGTACAATTTTGTGAGTTTTGATAAACATAGTCCTGTATACATCATCACAGTATCATACAGAGTAGTTTAACTGTCCTTAAAATTACTGATATTTCATGGATTTATTGTTCCTCCCTCCCCAACCCAGGTACCTGGCAACCAGTGATCCAGTTGCAACAAGTTCGCGAACTAAATTGTCTGACCTCATATATAACCTTTTCATACTGGCTTATTTCACTTAGAAATGTGCATTAAACTTTCTTCATATCTTTTTGTGGCTTGATAACTCATCAGTGAATAATATTCCAGTTTGTCTATACATTTACCTCATGAGGGGCATCTTGGTTGCTTCCAAGTTTTTGGAAATCATAAATCAAGCTGCTATAAACATCCATGTGCAGGGTTTTGTGCATACGTAAGTTTTAAACTCATTTGGGTAAATACCTTGGCACAGGGTTACTGGATCATATGGTTAAGACTACATTTAGCTCTTAAAGAAACAGCCTAACAGTCTTCCAAAGTGTCTGTACCATTTTGCACTCCCACCAGCAAGGAATGAGAATTTCTATTGCTCTACATCAAAGCCAGCATTGATTGTTAACAGTGTTCTAGATTTTAGACATTTTTAATTTGAAATTCCCTAATGACATACAATATTAGATACCTTTTCATATGTTTATTATCATGTATATATATTTTGGGGGAAGTGTGTGTTCATATATTTTACTCAGTTTTTATTTGAGTTGTCTGTTTTCTTATTGTTGAATTTTAAGTCTACTTTGTATATTTGGATGTAAGTGTTTTATCAGATAGATGTTTTCCAAATATATTCTTCTAGTCTGTCGCTTGGTGGCTTGTCTTGTCTTTCTCTTAACAGTTTCCACAGCAGAAGTTTTTTCGTTTGTTTGTTTTCTTTTTTTAATGAAATTCAACTTAGAAAACCTACAGGGACTTCCTGTTGTCCGTTCCTCTTTGCCTGAGTCCCATAAAGTTCTGGTGAAGCTGCTTCCCTTCAGGGTAGGCTTTTGTTAGACAGAAAGCTCTGGACATGAGAAAATGGCTACTTTACCCTCCGGCTGACCTAAGCACGATCCAGTCTTCACCAGGAGAACCTAGAGGGGCTCTTGGAAATACATCTTGTGAGGGTGAGGGGCCTCCCTAAGACTGGGCTCTAGGAGTTTTTAATTCTGACGCTAGATCACAATTGTCCTCCAGCAATTCATAAATTAATGTTCAAATGCTTCTAACAGTTACTGGCTCCAGTAATTTCTACTGCCAGTAGGCTGTGACTCACCATCTCCTCCTGTTGTCTAGTTTTTGGGGCAGAAGCTTTCCGTATGACCTCAATTCTCTGATGGAAATAAGAAGAATTGTTGATTTTAAGTTTGTTCAGTTTTTTCCTTATTGGCAGGATGGGAGGGCTGACTCCCAAGCTCTTTATCTGTGTGAATGTAAACTGGAAATTTCTCATCCTCTTTATTTAGGAAGGAGGGTGTATGGGCATATCCCAGAGAATAACAATTTGGGAAATGCTGACTTGACCATAGCCTTTTAATGTATCTTTAAAAATATAAAATAATGGCCAAAATAGGCTGAGGCTCAGGAATGCAAAATAATCTGATAACTCATAAATCAGGTTCAGTTTTAAAAGACTATTTAATAAAAGAACCATAAATTTTTGACTTACTAATTGCTGTAAAATTTCAGCAGTTAAGTTGGCCTTTCTCAGCTATCTCAAGGGTTAATATGAACCTAAAATTAACTGATTAAAATAATAATAATGATAACTTACAATATTTACTGATAAATTAAAAGTACCAGTTATTATATATTTTATTTCCTTATAATCCTCCCCCAAACCCTGTAAGGTTGTATTATTTCTTTCAAATACAAGGAAAACAGAGGCATGAACATTTAAAAGATTAAACCTAGTTCACACAGGAGGAAGTATCAGTGTCTAGGATTGTGTAAGTACAGAGCCCAAACTCCAAAGAACACTGTGACATGCTCTATAAATCTAAGAATTTATCAATCCATGATAAGTCAAGTCTGACTCACTGAAGATAGTATTCAGCCATGGCTGGCAATTTGTTGAGAAGCTTATTGATTCATTCAGAATATGAAAGGGCTTAAAAAGGTGTTTATACACTCTGGAATAGTTAAAATTTAGATACATATCAAACAGTTTTGTCAGTTTAAATATTTGTTTTCTTCATATTGATATTTGTGTGGTTCAGCAATTATTATTTGGTAATTACTCTCAGGCAGACTTTGGAGAGAGAGAGAGAGAGAGAGAGAGAGAGAGAGAGAGAGAGAGAGAGAGAGAGAGAGAACGAGAGAGAAATGAATTGGACAAAGTCACTGCCTCCAAAAAGACAAAATAGAGTGTATGTATGTATACACACATATGTATGCATGCCTGTGTTTCAGAGGACATGATCAATGTCATGACAAGCTCGTAATGTTCCTTGTTGTCTCATTAAGCAGTGACCATAATGTATATCTCTCTTGTCCACATTGATTCTTCAATACCTCTAAAAGGAAATCACAGCCTTGTGTGTGGTGTATAGGAAGAATTTTTTTCACTCAAAACTGAAGTGCTATTACATCTGTGTAGAACTATATGACCAGGGAAGGTAACTCGGGTGCAGCCTGGTCATCAGGGTTCTCTGTTCAGAAAGTAGATAAAGTGTCTCAATGGGGATGAAGTAGGAAACAGCTAAATTGCTACAAGAATGTGTAGATATTTATTTGCATGGAGCTCCAAACATTTTGAGAATTTCTCATCCACATTGGCTGGAATTATAAATTCAGTTGCTCAAGGATAGAAATGTAAATTTATAGCTATAGCTTAGAAGGCAAATAAACAATTTGCCATGGGTTTTATGATGTTTGCTGCTTGTTGTTTTTGAAAATTTATCTAGTGGTTGTGCAAGATGCCAGACTGAAAAAAGAAATTCAGAATTTATTCACAGATGACTCATTAGTAGTTCAGTTTTCTTAGGTCTTGTTACCCCTAGGCTTCTTAGTCTTATATAGTTTTCTCACTGCACTTATAGATCTATTTGGATTTGTGGCAGGAGGATGAATGGGAAATAACCAGGACTTACCATGAAAGGTCAGTGACCAGATCCTGTGGGCAAGTCACTTAATTTCTTTGTACCGCAGTCTCTTCATCTATAAAATTAGGATAAATAACACTACCTCACAGTTGTTGTGAGCATTAAATTAGTTAATATGTGCAGTATTTGCACAATTGGAGTGATACCTTTCATATATTAAATGTTCTGTGGTTGTTAACTATTTTATGTATTCAATTAAGCATATAGCTTGTTGCAAAAAGTTCATGAATCTAACATATTTCATGTTTTAATCATACAGCAGTGTTCACTCTGTGATTTTTGATTCTGTAATGGTAGTGATGGCACTGAAATTAGTGAGCAGTGAGAGTGACTGGGGAAGCTGTATTCACTGATATTGATCTCTCCAGCATCCTTAGTAGGTGATAATGAGTCATCATTCTCCTTTTTGCACTCCCATCCATTCTACTGTATTCTACTCATTCCTTCCATGCTTAGTTGATGTGCTTTTCAAAGCCATGTTTTATGTAGTGGCTTTAAAGGCTGAAATCAGCCAGACTCTTTTGTTTCTATTCATGGGAAAGTGACTTCTTCCATCCTCTTGAGCTCAAAAGACCCTGTAGAGATTTACCGTTTTGCTCCCAGGCATATGAGGGAGAAGTGTTGGACTATGTATGTCTTTTTCCTGAAAGAGGTAGGTTTCAGGTCAAGAAGATCCTGCAAAGCTTAAGGGTCTACAGTTCAGTCCCTAATTATTACAGTATGATTATAAGTCTAATTCCTATCATTTTTGTTGTAAGGTTGTGCTAATTTAAAAAGGAGCATCTTCTGAAGGTTCTGAGTCATGAAAAAAATTTTCACATTATACCAACTTTAGCTAAACATTATAAAAATTACAGAATGTATCTACTTGCTAAAACACCTAAGTCTAAAATTGAGATATAATTAAATTCAGGGTGGTAGAAATATAGAAAACATGAAACAGGGCTCCTAGATTTGAACATATAAGTAAGAAATTGTGGTTCATACATGAAAATAAACTGAATTCTTCAAACTTTAAAATGTTCATATTTTATACATAAGAGATTAGAGAAGATAATAGGATATGTGCATGATTACCATTTAGTATGTTCATGTTATATCATATATACCTCCTTCATATATACTAGATGGCTAACTTTTGTTATCTTACTCATATATTTTGTTCTCCATTTCATCTCCAATGTCTGATTTAGCTCCTGTCACATGGCAATACATAGCATATTTAATCTCCTAATCTGGCCTTTATCCTTATCTGTGCAAATAGCACATATTAACTATAAGTTCTAACCACCTTACTACAGGACTAAATTTAAATAGTTAAATTATGTAATGTGTTAATTAATTAAAGTTAATTATGAAATTAATTTTAACAAAAAGTTTATGCAACATATTAAAAGCATCATCATCATCATCATTATTCACTAATTTTTGTTAAATACAAAGTGCCAGGCACTCTTCTAGGCATTCTTTTAACTCATTGAATGTTCATAACAACTCTATGGGATAGTTATTAATGGTATTCTTATATACATTTGATGACACATAGAAAAATAAAATCGCCCATGGTCACTGAGTCACTAAGTGGTGAACCAGGATTTAAATCCACAGAGTCTGATCTCAAAGTGAAAAATGGTGCCAAATTGTCACAATGGGAAATGGAGGGTAACAATACAAGCCTTCCCTGCCTCGCAGAGCTGGTAGGTGTGCTATGCTGTGAAGAAAGGCAAGAAGTTCTAAATGCTTCCAGAACTTCCAAGGGCCATTGCCAGGAAAGATACTCTTGGATATGGAGGTTAAAAGAACAGTTTGGGAATTTGGGCTATTATTGGTCTTTGAAATTATAAAGCATACTTCTATAAATTTGTATCCATAAATACCTTAAGAAGAGCTGTGTTTTGTACCACAAAACTAATTTTAAAATGTCCTTTACAGCAATTGGAAGGTGCAAAATATATTCAAGACAATGTGAAGTTTAATATTTAGGTCAATATGCTGTCAGCAACTGTGACAAACTATCCTCACTAAAGAGATGGTTTTACTAAAAATTCAATTTTTGCACTGTCTACCTTAAAAATGCAGTTTGTATTTATAGGCACTGATTTTCATATAATCTAATAAACCTAACTCAAAGGAATACACATAGTAGGTGTGGTGATACCCTTACCTATAACTAGGAAAATAATTTTAAAAATTCAAGTTGATTATATATTATTAATTATGCAGTCCTTAATGTTTTATATAACATGTTATAGGAGTCAATATTCTTGAAGCATTTATCTAGGTCTAGCAGAACATAACTTTGTAATATGTATTTTCTAATTTAGAGCACTTGGTGATAATTAAACAAATTAAAATAACTTGTTTAATGTCATATATCAATTTACTAGAAGTCCTAGAATTGGTACTTCTACATACTATTTTCCTACCAAATTTAGGAGGTTATGTGATTTTATTTAGTTATAACTTTCCTTTTCCTTTCCCAAAATGCATACTTTCAGGCAATATGGTTAAGTCAACAAAATACATTCTTGGTAGCTTTCTACAATATTACTTGCTCATAAAATATGTCAAATGGCATTTTGAGTAGCTTATATCTATCTTACTAGTATTTTGAAAGGGCGATTGTCCATAGTGCATGATTTCAGTGGTCTAAATGAGATTCTGAATTTGAAATTACCCTTTCATCCATCATCAGAGAATTACATCTTTGGAGCTTGGTGGATAGGGTGTCTGTGATACCAGTTGTATAAACACTATATCTATGAACTTTATGAATTTGTATACATTTAATTCATAAATTATTTTATTATTTGAGTCTATATACTATTTGAAGCTAATCTTGCATTGATGTGAGAGGAGTGGTTTGCCCTAGGACTACAAACTAGGAAGGATCATGAGGGAGCTTTATGGGAGTCCCATAAAGTGGCATGAAGATGGAGGCAGAAACTGAAATGATGGGGATACCAGCTGAGAAAGTCAGGGTTGCCAATAACCACTAGAAGTGGTAATAATCCAGGAAGAATTCTCTCCTAAATCCTCCCAAGGAAATTTAGCCCTGCTACCACTTAGATTTCAGGCTCTGGTTTCCAGAACTATGAGAGGAAAAAAAAATGTTGTTTTAACCCACTCAATTTGTGCTAGTTCCCCAAAGCATCCACAAAAAAACGCAGATATACCCAGTTAGACCTTTGGACTCTAATTTAGCCTTTCTAATATTCTTGATCAGGTACTCACTGATGATATATTACAGTTAACAGAGACACTCCTACATCTCAAAATTGCATAGGTTCCTGTAATTACTACCACACACATTTTTATAGTGGGAATGCAATAATTATGGTGATCTAAATTCATGACAATAGAAATACAAGTAAAAAGGAAGCCCAGCAGGCAGAAAGAGGGATTGAAAAGAATTGACAGAGAAATTGAAGGAAAAAGACAGAGAAATCAAAAAAGATGTTGAAGTAGGCTACAACCACAATTTATCAGTGGGTTAAAAAGGAAAGAGAGAACATGGTTGGAATTCAGTGCAAAACATGGTAAAGAACATGAAATTACAGCTACTTGGGATCAAGTCTTAGCTCTAAATTATAAGACTTGTTATAATTGGGGCAGTTTGCTAAACCTCTTGCTGATTCAATTTCCTCATCTTTTAAACTGTAATAATAGTGGGAATCTATCTCATTTTTAAAATTAGATAAGATAAAGAATACAGAATGGTTAGCAAATCTCCTTACATGTAGAGTGTTAAATAAATTTCAGCTATTGCTATTTTTAGTTTTATTATTATCTTCCTCACATATTACTTGAGTGAAGTATGTTTCTTCAGGTGTGTCCAAGTATAATACCTTCTCACAGATAAGCACTGAGGGATGAGAATCAGTGCAATGATGTTCCTGTCTACCTGTTCACAAGAGATGTATTTCCTTATACGCACTAGGCTGAAAATAGACCCATCGCTATAAGACTCCCCAATACAATTGTTTGTTTTAATATATTATGACGTAAATTTGAGTTTTGAATTTGAACTCAGGTATATCATATAAAGTCAAAAGGCAAATATTTTTTAATTGGTAATTGGTAATAGGATCACTAGGGACTGTGCAATTCAAGACTCTGGTAATCTAAAATCTGTGAATCCATTCATTTCCTTTAATCACCTTTTATATTTCGGACAACATTTTTACCTATAATTTTATTTTCATAATTTTTGATCAGTTATGTTTTGATATGCTAAAGAATCTACTTTGTCAGGTTTCAATCCACTTTTAATCTTTTGTCTTATCTGATAAATTTATTTTTAGATACCTGGTACCATATCAAGAATTATTTTCATTAATTCATTTTTATATCCTGGAAAGAACAAAAATGGAGAGAGAGAGACAGAGCAAGAGAGATAAAGTTTCAGAGATAATTGTTCCGAATTACTTGAAAATTTAAGCCATTTTAATTGTCAATTCATGATATATACTTTTTAAATATAACACAAAAAGTGCTAAAGGGCGTCATTTTACTTTAATGAGAAATAATTTATTGGTATACTTTTTCTCATTTTGTGTTAATGGGTATTACATGAACAAAACATTGCACATTCTTATATTCAAGATAAGAATATACACTTTGTTACTTTAAGTGAGAGAAGTTTTTCATCTACATTTTTCCAAACACTTGAGAGTTAATTAAGTAAATAGTTACAACATCATGTAAACAACTAGATTCTAATTACATGCGGCTGGAAAGAAATTTTACTTTCTCATTCAACGTCAATTCTAAATAATCCTGTATTTTAAAGCTTTGTTATTTTTGTTGTAGTTTTGTTTTATTTTATGTTTGAAGTTGCCTGTCATTTTCTGCATCTATCTGTTGTCCTTTATTCTGTTCCTCTGGTCTTGTGGGAAAGGAGGGTAATAGATTATTATATTTGTTATGATAACAGTATGCACTTTAACAAATATATACCCAAATCTGTGACTGAACACAGTAAAAAAAATAATAATTTCTTAGTTATATGACATTCCAGGGGTAGGTGAACAGTGTTCTGTTCCACACAGTCTTTGGGGCTCCAGACTGGAAAACCCGAACCATGTAGAAAAGTAACTTCCAAAATTACCCTGAGATTTTTGTCATCAAGTCTGAAGTGAAAAGAGAAAAGTTGAATTCACATTTCCCTTGCAAACTCTGGTATGAAATTTACATATTTCACTTCTGCTACCATTCTATGGGCTAGAACTGGTCACTTTATCTTATCTAAGTGCAAAACTGGGAGAAGGTTGGGAAACATGGTCCCAATTGAGCAGTTGCTTCCCCAAAATTTATTATTGTGAAGGGAAAATGTGAACCTGCCACAGCCTGCCCTCAAGGACTTAATATTCATGGACACATTTTTCCCAACACTCAGAACACAGCCATGGCGGACTTTTACTTGCCTTGTCCTGATATATATTCTAATATTTTAGTCACTGATTTTTATTTTAAATCTATTTTCCCTTCCATTTTATAGCTTTTATTTTGAGACAAATATACAATTATAGTTGGAGACTTCAATACATCTGCTGGTTTTGGATCTATAAAGCAGGCAAAAAATCAGTAAGGATATAGATGACCCGAACACCACTTTAAATCCTTTTTATTTAATTAACATTTATGGAATATTCCATCCAACAACAACTGAAGCAGAAGGAACATTTTCTACTTAATTCTCTGAGGCTAGCCCTACTATATACCAAACCAGAAGAAGATATTACAAGGAAAAAAAACCTGTCATCCAAAAATTATTATGAACAGAGATCCAAAAATTCAAAATAAAATATTTGCGAGTGAATCCAAACATATAAGAAAAAATTATATGCCAAGTGAGCAATATGCCAGGAAAGCAAAGTAGGGGTTCAACATTAAAAAAAATCAATCAATGTAATTTACCACATTAAACGGTAAATTAAATATCAATTGATTCAGAAAAAGCATTTCACAAAAGCCAATACCTGTTTATTATACAAATTCTCAGCAAACTAGAAATAAGTGGAAACTTCCTTATTTAATAAAAAAAGAAAAAGAAAACAAAACAAAACACTTAGTGCTAACATGATTCCAAGTAGACCTATATTCTGGAAAGCACAAACACTGATGAAAGAAATAAAAAAGAATATACATAAATCAAGAGTTATTACATGTTCACTATTGGAAAACTCAATATTGTTAAGATATAAATTCTTCCCAACTTGATGTATATATTCAGAACTATGTCAATCAAAGTCCTTGAAAGCTATTTTGGAGATATTGACAAACTATTTCTAAATTTCATAAGGAAAGGCAATAGACTTAGAAGAGTCAATACAGTTGCTGAAGAAGAAAAACCAAGTTGGAAGACTCATACTATGTGATTTCAAAACTTAACATAAAACTTTAGTAATCAAGACAACATTTTACTGGTGACAGAACAGACATATAGGTCAGTGGAATATAATAGATAACTCAGACATTGACCTACACAAATATAATTAATTCATTTTTATGAAAGACAAAAAGACAATTTAATGGAGTACAGGTAGCTTTTCAATAAATGGTACTGGAATAATCTGACAACTGTATGCAAAATAATGAATCTAGACATAAACCTTACATCTTATACAAATGTTAAGACAAATTGGGCTATAAACCTAAATGTTAAATGCAAAAATATAAAATTCCAGAAGAAAACATAGGAGAAAAATTGGTTTGGCTTTTTCAATATGTTTTTAGATACCACACTGAAAGCACTGATTCAGGAAAGGAAAAATTGATAACTTGGGCATCATTAAAATCAAAACCATTACTGTACAAAATGATAGAATAGGAAAGACAAGCTGCATACTGGGAGAAAATATTTCAAAGCACATTTCTGATAAAGAACATGTGCCCACAGTACACAAAGAACTGTTATAACCCAACAACAACAAAAAAGTATAAACAGCCCAATTAGAAAATGGGTAAAAGATCTGACCAGGCAACTCACCAGTGAAAATATATAGATGGCACATATGCATTTGAAAAGATGTTTGACATCATTTCTTATCAGGGAACTGCAAATTTATGCAAGAGATACCAATGCACATATAATAGAGTGATTAAAATCCAAAAATAAACAATACCAAATGTTGCTGAGGATATGGAGCATCAAAGCCTCTCATTCAGTACTGGTGGGAATAAAAAATGATACAGCCACTTTGAAGTATAGTTCGGAAGTTTATTCCCAAGCAAAACATAGTTTTACCATATTACCCAGCAATCATTCCCTTACATATTTACCAAACTGGTTTGGAAAGTTATATCCTTACAAAATCCTGCATGTGAATATTTATAGTAGCTTTATTCGTAATCACAAAAATCTGGGATCAACCAAGATATCTTTCAATAAGTGAATGGATAAACAAACTCTGATGCACGAATTCAGTGGAATACTAGTCAAAGTTTGAATCAAATAATGATTTATCAATCTGTACAAAGACTTGGGTGAATCTAAATGCATATTGCTAAGTGAAAGAAGCCAGTTTGAAAAGGTTACATGTTGTGTGATTTCAATTATATCACATTTTAAAAAGGCAAAACTACATGCATGGTAAAGAGATCAGTTCTTGCCAGGTTGGGGAATGGGGCTCCTTACATGAAGTACAAAGGATATTTTAGGGTGGTAAAATTGTTCAGTAAGGAATGATACTGTTGAATACATGACATTATGCATTTATCAAAACCTATATAATTTATATCACAACAAAATAATTTTAATGTATATTAATTAAAAACAAAACAAACATTTTGGAGAATGGATGATCCCATAAAAAGTGACAAAACAAAACAACTTAATTCTACTACAAATGCATAAAATAACCTCACTAAATGGGGTGGGGGAGGAAGGGCTGACCTAAAATGAGTAATTTTAAAAATGAGTTGCTTCCGTAATACTAAATGCAAAAGGAACTGTACATAAGCACTGTACTCTAATTGATAAAGTTGTATCCTATGGGGTAAGGGTTAACAACTCTGAAACTAGTGTACATTTATAGTGGGATTGAACAATTAAATAAATAGCAGATGGTGTGGCCAGTTGTCCTATTGTGGGCATGAGAAGTTAAATACTACCAAAGGGTAAAGGCTAGAATGGTCTATGTAGTAATTGATTAGAGTTGGAGACAACATTATGAACTCATGCTTTACATGTCAATACACTGAGAAAAAATGTAATATACATGGATTTAAATACACACATAATGTTTACTCTTTGTGTCAGCTGAAGGGGCCTAGAAGTTCTAAATGCCAGTAGCAACATGCACACCTAGTGTCCAGATTTTGTTTCTAATATATATAAAATCTAAATATGTATTAAATTTTATACATATAGATATACAAAATATAGAATATCTAAATATATCTGTATTATGCATTATATATATATATATATATATATATATATATATATATATATATATATATATTAGATTTTTATATTCTCCAGAAAGAAAAATAAAACACCCTTGTGCAAATGACTGATTTCAAGACTGCTCTGGAAATATATAAAATATACAAGCAGCATTTTGTATTGACAGAAAGGTAAGGAAGTACTCAAAAAAAGGAAAAAAAAAGGTTATCATGGAGATATTTCACAAAGACACAGGAGCCAGCTGAAAGAATTCCCACAGCTAAACCTGAAGCATATTGAGCAACAAAATATATATAATAATATTGAGTTATAAGCAATAGTACAAAATAAATGTTTGTAAGTCCATAGTGATATAAATAAAAGATTGACTAAATAAATGAACGGGATAGATTAATCTCCCAAGTGGAAGAATTTAAAAGAATCTATGTAGATATTGTGCACTTAAGGAGGAGGCACATGTCTCACTACTGCTTAAATGTGGACTGCACATAGGCTCTCCTCCAAAGAGCACCATAGGGAATTGTAGAAAATAATAGTAATTTTGTAGTAGAGAAATCTGACAAATGCTATCTAATCCAAGTGATTAAGATTAGCCTCAATAGTGATTTTCTGTGGTATGATGTGATGAGAATGACAATTTATCTCTTCAGTTTCCCTCCCAAACATCCATAATTTCAGTCATATACAGCGATGTTGAAGAAAAAACATCAGACAAATTACAATTAAGGATCATTGTAAATAATGTGATTAGTACTCCTCAAAATTGTCAAGGTTATTCAAAACAACCAAAAAAAAAAAGCTTGAGAAATCATCATGACCAAGAGGAGATTAAGGATACATGATTAATAAATGTAATGTGGTATCCTGGATGGGATACTAAAGAAATCTTAATAAAGTATAAACTTTAGTTAACAATAACCTCAAAATTGGTTTATTAGTTATGATAAATGTACCTTAATAACGAAAGATTTTAATAATAAATAAAACAGAAAATTGGGTTTTGTTGGGCCTCTACAATTGTCACAAAGTTTGTGTAAATCTAAAACTACTATAAAAAAATCTTAAAGTGAATTTATTTTTTAAAACTCTGAAAATTGTATTTTATTACAATTGATTCTGAGTAACTTCGTCTGGGAAATCATTGCTGGCCTGTTTGTCTTTGCTTGGCAAGTAATAGAATTCTCCATTTTCTTCCTATTTTTTTCCTCTGCTAATCTCTGTCTTATCCTTTGATAGCCCTTTGTCTCTTTAATTTAACCAGACACTATTTATTCTTATCATGCAACACAACTGCAGAATGTACTCATATCTCAGTACATTATTATATATAACAGTGTAGTTATAATATGCCTTTTCTTAATCTGCCTGAAATGCACAAATAAAATTAATTTAAGGTACAAAGTGTTCTTTCTTCCATGATAAAAATGTTCATGGATCTGTTATTTCAAATGGTGCTTGGTATTGTGGATTAAATATGTTGTAAAACCCTATCTGAAACCCCTGCTTTTTTGTAAATGAACCCAATTCAGTAAGGGGTTTTTATCATTGTTTTAAAGAATTGTATTTTACTTATCACATAGACCTACTGCCAAGTGACAGCTCCCTCTCTTGCAGAATATCCTAGATCCCCCCTTATTTTTGTGGTATATCAAGATCAGAAAGTTTTAATGGCTATTTTTCAGTAATGACCAACATCTTGGCTTCAACTAACATCCCATTAGGAGAGGACTGACCTTTGGTAAAATTGTATTTTGAGCCGTTTACTTTGCTGCTGTCCTATTCCTCTAGGCACAGATATCAGAGTGGTTTCAAGTATAAGTTTTAAAGAAAGATAAAGTAAGGCTCATATCCCATCTATGACAAAACAACTTATTGAATATTGTGACTTTGTGGGCATTACTTCTCTGTTCCTCAAATTCCTAACTATAAAATACGAATAATAATTTTTACCTAATAGGTTTTTTTGTGTGAGCATTAAATTAGGTAATTTGCATAGACTATCAGAAGACTGCCTCTATACAATCATAGACACTCAAAAATAGCTGTTATCTCTTAGCTACAGGAATATTCAACATAATGCTACACATGCTCTGATGAAATACCCTTCTACACTATTATAGGCTCTTCACTTTCTTACTAATTCACTTATTCCTATGGCCCAGCTAGTGAGAAATATGGTTATGTCTAAAACTTTGGCACACATTTCACATGTGAAGCAAGACTTTGGTAAAGGGCTTCTGCATAATAGAAGTGACTTAGGAAATGACGATTCAGGAAAGGAAAAATGGGGATACCTGAGATAGGACTTAAAAGTGCCACAGTTTAGTACAGTTCCTCTATGCTTATTTACCTGTACTAGATAGAATTCAGATATTCTGGGACACACTTAGAAGCCTTAAGTATGTGTGTGTAGAGGTGTGTAGGCAGAAGCAGAGCAGCCGTGTGTGTATAATATTAGATTAGTTGTGGCCAAACAAAGTACAGAAATGGAAAAAAAAAGTGTGTTTTTTTTTAAATACAGAATTTATGGGTTCAAAAGTATGTATAATTCATTTCACATACTAGGCAATAGTGTTCTTGCTCAAAAGTATTTTTTATTTAATTTGAATTTACTTTAACCAGTTATTAATATTTTAATATTTTGTTCCATTTTACTCTCCATCAGTATTATAAACAAGGTCTTAATATCTTGACACTTAGTACCTTATTAGCCCTCCACTAACAATTTTGCCTGAATGTGTAAGTAATATTCTTTATTTGCTTATCTTTATCCTTATTATATTACCTTGCTGTGTTTATATGCAAGATGTAGTAAATATTTATTTAAAAGAACTGTAACTAAGCTCTCTTCTAATGTTTCAATCTAGTCAAACCATTCAGTTTTATTTTATTTGTACTTTTTTATGGATTCACCAATAGTCTGATTTTTTTTATTAATTGTGTATTTTATCTCATGCCATATTCCTCCTCCTAAGTCATTAACAATTACATTGCCTAAAATGAGGCACCTATCTGAGTAACATTTCTCTCAGACACTATCTACTTTAAACATTTTTGTCCGCCTGAAGGCCTGTACCATCTAAAATTTCTAGATTGTTAGACTGCTCACTCCATGGTGCCACACTTCCTGACCCCCTAAATTAGTCTTTTGTGTGCTGTGCTGTATCGAAAGTACTCTCAAACCAGAGGCATATTAGTCCTCTGATTTCTCCTGCTGACTCTTTGTGGTGTCTTCAAAAATTGTCAGATTTATTAGGCACTGCTTCTTTCCTTTGTGATTCCAAGCTGTGACTATATTTAATCAACCTTTTTTTCTTATTAAGAACTCTGTGAGTGCAGCTGTAATTGGCATTTCTAAAATGCCCTCCTTCAAAAATGCCTTTACATTTTATATGACCTGTCAGTCATAGATTTGTTACAGCATAATGGCTTCTGAGTTTGGTCTAAGTGAGGATCCCTCAGGTAAAACTGAAGTGAGAAATGGAGTCAGATCATTAGTGATCAAGGATAGAACCCTGGCAAGATCAAGATTGAGTTGAATTTGCTCCTCAGGGCAGCATGAAGTCTGAGAGAGACTTCAAGCTGGGTCTGCAAGAGGCAAGTCAGGATTAGCACATGGGGCCAAGCTGGAGCTTGGAGAACCGGCCAGAGACTTGTGAGAAGACCTGCGTAAGAAAGTGTCTATAGACTCTTCCACGGAGGTTTTTTAGCTTCTAGTAAAAGGATCTTTTATTAGTTTATTCTTTTTTCATCCATAGGCATTTTAGGTATTCCCTAATCAGTTCCATTGACAGTTGGACTTAGGGAAACCTTGTGACCCATCTTTCTGATTACAATAATCAATTGTTTGTTGCAGAGTAACGAAGATCTTACTGTGTACAGGGGCAGGGTTTCCACTGATGGTTGAGACCCATAACTGCATCTATTACCTCAGGAGAAAAAAACAAAACACCTTATTTCACACCAGAAAGAGAAAAAAAAAAAAAAAATGTCTTGGTCTTAAGCACATGAACTTCAGAATGTTGAAGATGGTGAACTTCTTAATGTTGAAGGTGGTGGACTCCCAAAGTGTGAAATGTGGAATGCTGTGCTCCCTCCCAAACCCAGACCAGCAGATGGAAGGAAATTAAAAATAGATATAGTTATGCACATACACATACATAAACATATACATAATTTGCCTCTGGGGTTCTGCCTGCCCTTCACTTTAGTGACTATCTCAGGATTTCATATGATAGAACAGGGCCTTTATACTTTGGGGCAACTTGGCTTTGGGGAGGGTTAGAATGTAATTTTTAAAGTAAGCCATTGTTTATTTCTTAAATAATTCTGTTTCGATTGCTTGTTTCCTGTAAAAGAGTATACTTTTGTTTAAGTCATATCAGGGTGAAAAAGTGGGAAGAGTAGAAGTTAGGATTCACTGGTTTGGAGATAGATAAATATATAAACAAATAATAAATATACCACACACACACACATACACACACACACTTTTTTTTTAGGTAATACTGAGGGGGAAGGAATTAGCTGAGTAATGGGGCCAATTTGACACAAAGGAGCATTTTGCTTTCTGGAAATGATATGAGTACTATACCCATATTCCACTGTTTTTAAATTTATTAAGACGCAAATGTTACTTTTTAAAAATTTATTAAGATACAAATGTACAGTTTACCTGGTCAGTCCCGATCAGAAATAACATTTCACTAAAAAGGAGGTAGGTGCCCCCTGTCTGATCTCTCCTTGATTCTTCCCTTGATCAAGACTTATATGGTATACGGTTTGATATTTTTAAAGTAAGCCACAGAAAAGCTCCTGCTCCAGGTCTTCAAAATAATATAATAAAGCTATTAAGTTATGGAAGCAATTAAGTTTAACATAATTAGAAATATTTCTGCCCTGACTACATTTTGCAAATATGAACCCTGAGAAGATCCATTTGATTTGAACCTCGAGAAGGAATTTATCTGCTGAGATGGACTCCACATGGTCAACTGAGAGCCCAATTTTTATGAATAACGAGTCTGATGGCCATTTCCTGACTCGCTCCTCATGTACTCTGTATACCAGAAAGAACCGCAGACTGAACTCTAGACTTTCCACAGTATGCCCTGCTAATTTATGCCATGAGTCAATTATTATAAAGGAGTCCTGGTTTTCCCTTTTGACCAATGAACTGAGACCTGCTCTGTCCAAACAGAACTACACAAATTGTATCCTCATTTGTATCTTACTGACCAATCAGAACGGCACAATTTGGAAACCTCATTTGCATAAAATGGGGAACTTGGGTAGGGACTTTTCCCTATAAAAGTTGGCCTCCCATTTGTCTTCGTGGAGCACAATTTAGGTTGCTACACGAAGCTGTGTCTCTACGGCTGCAGCTCCTTGTGCTAAAAAAATAAATGTTTTTATATTCCTTATTACAGTCTAAAATTATTTTGGGTTTATATAAACAACATGTAAAATAATTATAATGTATACACACAAATATGTAATTAATATCTTTGCAAATCAACATTATTATTTCTCAATTCAACTAGCAGTTTTTAGGACCCACTGACCACAATTCTGTGATAACCATAAATAATGACCTGAAAATTGTGCTTTGGCACTGAAAAATTAAAATGATTTTAAAAAGCCTGTATATGGCTTGGACACTGACTATATTTCAAAGCTGGATGTATTCAGCAATGATTTACATTCTGGAGCAATTTTCTTATCTCATCACAGAAACACATTTTGTGTAGCACATTCTAGACAATAATTAGTGAAACTTAAATAAAATGATTCTCCTCAGTCCTCTTCCATCCAGGTTTTGCGCTTGGAGGACAAAGATAACTTTTGAGTCATTCCACTTGGAAATGATTTAGAAATGATTTACTTTTTCAGAAAAGCTTAATTGTTACTGATGTGTAATATTTGTAGAAAACCAGAGGGCTGCTTATAGAACTCGTTTCTATGATTACATAGAAAAAGTGAAAATTTCTTAATTTCAAAAATAAACTCATTATTTTTTTAAATGCTTACAATGTAAATACATGTCATTAAAAATTTGAGAATGTGTAAGCTTTTCAAAATGAGTTTAGCAGTGGACTATAGTTCTATCTATAAAGAACATACAACAATGATACTAAATACATAATTTTTCATGATTTCTATAATTTGGAGGAAAAACAAAAATATATCCCTGATTTTGTGTGCTACTTAGTGCTTCTTTTCTGGTAACATAAAATGCTCTAATGGTAACTTGTGGGAAGTTACTTAGTTTGAACTTCTGAAATGATGACTGGGTGGTGTCACTAAGAAGAGTAATGATGTATAGGAGCAGCAGGCATTTCTATTGTAGCAGATCAATGTATACCTGCCTGAGACACCTGAACTGGAATGTGGCTTGATAATCTTGTCCTTCACATTAACCAAAGTTATTGAGTATCTCATTCAGTTGCTTTTAAAAGGTGACAAAGGGAGTGTCTAAGGGAAAGAAAGTCAGGGTGGAAGAATGAGATAAGAATAATAATTTTCTATTGTAGTGTAGGTTCTTGTCTGAGACACCTACCATCTCTGGTAATAAATGAGATTAACAGGCGAAAAACAAGCAGATGTTTAATAACATGTATACCTCTTGTGTACCTTTGATACAC
The DNA here is from genome assembly GCF_036562045.2 of Rhinolophus sinicus. NCBI lineage: Eukaryota > Metazoa > Chordata > Mammalia > Chiroptera > Rhinolophidae > Rhinolophus > Rhinolophus sinicus. Next base: position 132,293,567 of record NC_133753.1, read on the forward strand.
ACAGGAAAAGTGAGTAACTCCAGGAAACGGCCCAAGCCACAACCGTAAATACCATCTCCAGCTAAAGACAAAAGAAAGACGTTGGGGGCGGGGAGGAGGAGGCCAGTTTATTGGAGGTTACCGGGAAAAGCTCAGTAAGCAAGGATATGGTTGTTACGCAGTTTTAAGTCCTTCTCAGTTGTTAAGAGTTTCTAGAAATTTGGTCATCCTCCTCTTCCTGGTATGGAAGACACACAGAAGGAAATTTTCCTTATAAATGTAAATGTCTATTAGAGAAGGGTGACTTTTCCTTGTTTTCAGAGCTTCTCCTGTGTCTGCTGTTTCTTAAAAATAATCAACTCAAAATAATCAATATGCCAAGGAGGCATATTTTGGGAAATATTATGCTCCTCTTCACTATCCTATCTTGTGAGGGAGGGATTTGCTGCCTTCTTTTTCTTCTGTTCCTCCTCAGTTCTACAGCTGTAAGGAACTGAATTCTGACATAATTGGAATGAGCTCAAAATGGATTCATCCCCAAGCATGCAGATAAGATCTCTGTCTAGCTGACTTCTTGACTTTGGCCTTGGGACAGCCTAAGCAGAGAACCCATCCAAGACTGTCTACACTTCTCACCTACAGAACTGTGTCAGAACTGATGGGTATTGTTTTAAGCCAGTGAGTTTGTGGTAATTTGTTATACAGCAATAGAAAACTAATAAAGATAGATATGATTGACATCTTCTTGCTCTTAACTTTGACAACTATATATTTATAGTTGTTTTCTCAGGTGACATTTCTTAGTTATTACCATGACCCCTACCCCACTGTGTGCTTGCGAAGAGTTGTGAGAGTCCTTGATATCTTTGACGTACTCTCTCATTGGGGAAATGAAGGGATGTGATAAACTCTCAGCAAGTGTAGTCAACGCCCCTTGTTGTTGTTTTTTGAAAGCTCACGATAAGCTTAGAATCTGAAAAATTGCTCTTTAACTCGATGGGATTGTTTTATCCTTTCAGATAAGATACTAATTTGCATCCTTCTGAAACTTCAATTCAAATCATAAATGCTCATTATACTTCTTCATTGTTAGCATGATCAAGCTTTATTCACGCATATTTTTAGCACCTCTTAGAATGGCTACAGTTCTTTGAACAAACTAAGTACTGGAGAAAATGAGGACTGTATTTCCCTACATTTTGTTTTCAGAGCTAGATGTACTCTTCAATAGCAAATACCTAACAAGCTGAACAGTTTCAAGGGCTTTGTTGATTAAAAAAATATTATCAGACAGTACTTCGTGAAGCAAACCCTACTAAATGTGGATGCAATATTATTTGAATGAAAATCATCTCCTAGTTATGAGTAACAAAGGACTCACATAATAAAAACATCTTATTATAAAAGGAAATAGTATATATGTATATATATATATATATATATATATATATATTTTTTTTTTTTTTTAATCTGAGGACTAAATGCATTCATTATCATAATAAAAACAACCCAGCAAGGTCAAGGACAGATTTTCTTAAGCGCTAAGAATTTTAGAAAATGATTCCTGGGAACACTTTTTTAAAAAACAAATTTTATTTTTCTTATTTTGACTTTAGTAGGTAGATTTATCTCTTACTTCCCCATGATTATAATTTCTAAACTTGTTAAAATAATAGCATATCTAGTTAATTCATAGTTTGTATAGATTTATAAAGCAGAGTTTCATACGTAAAATCCACAATATACATATTATAATTTAAAGACACTAAGGTGTTTTTGTTTTTTATATTTTTAATTACAATGTAAAGATAAGGGCCTGGGTATCAAGTGGCTCCATAATTGGGGTGACATAGTTTATATCAGTTAAATATAAATAAAAAATCAATGAAATCATCATCCTATGAATATATTTACCTAAATTTAGTTAGTTCCAGCTTATTGGCCTTTGCTTCACCACAGTATTTATGAAATAATTGGTAAAATAATTTGGAAGGAGAAGAAAAACAATAATTATAATTTCACTTTCCATTTGTTTATTTTAACAATATTTTAAATATATGTTATATATTACACCCATTTTACAGATTAGAACAGTAAAGCTTATTTAGAATGGAACTTGGCCTTGATGATTTATTTAAGTAGCTATTTATATAGCCAATATTCAAGTGCAGATCTTTTTATTTCTTGTCTTAGGACCTTGTAACCTAAACACATGAACTTCGTTCTTTAGCATGCATTCTGCTTTAATACAAGTTCACTTTGTGTAGCCTGATAGAACTATATATATATATATATATATATATATATATATATATATATATATAAAACTTTCATTTTTTTCCCCAGATCTTCCTGATTGTACAAATACTGGTATGTCCACTCCTTTTAATTATTAAGCCATTAGGACATTAGGTTCTGGTCAGCATCAAGCTCACTTAAGAATATAGTGTCAGGTCTATCCACCATGACCAGGATATAATAACCAAACCTCAAACTAGAATAAAGTTTTAGTCAAACAAAGATCACACTATGGCCTCAGTTATGTTCAGCTGCAGGTTCATGAAAGCAGAAGGGTCCCAGGACCGCCTCCCCTGGGAGTGAGACAGAACAATGCTGTGACTGACATCAGGACCTGGAGCCATGACTAATTGCTCCCTGCCTTAGCCCTGACCACTCAGTAGAGCCCACATCCCAACTCCATAGTCACCATCATTAAGGAATTTTCCCTTGTATAACCTAGCCACTAGAGGCCATGGGGGAGCCAGGTTTTTAGAACAATAGCTAACGTGTGTCTCTGGACTTGCCACCAAGTAAATGAACCTTTACTTTCTTTGCTGCAAACTCCTGCTCCTGTTTTGTTTTGTTTTGTTTTGTTTTGTTTTGTTTTGTTTTGTTTTGTTTTGTTTTGTTTTGCTAGCCTGGATGCTTGCAGGCAAGTGGGCCCTTTGAGTCTGCAATAATACCTATACTCTACTTTCATATAATTAATGAATATATTCAAGCAATCCCAATGAAAATTGAATTTTTTTTTTTTGAGGAACACAATAAACTTACCCTAATATTTAATTGGCAAGAATAAGATCTGCAAAGAGTTCAGTCAGCCTAAACAAAAGAGTATAGAGGTATGGTCAGTAGTCACATAGGCAAAACCCTCCACTGGGTAAACAACCTCTAGTCATACTTTCCCATCAGGAAGAAACAAGAACAGTTGGAGCAGTAACTGCAAAAGAGATGCAATCAGATGTAGGAAAGTTCCCCAAAATCATGACTGTGCACCAGTTAATAGAGTTGTTCTCTGAGGGACCTGTCCTCCTGTCATATTAAACACACCCACCAGCACCATGATAGATGCTAAGTAGCCTATATAAGACCAACAAGAGGGTGCCAACCTAATTCTTGGAACTCCCTACTCCATTCTAGGGAAATTAACCCAGCCTCTAACCCCAAGGGCCCCTAAGAATGCTCTACCCATAGATCTCAGAGAGCCATATCCATTCTCTTTCTGATTGTCCTCTCTTGGGGCATCAAGCTTTCACTTTAATAAGCCTTTCTCTCTGCAAACTGTTTCACCCACTCTCTTGATTTCTATCCTGAAAGGGGCAAGGACCCCTGTCCTGGTAACAGAAAGACTGACTTATTCTACCACATTGTAAATTTAGTGATCTGTCAGATAGATCAGTGGAGAGACACAAAAATAGATACAGTTATATGTGAATATATATAATTGTGTGTGTATATATATATATATATATATATATATATATATATACATATATATATGTATGTATATTTGTTATTGTTTATTTTTTAATTAAATGTTTACTTTTATGTCCCCCATCAACCTATTTTTACAACCAAGAGTTCTCATTGACATCTTCAGTTCCAATCCATTACTACAAGAGTCCATCTAGATTTTTTTTTCTTCTTTTGTATTTGAAACTTTTTTATCAAAGATTGAGAAACTTGGCTCTCATGTATATAACGGGGTGGGAGGGGCATAGATGCAATGATATATCAATTGCAATGAGCACAACTAGTTTACAAATCTTGTCTAAATATTCTTTTCAACTATAAGAATCCAGTGCTTCTTTGACAAATGGCTAATTTCAGGGAAAAGGTGGAGGATATACAAAATGAGCCAGAATACCATATTTCCAGACAGTAAAGAAATGCTTTAAAATGTTATAGGGACATGTCAAAGTAACACAGGAGCCTACTTAGAGGGACCTCTACTGGATAAATCTGAGACAATTTGAGCATCAAAATAAATCAAATTAGCAATATATTATAGCCCATTGAATAAAATAAAAATCCAATTACCCATACAGGTATAAACAAGTGAATAAATACATAATTAGGAAAGAAGTCTAAGCTCTTTTACCTTTTAATGCTTAACTAATAACAAAAAATTGTGTGGTTAAAAAAATCATCCATGAATGCTAAAACTAGTGGGAAGAATATTGACTCCGAATAGAATAGTGTGAACTTAGAGTATCTCTTCACACATTAGTTATCAATTGTAAAGGAAAATTGAGAACTTTATACTGGAGGATGGGGCTGAGACCTCCCTTTCCCAAGAGAATGAACAATACTGTGCCTTTGATATGATTTTGTTATTTGACAGTTTTGGCGATGAGATGGGACCTGAGGACACTCGCTGAAGATTCCAGGGACAGCTCCTAGAAGCATGTGAAGGTACCCACAGAACCTTTTGGGTTTGCTGACTCTTTGGCCACTCTCCGGGATCTCTGGTAAGCTTCTTTCCACTTAATTTGCTCCTGAGCTTTTCAATTTTGAGTGCTGTAATCCTTCTGGGTGGAAAACTGAGGTGTGAGAGCCTCCTGATTTTCACAGCATGTATATTAGTGTGTGAAAGACTTGAGATGTTCATGGTGATGTTGCGGAAAAATGACGAGGACTGAGAAACTCAAGCGGCACTTAGAGATCAGGGAGAACATAGCTTTATTACGCCGGTAGGCTCAGCGGGATTATTCCCCAAAACTGAGCGCTTACTGGGGTTGGGCGCTTTTTTTTTTTTATAGGGTTAGGCCTCCGGGTTGGGGGGAAACCTGGCCGGGGTGCGGGGAGGTCCATCCCTAGCAGCTGTGATTGCCAACATTGTTTTGACAGCGGAGACATCTCCAATAATAAGGTATGGGAGGAGGAGGGGGATGGAGCTCCGAGCGGGGCCTGCAGGAAAAAACCGTCCCGACAGTGACACTTACAGCTCTCAAGGACTGTACACCAGCAGCCAGACACGGTAAGTCTTTTGGCTGTCTTTGGGATTGGCTCTGGATCTTGGGAGGACCGTCTCTGTTGCACTCTCTTTCAGAATTATTTATTTATACAGATATCAGGCTGGAAGATTAAAGCAAGCTCTAGTATATGTCATTCTCTGTATATGTGCAAGTAGCTATGTGAATTTTCTCCTTAATCGACAACTTTTTCACTTGGTCAATTTAGTAATGGGTCTTTGTAAAGCTGACTTTGTTCTGAGGGTCACTACAATATATTACCCACAGGAAATATTTTCTTATTGTCCAGATTTGTTCAGCCTGTAGACTGTATGTATATTGTAGATTGTCTTTCTACTACTTATTAATATTTTAGATAAAATGTAAAAATAATTTCATTGAAAATTTGTGAAAACTGGAATGGTTTGAATATCTTGGGACATTGATACTTGGGCTTCAGATTGGTGGACAAGTCTCCTGTAGAATTTTTACTGATTACATAGTGATTACTGTGAGGACAGAGATTGGTAATAGATTGAAAATTGAATTTATGACTAGGTAGAGACCATAAGTTACCTGCCTACTACATATTTATTATACCCTTCTTTTGTATGTGTGTGTGTTTGTGTGTACGCATGTTTGGTGGTCCAAAACCAAGACTCCTTTGCTTACAATCCAACTCTTAGAATTTAATTTCTTCCATACCTTAGTATCTTCCCATTGTTTGATCTTCATTTGTATGCTAGAACTAAGAATTATATATGCCTTGTCTCCTTGTCAAGGTTTTTGAGAGAGGAGGATATGCCAATTTCATGTGGAACCCTTTAAAATAAGTGTTTTTTTTTTTAATTTCTATATTTAATTACATTAGCTATTAATATCATTTATCTTGGAATATGTTTTAAAAGAGGACAAGAAAATACATTCATACTCCAAATTTCTTTGCATTACAGTAAGCCACTCTGAAATGGGTTTGTACTTCAGCCTAATTTACTTTTGAAATTATATACATCTATGGGCACTCTTAACCTGTCTCCAAAGTACAGAAAATTGGGTTTTCCCCCAGGTATGTTTCATTGCTGAATGGATTGACCAAAGGAATCGAGCAACATCTAAATATGTGTAAAATTGACAGGATATATGGAAATTAGGTTTTATACTGAGGAAGTAAGAGGAGGTGACAATCACAACAGTGTTTGTGGGATGCATGTTTAATAGTTAAGTACTCCAAGCACCTATAATCTAAGCTGGAACAGACCATACAGTTTTTTTGTCAGTCTCAGGTTTGGAAGCCACATGAGTTTGTGATATTCTTCAAGGAGTGGATAAAGAGGAGATTATATATCCACTTCTGCTATAGGAGGTCTGCCATACCCCATAATTCTCTTCTTAAACAGTTCCTATAATGGTGGGCAAAATATCAAGACGTAAATTCATAAACATATGCTTTTCCTTTAAGCAAATAATTGTAATAATGATAACAGCTAATATTTATTATGTACTTTTATTTTTTTTAAACATTGCCAAGGATGATATTATATTACTCAGTAAATATATAAGCTAGACACTGTTATGATTGCTATTTTAAAAATTAAAAAAAAAACACAAAAAACAAGGGAGGAGTATTAGAGAAGTGAAATAATTTGCCTACGGTCCCAGATTAACTGTGGTGCCAGGATTGGAACAGAGACCTTATGACTCAAATATCTACATTCTTAAAAACTATATTATCTTTCTTTCACATATAGACAGGTGGTTACTAATATATTAAGCTAAAATATTTATTAAATCTCTGCTTTATTTCAAAAAGAATTAGGAACTGTTGGGTAATCTTATTAATTTTCTTGATAAATGGTACAAGAAGGTGATATACATTATATTCATACATATACTTGCTCCATTTTCTAGGAAATTTAAGTGGTACAGTAACTCATGATTTAATTTTCAGTTGAATGTGTCTATAGCTGAGATAGTTACTAACTGGAAGTTAGAATTTGATCATATTAAAAGGCTTAGTCAATCACCTGAATAATTAACACAGATCTACTGTAATTATTTATTATACAATAGGTCAGTGAGGTATTTTAAAACTATCCATTCAGAAATAAAGAAAAAGTAGTTGAATTAAACTTGTCAGCTTTTAATATTTTCTTTAAAATTGCAAGAGAATAATCAGTTTTTTCTATATTAAGTGAAATTTTCAAAGCATTATATAAAAGCACTCATTTGCAAATTAAAGCTAATTCACTGCATTCATTAAAGCTACACTTACCTAAAATGATTTTCACTTGATTATGAATATTATGATTAAATGAGTCTTAGTATGCAAATACCACTTAAATTCATTTACATGTATACTTAAATCACAGGCTTTTATAAGCACAGCAGAGTAACTCAAAATACAAAGACTTCTACCAAATAATAATTAGAAATTACCATCCTGCCAACTGTATGGAGAGAAGTAATTTTTAAATAGCCTATTTGTCTTCCTTACTTTAAAATGTAAAAAAGCAATTAAAATTCATGACAGTTCTCTTCTCAAAAATGTAAGCATGGCATGTAAAATATATGTACCTGTGAAATAGAAAAACATATTAATACATGGATGTGTTTAATGTAAACAAAGGATTGTCTGTAACACTAAAACTTATTAATATCTTTGATAACAACTAAAATGGTGGTGGCAATGATGATTATGATAATAACTGCCAAGAGAGTCATAAGTTCATCAAGCTCAAGGTGGTTATAATAATTTCTTCATGAGATAATATAAAATGATACTAAGAACTAAAATTTATGTAGTCTTATATAGTACTATATAAAAGGGTTGGACGTACGCACTTTAAATGAATTATGTCACTGTATCATCACAAAAGGTCTTTGAATCTGGTGCTCTTATAGTTCCCCATTAATCAAATTAATGGACTTTGGCTTTGAAATAAGTAACTTTCGCAGGATTACATGAGTAGTAAGGGGCTAAGCAGGAGTCTAACTTTAAATTCCATGCTTTTAATCTCTGCATTTTATTTGCTTCTGACACAGAATAGTCATTGGCAAATTCAGAAACGGAATTTCTTTATGCAAGTCTGTTATCAAAATTCAAGTGTATGCATGGGGATTCTGATATGTAAGTGTAGTTGTAAAAATGAAAATATAAATCTTAGTAATAGTATATCCCTTTTTTACTTTGGTGTCCTTTGCTGAAGAGAATAGTATTGACAATGGGTATCTCTATATGGGGCATCAAATATCCATTTAATATTATTAATTATGAAATCACAACATAATTTTAACTAGTATCTGGCTTTAAGTCTATCTGATGCTTGCCAGGTGTTCTCCAATTATACAAAATAAAATAATTTTATGACTGTCCAAATTTACAATATAGATAGATTGTTATGAGACTATATGAAATCCCCAAATATTTGTCACTTCATAAGAATATTTACTGAAATGTATTAAGTGGTAAGTTCTCTAAGAGAGATTTGAACTGTACTATGATTACAGAAAATAATTAGTTTACAACCATTTTTCAAGTATTCATCTATTGCTTAAATTTAGGTAAACCAGATTTCTGAAGGAGTCATGATGGTGGTCTGAAAAAAGCACTAATGTCTGACACATATACATTTAAGGCTGTGGCTCTATATTTTTTGTGGAAGAGGAGATGGACTATGTTTTCCAGAGTACCCAACCCTACCCCATCACAGCACTCTCAGCTTCTTCGATGAGTCTCCTTATAAAACAGAAGCAGTACTTAATGCGTTAAAGTGCATTTGATGTGTTCACCTCTTATCAGGCTTATTTCAGAAAACAGGAAATTTCAAGTTTTGTAATGGTGCTATTTAAAAATAGTTTTTCAATTGCTTTTTAAACATGTCCTTCTACTTGTATCCTTATCCTGTCTATAACCAACTTCTACTTGAAAATGAGATATAACATTTGAAAGTGTCATTTTATAGATTCAATCCAAATCTCTTTATGTTTCTTTGGTCCACTTTTTTTTATGCCTTCCAAAATGAGAAAAGAAAAAAAAAATCTGTTATTTTTATGTTTTATTTTTTTTAAATAGAAAATATTGTTGAACTTCAATTGGACTTAGTGGACATTGAATATATCCTTTGAAAGCAAAGTGAATATCTCTTGTGCTAAATCCTAGGGAAAACATTTAATAACATATCCTATATCAAAAACTTCAAGATTTTGAGAATTCTTCACCCTGAATATCTGGGGGCTCTCGCTGGGATTAAGAACAGTAAGAACAATAATAATTATAATGATAACAAATACAAAACAATGAACAATAATCAAAACTGCTGTTCTGTCAACAGTCTGTAGAAATAAAAACAAACAAATATGAAAAAAATGCTGCCTTACTAGGTACTATGCAAAATTATTTACATAAGCTATTTCTTTTAAACCTCACCAAGTCCCTAAATGTAGGTATGTTTGTCCTAATTTAAGAGATAGTAAAACCTAGACTATATTCAAGCAACTTAATTCACTCTTAAATAGGTACTATTGAGCATCTCTATTTATTTGTTCACCTCTATATGAGTTAACAAAACAGCAAAAATTCCCTAGTAGAGATTACTTTCTAGTTGGGGACACATACACACACACACACAGACACACACACACACACACACACACACACACACACACACACACACACATTGCCAGATGTATAAAAAATAAAATAAAAAACCCAGTAAAATTTTAATTTCAGATGAACAATGTGTATTTTCGCATAAGTACTTATGTCCGAAATATAGTTAAAGAATGTGTGATTTATTTCATTTTAAATGCATGCTTTCAATATTGCATACTAGAATGCACAGTAAATGTGAATTTCTGAAAAACAACAAATAATGTTTTATTATAAGTATGTCCCAGGCAGTATTTGAACATACTTTTATCTGAAATTCAAATTTAACTGGAATCCGGCTTTTTATCTGATAACCTTAACTCTCTCTCTCTCTCTCTGTCTCTCTGTCTCTCTCTCTCTCTCTCTCTCTCTCTCCTTCTATCTCTAGCTCCATCTCTGTCACATACACGTACACACACACATAAAGCTGTATTAGATCAGGACAAGTGCTATGGAGAAAAATATACCAGGGTATTAGAATAGGAAATATCAGGGGAAGGATTATAATTTTAGACAAGTCGTTAGGATAGACTTCACTGAGAAGGTAACATTTGAGCAAAGATCTGAAGGAAGTAATGAGCAAGCTGAAAAGATCTAGGAAAAAAACTGTACAGGTAGAGGAAAAGGCAAATGCAAAACACTAAACCAAGTCTATATCAGTTAACATGAAGCTGAAAGAATGAAGTACAGAGAGAATATGAGGTTATAAGAATAATAATTACAATTTGTAACTCAAGTGGGGTTTTGCTAGGTTTCTTAAGCATGATCATAGATGACAGATATATGCATAGATACATGCCCAGTTGTTTCATTAAACTTTCTAAGAGCTAGATTCAATCTATGTTGATATTAGGATATATAGATGATGGTATATGCAGGCAGAGAACGAAGGCACAGATAATTCATGTGGCTAGTCTACATTCCATCAGATTTTAGTGTCAGATCTCTCTCTCTTTCTCTCTTTCTCTCTCTCTCCATATATAGATGTGTGTGTGTGTGTGTGTGTGTGTGTATACATATATATATATATACATGTAACTTTCTAGAAAAATCATTAGAAAGATCAACAGATAAATCACATTCATGAATTCTCTACTTCCAAAACAACTAAAATTTTGTACATTACACCTTAAACATATATATTAACTGCCTTACCCTATCTTAAAGCGCAAATGGGTTTACAACATAATTCATTGTTTATTTATTACTATAATTTTCTTTCTTCATTTTAAGAACCTTCTAATTGAATATAGCAAACCTCTTAAGGGGAATGTTGAACCTCCCACTAAAATGTGCTCTGCATCAATAGAGTACATTCTTTATGTTAGGAAAAGTGGAATATATGTGTAATTAGCTTTTCACATGATATGAAGATCTTCTGAAGTCCAGAATGAAAAAAAACACCAAACTTACCACTTAAGATCTTAATAGACTATTATTAGATCTTCCATGTCCTCCATAGTCCATGGTCAAATAGAGAGCAAGAAACAAAACATGGGGAAGAAGATCCTACCCTAGTAGAAGAAACATAGACAGCAGTGATTGTTCATGAAAGAACTGTACTAATGCTTATAATAAGCTTATTAAGAGAAGCAAACGGATGCTGTAATGACTGAAAAGAACTAGAGGGCTAACTTAAGTGACTTACTCCAAACTTTAAGTTATTTACTGGAGAAGTTAACTGATTAGATCACTTGATATTTAGTGTCAGTTTTAGTCATGTTAATGTATTGCTATATCAATTTTCTACTATAATTTTTCATATGGAACACTCTAAGCAAGAAAATTAGTCTACATATTACAGATATATATAACTGATAAATTATGTAATTTATATGCAACTTTCTAAAAATGTCATGCTCCTTTCATGGATATAGAGATAATAAAAGTTATTCACCATAAATGTTGAACTATTTATTGAAATCCTGAAGTATTTTTAACTTCATGTATACTGTTTTAATATATTGGACTTCTTCCAGGCACCAAAAAATAATTTCTACATCTAAAACATTTATTCCCATCTTGAAGATATATAGCATGGAACTAGTAGTTCAAGGACAGATTTCGATATGGCCATTTCTTGTGGGTGTCAGACATGAATCTTATGCATACAAGTTTGATTAAAATCTTGATAAAACAATATTGTCATACTGAAAAGTTAAAAAGAGGGGAAGGGTTACAATTAGGAAATAATGAAGTTTCTATCACTTATTTACTTTAAAATTACAAAGTTAATGAAAGTATTTGGTAGGGAAGTATTATTTGTCACAATTATGAAGTCAGCATTGTATATAAATAACTAAAATGTACAGTAATTTTAAATTATTTTAATGCTCACTAATTCTTAAAATATTTCAAATAACTCAATGAGTCCATAGCTTCATTATTCTTTGGACACTAGTAGTAACATATTCCAGATGAGTAGGCAGGTGGATATTTGTTAAATAATTTAAATGGTTTAATTTTAAGTAGTCAGTAAGATAAAAGCAACTAAATTTATACACTTGTGAAACACATTGGTAATTTAGCATTGTGTTTATCTTAGGTATTTTAAGTGTATACACGGAGTTTTGAGACTTGAAGAAAAATACATGCCTTAAAAAAATGTTCCTTGAAGAAGAAAACGTAGTGTCATTAAGGATGAGCCAGAACATAATAAACTTAGGGCATTTTTACTCTCCTTTGAGTCATTAATATGTCCAATTAGTAGGAAATTTCTTTAAGTAATTAATGAAAATCTACAACTTTTTCCCTGCAATTTTGGTCTTCTTTTGTGACTGTTAGAAAATGGACCTATGCATACACAGCAGAGTCCCATGGCCCATTATGTATTCTTCCCACAGATATTTGTTGAATGTTTCCTGTGGAGATAGAAAACTAAGGGAGAAAAAAAGGAATTTAGAATTTCTTGAAAGCATACAATTGAATAACGCCTAAGTTTAAACAGAAGATAGTATCAAACAAGATATTCACTCTAAAGCTATGAGAACCTATTATTATGCCTTGCATGTAGATGGTACTCCTGGAATGCAAAAGAGAGAGAGAAAGCTATGAATTTATGAGAAGAAAAAACACTGTATTTTTTAAATTTAAACAAGTACCTTGGGTTACTCTCATTTGACCTGTTTAACTTTTTCATGCTTATGTGAATTGGAACCACAGCAGTCTGATGTAATCAGGAGATAAAAACCACACAGTAGGCTGGAGAGCAGAAGTTTAATGTAAAGATGTGTTAATCATGATTTAATAAATGATTGTTTGTTGAGAGACAAATTCTGGAGTAACATGTTTGTTTACAAATGTTTCTAGAGCAACATTCTACTTAGTTTATTTTCAAGAAGTATTATTCCCAGTGCCCTTAGCACTCCTGGTTATGAGTACCAAAGTATTATCATGGAAAGAGTATTTTAACAGGAGTCAAAAGAAGTGGATTCAATCTCTTCTTTTGTTAGCATTTTCTTAAGAGATTCTACAAATCACTACACGTGTTATATGCCTCACACTTTAAAATAAATCTATATTTTTCTTAACAGATGTGATTAAAAGCAAATAATATGAAGTAGGTAAAAGCACTTGCAAAGCATAAAATGTTAACAAAAGTGAGATTTCATTGATACTTTTATCAAAATGATCACTTAAATACTCCATCAAAATAAGTAAATGCCCAAATCCTTCTGCTTGTCAAGTAACAATGAGAAGAGGGATACTAAAATTAACCATTTTTATTTTATTATAATAAAATAAGTCCCGGTCTTATATTAATTTTTGCTCCAAAAGACGCATTAGAGCTGATGGTCCAGCTAGGTCTTATTTTCGGGGAAACACGGTAGCATAATGCCCTCAAAATCCACCCATATTGTCACAAATGGCAAGATTTATGTCACATCCCGCGCGATGAGGGTTGTGGGGAGCAAGGAGGGTGTGCAGGGTTAAGAAAAGAGTAGCCATGAATAGAGTGCAAGCAGGGCCAAGGGTCTGCAGCCTCAAGGACTGAACTCTGAATCGCCTATGCATACTTTTTATTACTTAGGTTGGGAAGTAAAGGAGATAAAGCTTGTCAATCTCATGATCTGTGAATCTTATACATCATAATAGGAAACTGATTTAAGCCAATCACCCTTGCCTGCAGGCAGCTGAACTGTAAGTCTTAGGATGTATGTACTTCCCCAAGGGACAAAACCTTTATGAATATGAATAGATGGAGAGCACTCATTGAACTCTTCCCTTGCATGTTGTGGGAAGGAATGCAGCCACAGAGCCAGAGGCTCTCCTTAGCCAGGGGAAGGTGGGAGGCTGTGCCCACATCTGTGAACCCCTTGGATTTTCCTGTTGGTCCCCACTCAACTGTGCCTGGCTTGAGCGCCCCCCCCCCCCCATGTAGGGAATCTTACTCGTCATTGGCTCACCAGCCATCTTTCTGGGGCCAAACAGAGAGGCATAAGGTGCAAGCACAAAGGTGAAGCAAAGTCCCTGAAAGGATCCATCTCACGGACTCTCCTTTCTTTAGGGGCAGGTAAGAGGAGACAGATGGGTAGGCTGCTGCGTGGCAAAAAATTTCCTTCTCTCTTATGGCTGAGTAATATTCAACTATATGTGTATACTATAGCTTCTTTATCGATTCTTCCATTGATGGATACTTAGGCTGTTTTTATATCTTGGCTATTGTAAATAATGCTGCAACGAACATAACAGTGCATATCTTTTTGAATTAGTGGTTTAAAATTCTTTGAATAAATACCCAGAAGTAGAATAATTGAATTATATGGTAGTTTGGTTTAAATGTAGAATCTTATATGAGAATACCACTCTCTTCTAGTAAGCCAGACAGAACATAAAACAAAGCTACTGTCCTCAAAAATTTATTTTGTTTTGGAAAATATATTAAAATTTTAAAAGTGTGGGTTTTTTATGTTAATGTGTATTGAGTGAACTATATTATTTTAAAAGGCTTAGTCTTTGAAAAATTCTGATATTAGAACATTATTTTGTTATATCGAATGAATATTGAAGGATCATCTGCCTTTCTGTCTCATTCAGTGTGTGCTGATGATATGCAATTTTTTATAAATCTATTGGAAACTCTATTGGCAACTCTAATTTTCCTAGCACACTTGAATTTCAGATGATAGAAACACTTGATTAAAATAACAATTAGTCTTGACAACTGAAGTCGAAATACATATTTAGTAGGTATTTTGGTGTAATGTTTTGTAACTACCGGTACACTCTTGCTGTTATTATCGTTGATAAGGACTTGTGTTACCTATGATGACCTATGGACTTTGTTTTTAAAGTTCAATACAATGAAAAGGCAAGCCAAAGAACAGTAAATGAATTTCAAGAGAAATATTTTGTCAGAGGACTGGGGATACAGAATATATAATAACTCTTATAACCAATAAGAAGATAAACAGCCCAATTTAAAAATGTGCAGAAGATTTAAACAGAAACTTGCCAAATAAGATGTACAACAGGCCAAAAAGCACACGCAGAGATGCTCATCATCAGTTGTCATCAGGGAAATAAAAATTAAAGCTATAATGAGATATCACTACAAACGCTTTAAAATGATTGAACATAAAAAGGCTAAAAATGTCAACAGTTGGTGAGGCTATGGTGCAACTGGAACCCTCAACACTGCTAGTATGAATGCAAATGTTATAAACACTTTGAATATTGGCAGAATTTATAAAAGTCAAACTTACATCCACCATATCAGCCATTCCTCTCTTAGAAATATTTGTAACAAAGAAAAAAGACATATTCCAGAAAATGAGTCATATGCAATTCTGGTAACAGCTTTATTCACAACAGCTCCAAACTGTAAGCAACCAAATGACTAACAATAGAAAAATATATAAAAACTATGGGATATATACCAGAATTGACTACTATTCAGCAAAAAAAAACAAAAACAAACAAACAAACTGCTGATAGACTATGCATAAATGCAAAAGTCATAATGCTGGAGTGAAATAATCTTGACAAGGAGGGTACATAAAGTAGGATTCCATTTATGTAAACTTCTAGAAAATGCAATTAATTAATGGTGACAAAAATGAGATTAGTGCTTGCTTTGGGCCTGGTGGAAAGGAAATGGGCTGCAAAGAGGCAGGAGGAAACTTTTGTGGGTGATGGAGCTGTTCTTATCTTTTGTGTGTGTGTGTGTGTGTGTGTGTGTTTCAAAATGTATTAAAATGTTTTTTGAGCTGTTCTTGTCTTCATCTTGTGAAGATTCTGTGGCTGTATACATCTCTCAAAGCTCACTCTACTCTAAACTTTAAAGGATTATAGTTTATTGTACATAAATTATACATCATTAAAACTGATAAAAACAAACAAAATGGTGATAGCCTTATATATTTAATAAGGATAATAATGAGATTTTTCTATTGTTAAAGTAAATTCTGGTTTTCAAGGAATTTTCCCATTTCATTTAAATTAGCAAATTCATTTGCACAAAGTTGTGATTGTTATTCTGTTATTGTTTCCATGTGTGTGTGATGTGTAATAGAGTCCACTTTTTTAATAATTAATATTGGGCATTTGTCTTATCTCTTTCCTCTTGACCAATCTTGGTAGTTTAGCAATTTTATTAATGTTTCTGAAGTATTTAACCTTTCATGATTTTTATCTATTGAACATGTTTTACCTTTTATTGATTTCTGCTTTTTATGTATTATTATTTTTTCTACTCTCTCTTCATTGATTTCTTTTTTTTTCCTAATAAAAGTTTATTGGGGTGACAATGTTAGTAAAGTTACATAGGTTTCAGGTGTACAATTCAGTAATACAATTCAGTAGTACAATTCAGTAACATTGTTTTTTCACCACCCAGAGTCAGCATATATTCTCCTTCCATCGTCATATATTTGATCCTTTTTACCCTTATCTACCACACCCCTCGCTCCTACGGATTGATTTCTTGTTCATTTTTCCACTTGACTTTCAATCTCTAATACTTTATTTTTAGCCTTTCTTCTTATCTAATATGTATTTAAAGCCAAATATTGTCCTTTTTGTTTTAGCTGTATCCCACATTTTTATACGTCATATCTCCATTATCTTTCAGTATAAAATATTTTCTATTTTCCTTTGAGATTTCTCCCTTGAATCATATTTAGAAGTGCAATACATTCAAATATTTGTGTACATCTTAATTTAACTTTTTGTTAGTAGATTATATTGACAATTGATCAATTGTCATTGATTATTGATTTCTAATTTTTAAATTCTGTTGTTTGGCTCAAAATGCAGTAAATATTTGTAAAATATTTTGTGTGTTCTTGAAAAGAATGTATATTCTGCCGTTGTGAATGCACTGTTCTATATATCTGATTAGTCCAAATCTGTTATTTTTATTTTTCTTATCTTCTATATTCTAATCACATTTTTCTTATTTTTCTATTATTTGTTGAAAGATGCCAAAATCTCCTATATTAATTGTGGATTTGCCTTTTTCCCTCTTTTCAATTCTGTCAAGTTTTTGCTTTAAATATTTGGAAACAATGCTATTCTTTAATATATTGATTTTTATTTTCTTAAAATTATCTACTAAGCATTATTATTGGGATCACTTGTTGGTCTGTTTCTAACGTTTACTTTTATTGCTTGATTGATATTTCTATCTTATCTTGTTGATAGTCCTGAAAGAGCACAGTGGGGCTTCACACAGAATGCAATACAAATAAATTGAGGGTTAAAAATATTTTAAAATGCAGTCACACTAAAGCAATTTAACATGTATTTATAATTAGAGAACCCATAAAAGAAAACTAGAATACTTGAAATAACCAAATATTGAAGACATAATTTTAGAGAACTTCTCCGGAATAAAAAGATTATTTATCCGACTTATTAAAAAGTCATGCTGTGTGACAGGAAAAATTACACGAAATGTCAATAAAAAGTCAGTACTGTGGCATAAACTATTATGCTTTTAGAACTTCAAATGTAAACAATATAACAATCTATTCACCTAAAAAAATATCAGGTTGGGTTTCAGAATTCTTAGTAAAAACACTGAATTATTGAAACATATCTGCAAATACATTCAAGAAAATAAAGGGCAAAGCAAGAATTACATTTTATATTCAGCTAAAATATCTTCCAAGTAGAATTGCTACAGACAAGAGTTCTGAAATTAAGAGATCAAAGAGAATATTTTTCCTGATCCCCAGGCAAGAAAACTACATAAGATGAACTGCAAAAAGTGAAGAGGTGATAGGAAAACTACTGCAAATGGAAGGAAAATATTGAATTTATTTTTATGAATACGACTAGGAATGATAGCAAATTCTGACAAAGATAGACACTGTTGGAATCACTATACAAGTGTTTAAAGCCCTATAAAGTATATGAGATAAGCATTAGTAACATTTCCATATTCACACCAAGGGATTGAAGTAACATATTTGTTTACTTAAATATTAAAGCAAAGATGCAGAATCTCAGGCCAGAAAGTATGACTCCAGGAATAATTCTCTTAGCTACTTTTCCCTAAACGCTCTCAATTCCGATGGATGGAGTGTAGAGCCTGAAAGATTCCTTCCTTGTCTGAGTGCCACAAGTAAGATAACCTTATCTTAGTTATACAGTTTCTTTATTTCTTCTTGGATATGGAGGTGCTTTTCATTTCAGTGGGATCTCAGGTACATGTTCTTTAATAAATGTTTTACCTTGTTGTTACTTTACTTTCTTCAATTTTCCTTGTGGTGTCCTAGTAACTTCCATTGTAGATCTCTGAACAAAAATAATTAAAAAGAACCATAAGAAATGAAAAATATTGTTATTTGTTCATTCATTCAACAAGTAATTATTGAGCATCTACTTGTGAATTTCTGGATTTATTTCAATGGACCAAACCTTCTGTTCTCATAAAGCTTATATTCTGAAAGAAACAAGTAGCCATCAGATGATTTTTAGTACAGCTGTGAAATGATCTGACTAATATTTTAATAAGATCACTCTGGCTCCTATGTTTGAAATAGATTCTAAGAAGGCAAACATGAAAGTAGGGAGACCGTTTAGAAGGCTATTATAATAAATCATTTGAAAGGTGATTTGGCTTGACAGGAAAGTAGCATTAGAATTACTGATATTTCTTTTCTTTAAGATTTGTTTTATTAAAATTAGAATTAATATATTATAATATGTTATAATATATTACTGATATTTCTTAGCCGGTACTTTCTATAGGATACAATATATCTAATTTATCAAGCTCATAAGTAATTTTAAATTTGTTGATCAGTTGCTTTTGTAATAATTGAATGGAGTGATCTTTCAAAACTAAATTTCTCATTAACAATTTTTTTCTATTTTTTGTATCTGAAGAATATTTATAATTTCAATTTTAAAGGGATTATTTATAGAAGTTTATCCTAGCGCATTTCCTTAGATTCTATTTTGTTTTATGCGATAATTTTTCTATACTTCTTAAGCTCATAAATAAAACATTCCTATATTTTATTAATTTTTCTTCTGGAAAAGACTTTGTAACTTCAATTCTCTCTGTAATTTAAATACTTTTATTAACACCTTGGTAATATATCAATATGACAATAAACTCAGGTAGTATATTATTCACAGACCTTTACCATCAAAGATAGAATAAAACATAGATTCCATAGTAGTACAGTTTTGATACAAGTGGCCCATAGTTGATGGAATAATGTTTTAAAAATTGAAAACAAAACAAAGAAACAACCAACAACAAATATATGTGTGTGTGCGTGTGTGTGTGTGTGTATGAGTGTACATGTCTGTATATATGTATGTACCTACGTGTATGTGTATGTGTACCTTGATTTGTTTTCTGGAAGCAACTCTATTAAACATATTTTATGTAAAAATTTAACATTTTCTCTCTTCTAGTTTTAAGAATATTATTAACAAACATATACATCCACCTCTATATTTGTGAATTATTATTTGAAAATTGCTTAAGTCATTTTAATATCATGCCCAAGACAAGTGATAAAATTTATGTGCTTATAATTCACTGTACTTTGACCTCTCAATTTTTGAATCTCTGTTTCCACAGAGTGTAGATTCTATGATATGCTTTATTATCATTATATTGGTAAACAACCTAAACTATGAATAATGGTGGAATCAGAGATACCTGCACAGCTCCACTAATATGTCACCTTTTGGCAGTAGCTTAATTTTTAACACTTGTAGATAGCTATGCCGTGTATGTAAACAGTTATTTTTTTAAAAAGGCTTAAATATTTTATATAATGTTTCAATATCATCCTGTTAAAGTTTTGTTTGTTTTTGTTTTTTAAATTAACTGAAGTGTTCTCTTTTCAGATTTCTTCAGTTTTTACCTCCCATCCTTTTTCTATTTCAGGATCCCATCCAGGATAGCATATTACATTTACTTGTCATGTATCTTTAGGCTCCTCTTGGTTGTGACAGTTTCTCAGACTTTCCTCATTTTGTATGATCTTGACCACTTAAGGAGCACTGTCCTGGTATTTCATAAAATGGCCCTAAATTGGAATTTTCCTGATGTTTTTCCCATGATTAAATTGTGATTATGGGTTTGGGGGAGGAAGAACATAGAGGTAAATTGCCATTCTCACCACATCCTATCATGGGTACATACTATCAACGTGACTTACCACCAGTGATGTTGACCTTGATTATCTGACTGAGGTAGGGTTTGTCAGGTTCCTCCACTTTAAAATTACTCTTCTTTTCCCCCATTCTTCACTGTATTCTTTGGAAGGAAGTCACAGCCCACACTTAACTGATGGGGCATCATGCTCTACCTCCTTGAATACAGCGTATCTATGTAATTATTGGAATTCTTCTCTATGGGGAAATGTGTCTATTCTCCACAATTTATTTATTTACTCAGTAATTGATTTATATCAAAATGGATTCATACTGCTAAGGTTTTTGTTAAGTATGTCTAATTTCCTGCAGATATGCATGTTTTCTGGTGGAATTTACTCAGAAAATAGAAACACATATTGATTCATAGATTCTATACTTGATTACCCATAGTAGTATGCAAATTGCTATCCCAAGTAACATCATAGATTAAAATTTATCTAATCTACTTGTTCACTGGACCATTTCTTCGCAAAATCAGAACTGTCTCTACTAAATTTATTAACTATCTTTCAGGAGTTCATCCTTGGCCTGGGTCTTCATAGCTTTCAAACTTAGAATTTTATTTCTTTATGTCAAGGTTTTTATTTTTCCATGACTCAAGAAGTCATCTTTCTGTTTACTGTCATTTATAACTTACTCTGGATGATTTCTAGGGATCTTCTTGATAGTATGTTGATAAAGTCTATTTTTTTCTTTAATCATCTTTTAATATGAATCCTGATCATTATATCTTGATGGAATTCATTGCTGTTTCTCAGGAGTCTCCTCTGCCACTTTGAAAGCTTTTGATTTGAGGTTGGCCTTTTTTTATTCCTTTAATTTTCTAACAATAATTATGAAGTTTAAGTCTTATCTCTATGATCCTCTCCAGCAGCTGTTTCAAGATTGACCTTCTTTGGCTTCTTTATACTTATGAGATATTTGAAGCCCTTTTCTTGCTAATTCTTTCTGAATATCATTCACCTTATATGTTAAAAGTGAATTGCTTATTGTGGTAGTCACCTTGATTTCTCCTTTGAACTTTCAAAGTTCTACTTTTTCAATCTTTTCACAAATAACTTAATATTTTTATCCCTATTACCACTTAAGTAATGCAAACACATTAAATTAATGTTAGTTATTAATTTAACTAATTAAATGTTAGTTATTTCTTCATAAAATATGACATTTTATTCTACATTATTATTTTCACTAAAATTATAAATCTGCATTGATCATATAGATATTTCTCTGACAATCTAGACAGCATAACATGTGTTATTATAAACAGCCTTACCTATAAAGATAGAAAATAAATATATTAATTAGGATATCCATTATATGTACTCATATAATATGTTATTTGTTTGCATTTATAATAGGCTAAATTCATTTTTATATGCACTGAAATCCATTTTATATATGCACTGTAATACATAAAATATTTTAGAAAACAACATTTTATGTAGAGGGATACACTTTTTTTCTACTCTGCCTCCCAAGTCTACTCTTATTGTTTACAAAGAATTAGTTATGTTCACTATGTGTGCCAAATTGTCTTTTCTGCTACTGTGTTTTCTGCTGTAGTAGTGGTTGTATTTTATACTGTATTTTTTTGTGTGTGTGTTCAAACATACAGAATAGTGAAAAAAAGTGAATAATAAAATCACTGGCCCATATAATTGCAAATATTTTCTATGTGAAATATTAACAATAGTATAAGTTCTAGATTGGGGTAACATTTTGTCAATATTGGAAATTAAATTTATAATTTTGTTTACTCGTCATTGTATTACCTTTCACATATTTGTTACATAAATTTTAACATTTTTCTCATTGTCCTTCTATAAATATCAAATAACAAAGAATTCCATCTCATAAATATCTGTCAAAAATGTGATCAAAAAAAGCTGAAATCCATGGAGTATTGCTATTTTTTTCAAGGAGTATTCTTGAGCATAATAAGGACTACCATACCTTTTAATGATTTTAAAGATATAGAAACTTCAAACATGATTTTAAAAGCAAAAGATTTAATTTCATTTTTGTGTATCCATCATGTTTAAAGGAAGGCAGTTGCTATCTAAGTGTATATTTCCAAGATGTCTTCGGAACTCCCATTAATGCTAATCATGGTCATAGAGTGCTGAGAACAGCATAAAAAAGTGGTTCTGCATTTGTGACAACATGGGTGGATCTTGAGAGTGTAATGCTGAGTGAAATAAGTCAGACAGAAAAAGCAGAGAACCATGTGATTTCACTGATATGTGGTATATGAACCAAAAGCAACAAAAGAACAAGACAAACAAATGAGAAACAGAAACTCATAGACACAGACAATGGTTTGGTGGTTGCCAGAGGGTAAGGGGGGTGGGGAGTGGGGGGTGGGAAATGAGGGTAAGGGGCATCAAATATATGGTGATGGAAGGAGAACTGACTCTGGGTGGTGAACACACAATGGGATTTATAGATGATGTAATACAGAATTGTACACCTGAAATCTATGTAATTTTACTAACAATTGTCACCCAATAAATTTAATAAAATAAAATTTTTTAAAAAAGTGGTTCTGTGGGAGAATCATTCTATCTCTGAATTGTATAAACAATAAATATGAATTGATATTTACTGAAAGTTTCTTTATACCAGAAAAAAGTGTGTTGTATTTAACCAAGGAGGCCATTAAAATACTTACAAATTTGTATTTATTATATTTCTTAAATGGTTACTTGTTTAACCAAATATTCATCTTTTCATTATTTCATTACTAAAGGCTTATATTCATAAAGCAATCTCTGTAGTGCTGTATAAGATAAAGGTGCATAAATAAGAAAGAAGAAAATATAATAAAATACCATCTATCAATTGCTATCTGACTTCACAAAAACTGTGTTATTATAATAAATTAACCTTAGATGTGTGTATCATTCAACCAGGATCAGATAAATTAACTAACAAAACCCATGAAATCAGTGAGTGACACAATAGAAGTTTGAATCCATATATGCTCTCAAGGAATATATAATTATTATCATTTTTTTATTAACTCCTATGTACCATGCATGTCAGTTGCCTCACATATGTTCTTTCATTTGTTATCTTCAAGAAATCTTATGTTTAAGATCATTGTGCCCATCTTATAGGTGAAACACTAGGTCTCAAAAAATTAGGTAACTTATTACATAAATTAGAATTGGGACAAACTCAGATTTGCCTGAGCCCAGATCACATGCTACCAACTTACATGACCAATAACTCAAATCTATTACATTCTAAAATGTGGAAAATTCCATATGAGTACTTTGTTCACTGCAGTTCAGAGGAGAGATTTCTCTGGTCAGGTTTAATATTAAGTGATAGTATAATTACATTACTTTGAAGATACTGAAATATTAAGTTAATATATAGCAAACATATAAAGTGACCTGAAATAATGAAACTTTCTATGGGAGGGGCATAATCAAAGCAATTGCGTATTATGAAACTATGAGATATGCTTTATAGAACTTAAACAATTACCTCCATAGCTGACCCACTGAAAGCTCAGGCCACAGATGAAGGCAAGGGCGAGGGCAAAGCAGGTTGGATACATTGTACATATCAAGGTATGGCCACTACGCAAATCACTTAGATCTGAAAGCAAGCTAGATGGTCATTGTAGAAGATCATTGAATAACTCTGGTGGACTTCAGCTGCTCTTTTGTTATACTTCACACACTATCTTGCATCAGCTTTTCTCTCCTGAAAAAAGCTAAGCTCAATAGCATGAGACTTTCTGTTCAAAACTGGGTCTAATACTGAGGTTCAGACAGTACAATAGAGATGCTAAGGGCACAGTCACTAGCTGGCTATGCAGATGGAGCCATAAATGGACCTACTAAGCCTAATAGTATTATACAGCTCTCAAATTCATGGACACTGATTTCCTTATTTGTGAATGTAAATAAATAATAATACCCACCCTTCAGCTTTATTCTAATTTGTGGTTGGGATTGAATTAATTTCTGCAGATAAATCACTAAAATATAATTGGTTTTAAAATTATTTTTGCTATTTGTTAAAACTATCATGTACAAGGAATCCAAAAATCATTTGAAATTTTGGTCATGGCATATAATCTCACCCTTCCCTTGTCTATTTTACTAGCTATGTAACCTAAGTCAAGTAACTTAAACTCATCTAGAATATTTCATACGAATGCTACCTCAAATTTAATGTATATAAAATCTTTCCAAAATAATTATTAACTCATGCCTTGTACTGATGTGCCTATGTTTTACTTCCAACATTTGCTAGGATGAGTTTTACTCTCATGCATCTTATAATTATACTCAACACACAGTTCAAGTTACACTTTCTCCAATCCAGAGTGAGTTCTTTCTTATTTCTATCTTAACTTCATGTTCTTAAAAGCCACCTCAATATTCTTAAAAGTACTGCTGGCAATAAAAAGGTAAGGGAGCGCTCTGTCACTTGGGTTTTTCTATTGCTGATCCCGTGAACCCTTTCTCAATATCTTTCTTAGACTTTTTTTCTTCTCTTCACCACAGGCTACAGAAACTGGTAGGACTTTTTTATTTTTCCTTTACTAGCTAACTATTCTTCTACTTGATATTTTCTATTGTCTCAGATATGTAATAATCTTTCCCAAGACACAGCCATTCATATACCTCAAATACTAACGAAGCTCCCAAGACACAACCTTGGGATCTTTTATTTTTAAAGAGTTTATATTAATATTTATAGGAAAATAGATAAAAAATAAAGTTGCATTTATTGTAGACTCCTGATATGTTAAAGACTTATTATGAGGTCTAACAGAAATCCTCACATAAGCAGCCACAATGTAGCATATATATTCCCACCGCTAAATCTGCCTGAAGCCCCAAGCTCAAAATAAAGCTGAATTTATCATCTTTAAACCAAAGCAAGCTGCCCTACACCAAGTCACAGAAGCTTAAAATATTTATTTATTATACTAATATATCTACTTTATTCTATGTAACTGATAGATCATAAAGCCTTTAGGTTCTTCTTTCTTAGTAAAATCTCTATCTAAAATGTCCTTTCTAGCTACATGAAAACCATTGTGGTACGGGGACCTCACTCCTCTCCTAACCACCAAAGCAGTTTCTTCATTCAACCAAATTCATCCTGCATTTTGCAGTCAGATTGAACCACAGTAAAACATTACTTTCCTCATGTTGTTATTTACACACACACACACACACACACCATCCAATATTTTGACAGGAGAGGTTGTGCTACTTTGCTTAGTATTCAAGGTCACTTTGGACTCATTCTAAACTTTTCCAAATTTCCTTTTCTGTACCCTAATCTGAACTCTCCAGTCATTACAGCTAATAAGATCTATTTTCAGATTTTTTTTATGCAAAGTCCACTTTCACCTGTTAGTACTTGTTTACAATGTGCCTCCAATCTACAATGTGATTCTCCTGCTGTCCATTTATATACATCTTACTCATTGCCAAGGACTCAGTGTACTGTCACCACCATCACACCTCACATCATGGCTTTCTCCTGCTCTCTCTGCAATTTGCATTTCATATGGAGATATTTAGTTGTTATTTTTATGGATCTTTGTATAATCCCCTTCAGTAGACTGCATCTTCCTTGCAAGATACATATTTTGCTCTCATGGATTTCTATGTCGAATACATTTTAATTGACTTCCTAGCTATAATATCTGATCAAAAATATATATTAACGTAAGAAAATTCATCTTGAGTTACTAACCACGGGAAAAATGTTGCCAAGTACTCTGCATAAATAAACTCTTTCAGGATATATATATATATATATATATATATATATATATATATATATATATATACACACACATATATATGTGTGTGTGTGTGTGTGTGTGTATCACTATTGTTAAAGTAATTAAATATGTGTTTGAATCAAATATCAACCTTCATATCATGATGATACCTGTCAATCGTTACCCTGATATGGTCAATAATTAATAACTAGCATTAAAATTATACAACTCTCCAAAAACTCTTGTATTATGTGAGTTATACATGAGATTTTAAAGTAATTAGAATCCCTCATGATAGAAATCTTTTGTATTACCAAGTAAATAAAAATATCACCATGCAGTATGGATATATATTTGTACTAGTAAAAGTCACCACATTTCTATTTATCATTATGTATTTTAAAGTAACTGTGACTGGAAAGAATTTACTTATGCACCTACTCCCATGGAATTCTCCAGGATGTGAATCAGATTGGACAAATAATGAACACAGTATCATTTTATTCATTACTCTATGAATGAGAAACTAGGTGAGAATGTCAGAGTTTTTCAATTTACTCTTGACACTCTGAATGTTTGCATGAAAAAAAAAAAGTATTAATAATTAGGAATGATAAAGGTAGACTTAGAATGACTTCTTGGTTTGCACACTGTATTCTTTTTCTAGTCACATGACCAGAGGTGACGTGGCCTTGCTTTTCTTTACAGGTCTGCCTCTAACACCCATTCTCATCCAGTCTTTTTGGCAATGCTCATCTCTGGGAATTCTTTTTAAGTTTGTGCACACAAGCATCTTAGTTGTGCCACATGATTGCTTCCTTGAACATTGTGGAAAGCAGTAATCATACAATATTCATGGAGAGACCAACAATAAGAGCTGTGTCAGAAATAAGAAATAAAGTCCCATAGATGCAATAGATCTATTTTATGTCTGTTTGGTGCCAGGTTCCTGAAGCTTAGCCTACTTATAAATGCTTTTCTTTGTCACTGGCCTGATGTTCAACACACCTATCTTCAAATAGCGGAGATAGAACAGTGAGTGTATTATACAATGGTCTGACCTCCTGGTTTTAGAATGGATAGTATATGACTAATAAATTAACTCTCATCCTGCTGCCTAAACACAAAAGCCTTCAAGGGTACCACCATTTAATTGGAAGCCATATATTGTGAGTATTCTCCAGCCACCTGAATCTTATTGCTGTTATTGCTCAAAAGAAAAGAGTTTCTAAAATGTTAGAACATTTATTTGGGTCAAAATTAAATGTTCAACGGCAATAGTCCAGAGGGTAAATTGTTGTTTAGGTTTATAGGATTACATTTTCAAGGTCTAAAATTTGAAGAATTTTATCATTTGAAACTAAGGTTGTTGTATTTATTTTCAAATGCTTTTAGAATAAAAAAAGTTTTGTGGTAGTGTTTTTAGGCATTATTTGGTCTGCTGATCTGAGAGTAGACACTCTGAGAACTGAAATGTTATTTTTAGTAAGTAGGGAGGTGAATTTTGAAATTTTTTCAAAGATAACAATGGAGGCTTTTTAATTAATAAAGACAATACTATTTTCCATTTAAAGAAAGATTCTCATTTTTTGTGCTATTAGAGCAATAAAGAAAACATGTAAGAGATCTCAGTAGTATAATTATCCTATTTATTTGAGTTTTAGGATTCATTGAGCTTCATAAAATGAATCATTTACAAATTGCTCTTAATGAGAATGTAATTTGGAATATCTAAATCAGTTGTATGAGGTAAATTATCATTTTAACTCTCCAAAGACATATTATTTGTCATTCATTTCTTTACCTTTTACTTTTTTCTGTGATATCTAAAGTGTTATAAGCTCACTGTAAGTGGACTCCCCTAAACAGCAGTGAATTTGTTTAGAGTCACATTTTATGAAATGTGCTCTTTACCTGATGATTCAGTCAGCAAAATCTTACTGGTTATATAAGGTGGAGTACATACTGTTCAAACATCTATGTGAGCAAATGAATAGATCAAGTGTATTATATTAATTAAGCACCTGGCCTCAGAGACCCTGAGTCTAAGTTAAGCATTGCAACTTC
The DNA here is from genome assembly GCF_036562045.2 of Rhinolophus sinicus. Taxonomy (NCBI): domain Eukaryota; kingdom Metazoa; phylum Chordata; class Mammalia; order Chiroptera; family Rhinolophidae; genus Rhinolophus; species Rhinolophus sinicus. The sequence continues at coordinate 132,321,891 of NC_133753.1, forward strand.
CTGACTATTACTATTATTATCTGTAGGCATTTGGCTACAGTATTGTGGTGCTGCACTCCATCTCTCAGGATATGAGAACTGTTTTCATTTTAGCTATTTCCATTATTTTTAACACCTATGTGAGTGAAAGGATCATTAATCTTGATTACTATGGCATCCACAAGGAACAAGTGCTCAATAAGTATTTATTGAATAAATGAATAAATGATTAAATAAACCAAAAATATACTCTGAAAGTATAAAATCGCTATAATGGAATAGGCATTAAGTAGAAGGCAATATTGAGCCTTTTGATACATTGAGATAAAGTTAAAGATGGAGGCTTTTGCCTAAGCACAATCATTCACAATTAAAAACAAAAACACACACAATTGACCCATAGAATGAATACAAAGGGATGACCCTCTAAAGCATGTTTGCTTTACAATCTGACACAGAAGTAGAGAGTGGAAACATGCAGACTTTCTGTTTTACATTCTGTTGACCTTCACAGAACAACCTCTAATAGTAGGTTTACTTCTTTCCTTGGGTACAAAACCAGGTTTGATCCTAGGCCAACGCCATCAAAGCAGCCCTAGATTACGTTGTAAGCTTGAAGTCACTCCTGTATTGACCATAGCATCTAATTTTTCTCAGAAATCCCATTTCTTTAAGAACTTGACTACTGGTGAACTTAATAATAAAGATGATAGTTTATTTACAGGGGAATGAATAGATCAAGAACAATGGTCTTATAATAACAAGAAGAGAACTTTATTGTAGGAAAAATGGGGCAACAGGGTCAAAATAGGATTTTTTTTCAAGAGTATAAAGAGTACATATAAAACAAAAGGTGCATTGTCTGTCTTTAAACCCCTCTTGTGAACTGCATTCCCTGTCTGATGTTTTCTCCAGTCTGGTTACACGATACTTATTTTGGGAACTGCCATTAGATCTTTCTGAAAATCATTATTTATCTATATAAAGCGGTGTGTTAACTCCTGCTCTTAGGATATGCGCAAACTACCTGTATTTTTTTTTATTCTGAGATCACATTCCATTTTCCCATTTTTAATTAACAATTCTGTGTTTTTAACTGATCCTTTCTCCCAGAAAGTAGGATCACATCTAATTTTGGATTCATAATCTGGAATATCTGCTCTCAAAATAATGAATTTAGCATGGCTCCCATGGTCTGACTAATATCTTTGATACATGTCATTAGAATAGTTGGTCTTGCACCTATTGTTGCGGAGAAATGTCGAGGACCGAGAGACTCAAGTGGCACACAGATATCAGGGAGAACACATCTTTATTATGCCGGCGGGCAGTTTTTTGGGAGAGATTCGCGCTATTGCTATTGGGACGCTAGGGATTGGTTAAATCTGGCCAGGGTGCCAGGAGGTCTGTCCCTAGCAGCTGTGATCGTTCAACATTGCTTTGACAGGGAGGCCTCTAACCATATTGCCCTCGGGAGACAGCTCCTATAAGGGGATGGAGCTCTTAGCAGGAGCTTGCAGAGAAAAAACCGTCCCGACACTATAATCCAGAATAAGTTAATTAGGAGAAAATAGATTTTCAAAGATTTAAAAATGAAGATTTATGTGTAGGAAAAGATTCCTTAGAATTTTACAACTAATTGGACATGGGAGCTGAAGTACCTAGATGTTTCAAATATGATGGTAGGAATCAACATTAAATAATTTGAAGGAAGGCACTATTAGAAGTAGGAAAAGCAAGAAACCCACATTCCACTGAAAATATCAAATGTGATTTACATACTTTTTTTTCACAGAAAGGATAACCAAGTCTGACCTACTATGTCTGAAGTACTATAGAAATGGGGAGAGCCAAAAATAGACCATTTACCTTTGAGGGGAGACTTAGACCTGTTTCTGCAAACCTTTTCACAGAAAGAAGGGGACCTTCACTCTGTATCCCAGGGCGATGTAGTATTAGAGTGATGATTTTTCACCCTTCTCCATCCTTTCACTTGCTTCTTTCTATAAGGTAAGACACAATTTTCTCAGGGGAGAAATGGGTGAAAGACAGATGTCCATTAGGCCATGATAATCAATGGAAGATTTCTTACACACACACACACACACACACACACACACACACACAATCCCAAACAAATACACACGCACAACAATAAGCTCCTCTTCGCTAATCTGTTCTTCCAGACTAATGGGACTGAATTACCTATGAGGCACAGTAGGGACATTGTCTGTGGTATACAATAATTTTAGGGGTCCATGAAAATGTTTTAATTTCTTCTAAAATCAAAAGAAAATAGTAAACTCAGGGTTGAAAAATGTTTTAATATATGATATAGTATAATTCATATTTATATCAATGTAGTCATACATTGCCATGAAGGTAAATCTGCCTAGGACTCACAGAAGTCATAATGCTGAAAAAACAAAACCAAACAAAAAAAACAAATATTTTGCCTTGATGTTTTTTCTAGGTACATACAGACACTAATACATAACATATTGACCTGTAAACCACCACTTTGTTGAACTCACTGAGCAACTGTAATAGTTTGTCAGTGGTAGCCATTGGATTGAGAAATTTATAAGTAAATTATATTATCTGTAAATAGTGACACTTTTAATACTTCCTTTTAAAAGTCCATGTCTCTGATATATGAGTGGAACTCTACAGGGACTTTCACATTTCTACTCATGAAAGATTTATAGATTTTTGTGACAAACTTTAAGTAAGTGACAGTAGCATGTTTTAAGCAAGGAACCAATTTTCTCTAATATAACCAATTTGAGGAAGTTCTACACGATTTGTGGCTTTGGTGTCTTTTTATTTTAATCCCTCTCAACATTTTGTTTGCACTATTTTAATGTTGTGTTCTTCTTTGAGGTATTGTTATTTGTGAACTTTTAATTTTCACTAATAAACTAGAAGTTTGAGTGTAGAGTCTGTGTTTCACTTTCTTCTGCATTCTCTGAAACTTTGATGACACCAACTTGAATGTTGTAGGAGTAAAAAGTACTGGACAAACATAATTGAGTGTATTTGAATTAAAATTTAAATTGGGTTGAGTAGAGAAAGCAGTGCATCGTATAAGCTAAGGCCAGGACATTTTCTTAGATTAGGTTTATTTCCAAAGCTCCCTCATTATTTCCTTTTTCTGAAGGGCCCTTGCAAGAGGAGGGAGCTAACAAAACCTCACCGGTCAAAAGACAAGCTTCATTGTCAGGAGATAAAATGCTGTCTGGTCACAGGACCAAGCTATGTGAACCAAAAGTAGTCAACACATCACCAATTCTATAGACTAGAATTATCTCTGTTCGTTAACACATAAGGAGCCTTGGGCCACTGGTACTGCAGACACCAGCCTTCCCACAATTATGAACTTCCTTATTCTGGAAGTATTTTTAGTAAAGCTATAATTTCATATATTTATTTATTTTCAAATTCATTTGGTAACCAAAACCTCAATATATGTGGTCACTCCACCAGTGGCTGGCAGATAATTTTTTTTGCATTGGAAATAAATGCATGAAAAAAAAGTTTATTTTCAATTCCATCAACTATGTGTGTTATAGTCTATTCTATACTCACATTCTGTTCAAAGTGTCTGTAGAGCAGTCCAGTGGGCTGTGCTCTTTTCAGCCTGACAAATAGCAATTTGGTGCAGTTGGAACTTCTTATTAAGCTGTGGCGGGTTAGGGAGTCCACGGCTAATAGAATTTTCCTCAATGATTGGCTGAGGCATTTGTGTTAGCTTAATTGTACATTTGCCCTTTGACTAAAATTAGGGATTAAGTGCCCTCCCTGGGAACTGCATCTGAAGTTAGTCTGTACATTCTAATTAGATTTTTTTTTTTCATACTGCCATGATGCGGTTTTTACCTTGACAACAACACACAGTTCCATTATGTTCTCTTTTAAAAGAGAGTTTCCCTTCATACTTTATATGAGGCTGTCTCTGTCTTATATTAATATTAGCTCACCAATTGTGATTGTACTGTGTGTAGGAGGTTGGCCAGCAATGGAGTTGTGGGCATCCTGGTTAGCACATTTTACTTTCCCTTTTTCATGTCAGCTTTAACACAGCATGGCTTTGTCCTAACAAAGACAACTTTCTGAGGACCTCAGTGCTGGTCAGGTGGCTCATTAATAATGTGACTCAATGCTTCATCCAGCTCCGTGTAATAGTTCACAATTCTTGGCATCACGTGAAGACATCTCTAATTATAGTACTGATTTTTTAAAATGCCATTATAGAACATAAATTTCTGTTACCATAGAAGCTGAGAATATATAATACAACAGCATTAAAAGAACTTAACTCAAATATCTCAAAATAAAAATGCTCATGACATTCAAAACCATATAGAATAACATGCCCCTCTGGTTATATCTATCTATCTATCTATCTATCTATCTATCTATCTATCTATCTATCTATCTATCTATCATCTATCTATCTAGATAGTCTGGTTATATCTATCTATCTATCTAGATAGATAGATATGTATATATTATATATAGTCATAAAATATATATCAAAATTATATATATATTTATTTTGTTGTTGTTGTTGTTGTTAGTGAACAATACAGTACTGATTATCAAGAAACAGTACTCCTTTCTTTTCCCCCACTGCATATTTTTTGCTGATGTTGTTCTGATTCATCTGGATCCTCTGTAACCTGTTCCCAGGAGAAAAAGGATGCAAGCCCTATTCTATATTGAGTTATGGTCTGCATGTTTCCTAGCTCCTGAAATCCTTTGGCTGGTGCTTGCCGGACTTCATGACTGAGTGGTGAATCACCTGGATGCTGAACTGACGCAATCAATTGAAGTTAGCCAAGGCTTCCTACATAGTGGTTAGGTAGAAAAAGGGAATTACTGCCTCTTGCAGAAAAGGTTTTTAAAATTTTCACTCTGTAAAATAAGGAGATGAGAAAACTAAGCTCTGAGATTACTTCTAAAGCAAACATTCTCTGAATTTATGATAATTTATTTCCCTAAAGTGAGAATATCTCACTAAGCTTTACTTCTAGGAAACAGGCACCAGACTGTAATCATAAAAGAAAGAAAATGAATTATCTACAGTTTCTGCTATATTATTAATTAAAATGAACACCTTTTAAAATCTTTAAATTAGACATGTTCTTAAATGCGTGGATGCAGCATATGTCTCATTGACTTTCCTGAGGCTTTCTACGGCAGTTTCTGCTCTGTGAGGGGGCCATGTGAAATGCATCGATGCCGCTAAACCCTCTAAGCCTCGTCCCCAATGTCGCGCTTATCTTCCAACCAGGCTATGGAATCATTTCCCCTTTGTACCATAATAATTTATATAGAAACTTTTATCTCTTTGAATTTTAATAACAAGTTTATGACTGATATTCCAGACTCTAAAATAGGATGCACTTTACGGCCTTCAGGCATAGTTATTATATAGCAAGATGAATAGCAATATCAAATACTTGTCATACATTAAAGTGAAAAATAATTGAAATACTTTACATACTCAAAACTCATCAGAACTGAAGTTAGCACAACAGTGAAAGTTAAAATTTTATTTCTTTAAATTCTTATTTGTGCTTTTAGGATGAGTCTATCTTTTCTGACTTTCCTATCCCCTTTTATACCAAGTACATTTGCAATATGTTGCTAATATATTGATGGGGGTCTCGAGAATTTATAATTGGTAAAATATTTACATAATATCACATCGAATTGCAATCTTCTACAATTTTATACAATGCCTTAAATATCTACTCAAGAAACCACCATAGCAGGTTGACTATGACTTATTAAATAAAAGAAAAGTAATCCAACATGTAACTACCTCCAGTATACTGCCCAATTTCTTTGGCATTAGTATTTTAGTTTTTCAACTGTCGAGTTAATACAAAATCTCATCCCGTCTTTGCTAAATAACTTCATTCCCAAATAAATGCAATTATGATGAGAAAATGCCACTTAAAAATTGTTTTACTTCAAATGTATTTATAATTACTCAAATAATATATAAACACAATGTTCTAGTAAAAAAATTAAACCTTCTCAATAAAGTGAAAGTCCAGTTGAATCCTCATACAATCTTTTCTCCTCTTCAGAAATAATAACTCATAAGCCTACTTTTTATGTCCCATAGTCTATTAATTTACAGACACGCACACACAAACACACACACGTTTTATACTTTTGTATTTAATACAGGTTTTCGTTTTTGTTTTTTAATATAAGCATTAGATCATATGCAATTTTTTTGGATTGCATTTAATGCCCATATGACTTTATGTATATGTATGCGGTATGATCTAAAAATATGGTGAATGTTTAAATTAAAAAATATATATATTACAGTAAAATACACATTGCCATTAATCCCTCTCAAAAAATTCCCCCTCACTTCGAACACTCTTATCCCATCATTCTTGCCACTTTCTGAAGCAGTTCTGGAAATCCTCTTTCATGATTGTCTTTACTTCATCTTCCATCATGACAACATTCGTGTCACACATGGCTTCTGGTACAGCAATTTCTGTCAAATAAAAACCTTATGGTGTGTCCTCATCCACCTTATTCACCGGATCTGGCACCATGGAACTTCTGACTCTTCCCCAAAGTCAAAATGACCATGAAAGGTAAATGTTTTGAATTGATTCAGGACATTGAGGCAGCAATGACAGTGCAACTGAAGATATTTATGAAAGAGGACTTCCAGAACTGCTTCCGAAAGTGGCACGAATGATGGGATAAGTGTGTTTGAAGCAAAGGGGAGTATTTTGAGGTGGATTAATGGCAATGTGTCTTTTACTGTAATATTTTTTTTATTTGAACATTCACCATATTTTTTTATCACACCTCGTACACATATATATTCACTTCTTTCTTTTTAAATAGTAAGCTGTAGTTGTAGTATGTGTATACTGTTTGTTCAACCATTCTCCTTTTGATGACATTCAGTTTGACTTCAAATTTTTGAAATTATAATGTCTTTTTTAATCCTAAAATTATAAAAATCATGTTTTCTGTTTTCTTCTAATTCTTTGAAATTTTATTTTTCTTGTATTTACAACCTAGAATTTGTGCTTATTTTTTGTGGTGTAAGAAAGATTTCTAGCTTTTTAAACATGAACATTCAATTTTCTCCATACTATTTGTTGAATAACTCATTTTATAATCACATTTTGAAACACTACCTCTATCCCACACTGTATTCCAGTGAACACATGAGCCTGTTCCTAGACTTGCTGCAAATTATTAATTTACTAAAAAGAACCTTCTTTCACTCAGATTATCATTAGCTGTTGTCAAATCTCCATTAGAATGCTTTGCAGGTGCCTTATGTGTCATCGCCACAAAGAATATACGTCTCACGACATGGGTCTTAAATGTATCTCTTTGTGGTTCTGCTGAGTCCCTCTCTCCTCAATTCTTTTCTGGAATTTCAAATTGATATTTGAGTAAAACAAAAGGATTTGAAGGTGGGATGGGGTTAGGTAAATTTGAAGTTCTACATTATTTTTCTTCAGGGCCTATCCTGTTTCCCTTTTCAGTCCCCTCAATAACACTTCCTATCCCAGGAATCCAGTACTCTTTTACTGCTCCCAGCTACTTAGAAACATGTGTAAACAACCCAAAGACATACCCTACAGGATGAGGTCACTTGTTCATGCATCCTTAGTTTAAACATGTACTGTTTTCACTGTATGTCTAAGGTATTTCAAAATTATGAATGTTATATGATGTGTTGATGGTATATTTCTCCACTGATGAGGAAGATTGCTGAAGAGCAGATAAGAAAGATGAGAAGAAAGGGTTGGAACACTTCTGGGTCTAGCAGCATATCTAGTCGTCACTATATTGTTAAGGACAGCTCAGCCAAAGGACACAGAAATTAAAATGCTCTTGTATGAGCAATAATAATAATAATAATAATAAATTTTAGAAGGAAGGATGTTCACTGTTGGGTATTGGAGAGAGATCATATTATTTATTTCTAGGAATGGTGGTTGCTCCTTTTAAATCTCATGGTCACTAGAAAGAAAATATAAACACTAATATGTACCAATTTAAAGGGAGAAGATTGGCTTCATTAAAACGTGTTAGAAAAACTGGCTAATAGTTATGCTGTAAAATAATTCAGAAGTGTAGTGAAATAAAATTGAGGGTCCATATTTGTGGTAACCCTAATATTCATTCTATTAAAACTTTTAAAGGCATTCTATATGCATCTATACATATTCTTATGATTTTTATAGCTTTTTAAAAAATTTCCTTTAAATATCAAGTGAAGTTCTCTGTGATCACTTTCAAGACCTTGCTGAGAAAAGGGGCAAGGGAGTAATAATAAGAAGAAAGAATTAGAAGAATTTGGAAAGTCAGAGAAATGAGATTTCTACAACCTGATTTTTCTCAGCCTGGAGACATTATCTTTATGCAGCCAATACGTGTGCATGTATCTGTACATACTCATGTACAGCTGTGTATTTTTTTCATTTTCATTTTTTTCCTGAGGATTTTTCTGTTAGGAGTAATTTAGTATTCTAATTTTTGCTGATATTGAGATGAGTGTTGATTTAGGTGTTATTTCCCATTTTTACTTGTCCATCATTATTTAGTTTTTTTCTTTTCTTATAGAATTTAAGAGACCCCTTTATATTTTGATACAGGTCCTTTATCAGATAAGTGATTTGCAAATATTTCCTTCTAGTCTGTGCCTTGTAGTCTCTGTCTGTTTTGGCTGCTATAACAAAATACCATAGACTGAGTGACTTATAAACTACAGAAATTAATTTCTCACAAGTTCAAGATCAAGGTGCCAGCAGATTAATTGTTCAAGGAGGGCCAAATTCCTTTTTCATAGATGTCCATTTTTTTTTTTTTACTTTGTGTTCACACGGCAGAAGGAAGGGAACAATGTGGAGTCTCTTTTATAAGGACACTAATACCATTCATGAGGACTCTGCCCTCATGAGCTAATCACCTCTCAAAGGCTCCACCTCCAAATGCCATCACACTGGTGACTAACTTTCAACACATGAATTTTTGGGGGAACACAGACATTTAATCTAAAGCACTTGTCTTATTCTCTTAACTGTGTCTTCTGACAAGGAGAGTTCTTCATTTTGCTGAAGTACAGTTTATCAATTTTTATTCTATTTAATTTATTTGATTTCTACCAATAGAATGTTAATTTAAAATGTATTCAAATTAAATCAATTATAAAATTATAAAATTAAGCTTACTATGTCTTGGTTTTTTTTTTGTTTTTTTTTTACATTTGTAATTTTACATTTATTTGTGTGACTATTTGTTGTTGTTGTTGTCCCCCCCCCACCCTTTAGCTTCTTTTACCATCCCCCTACCCTTTACCCTCTGGTAACCTCTAAACTGTTGCCCATGTCAATGAGTTTTTGTTTCTTTGTCTTGTTCCTTTATTGCTTTCAGTTTTATCCCACATATGAGTAAAGTCATATGTGTTTTTTTTTTACTTTTTCTATGTGACTTATTTCACTTAGCACATAATCTCAAGATCCATCCGTGTTGTCACAAATGGCAGTATTTCATCTTTTCTTGTGGCAGAGTAGCATTCCATTATGTATATATGTACTACATCTTCTTTATCCAATCATCTATCAGAGGACATTTTGGTTGTTTTCATGTCTTGGCCACTGTAAATAATGCTCCAGTGAACATCAGAGTGTATATATCTTTACAGATAAATGTTTTCAGATTTTTTGGGGTAGATACCCAGGAGAGGGAGTGTTGGGTCATATGGTAATTCTGTTCTTAATTTTTTGAGGCAACTTCATACTGTTTTCTGTAGTGGCTTTACCAATTTACATTCCCACAAACAATGTATGAGGATTCCTTTTTCTTCAAAGCCTCTCCAACATTTGTTATTATTTGTCTTGTTGACAATAGCCATTTTTACAGGTGTGAGATGATAGCTCACTGTGGTTTTTATTTGCATTTACCTAATAGCTTGAAGTTGAGCATATTTTCATATATCTGTTGGCCGCTTGTATGTTTACTTGGGAGAAATTTCTGTTCATCTCCTCTGCTCATTTTTTAATTGGATTGTTTGTCTTTTTGTTTTTGAGTTGTATGAGTTTCTTATGTATTTTAGATATTAGCCCCTGTCAGAAGCATTGTTTGCAAATATCTTATCCCATTTGTTTGGTTGCCACTTTGTTTTGCTGATGATTTCTTTTGCTGTGCAGAAGATTGTTAGTTTGATATAGTCCCATTCATTTATTTTAGCGTTTATTTTCCTTGTCTTTAAGGTCAAATTCATAAGATCCTTTTTGAACCCAAGGTCCATATCAAACAAACATAATGTCTTATTGATCTATACAAAGCCTAAGTTCACAAATATTTTCTCCTATATTTTATTCCAGATGTTGTGGAGGTTTAGTTTTTACACGTAAGTTGATAATGCACTTCAAATTAATTTCTGTTTATGTTGTAAATTTTGGGACATACTTAATTTTTTGAAAATGCACGTCCAATCATCCAGCAACATTAAAAAACAAATTCCTCCTTCCATCTGTTAGTAATTTTGCTCATGGTCTTGTATTCTTTTGACTTTTTGTTTCAGGTGAGCACACAGTGTGATATATAGATGATGTATTATAGAGATGCACACTGATACCTACGTAATTTTGTTAACCATTGCCACCCCAATAAATGTAATCAAAAAGATACGAAAAAGTTTTTCCTTATCCTATTAAATTGCATTTGCAACTTAGTTGAAAATCAATGGATATGGTCATTATCTATTTCCAGACACTATTTTGTTCCTTTGACTTATTTTTTTCAATTAGACACCAATACTATATATTTTTTAAAGAGTATCTTTATAATAGGTAATAAAATCAGGCAGTATAATTTCTACAGGTTTGCTTTCCTTTTTCAAAGTTGCTCTTACTATTCAATTTCCTTTACATTTCCATGTGAGATTTTAAATCAGATTTAATTTTTTAAATGTCTGTTGGGATGTGAGTTAAAATTCCATTTAATTTATAGATTAACTTGGGAATAAGTGACATCTAAACAATATTTAGTCTTCTGATTCATAAACAAAATGCATTTTCCCTTGCATTTTTCTTAAAATTTCTCTGTGCAATGTTTTACAGTGTACAAAACTTTCACATCTTTTATCAGCTGATCCATAATAGCAAGTGTGATCAAATGATGAATATTTAACTAAAAAACATATATATTACACATTGCCATTAATCTCTCACAAAATACTTCCCCTCATTTCAAATCTACTTATCCCATCATTCCTGCCACTTTCTGAAGCAGTTCTGGAAGTCCTCCTTCATGAGTGTGTTTATTTGCGCTCTTATGGCTGCCTCAATGTCCTGAATTGATTCAAAACATTTACCTTTCATGGTCATTTTGACTTTGAGGAAAGAGTCATAAGTCACTTGATGCCAGATCCATTGAAAAAGGTGGATGAGAACACACCCTAATGTTGGGATTTCTTCAGATAAATTCCCTGAAGTGGGATTACTGGGTCCTTCTTTGTCTCTTATTATAGGCTTTGTTTTAAAGTCTGTTTTGTCTGGTATAAGTATTGTCACCCCAGCTTTATGTTTTGTTTTGTTTCTATTTTCATGTAATAACTTTCTGAATCCTTTCACTTTCCATATGTGTGTGTCTTTCAGTCTGAAGTGAGTGTCTTGTAGGCAGCATATGTAAAGAATTTGTTTTCTTATCCATTCAGACATCCTATGTCTTTTGATTGGAACATTTAATCCATTTACATTGAAAGGAATTGTTGTTTGATAGAAAGCTTTTGCATGGCAGCCCATAAACTGTGGACATGGTCAAACCCCATAGCCAATTAGCCTGAGGGCCCATCCTAGCCACTAACATGCCAGTAGCAACCAATGCCCAGCTATAACAGGAGGGCATATACAACTCACACAAGAGATACTCCTGGAGCACCCAGCGCAGGTAACCAGGGAGACTGTGCCAGGGCCCCACAGGGCACCTACTGCGTAAGGCTACCTGGCCAAGACTGGGAGACATAGTAGATCTACCTAATATATAGAATCAAACACAGAGAGGCAGCCAAAATAAAGAAACAAAGAAATGTGTCCCAAATGAAAGAACAGAAGAAAACTCCAGAGAAAGAACTAAATGAAATGGAGGCAAGAAACCTACCAGAGACAGAGTTCAAAACAATGGTCATAAGGATGCTCAAGAAACTTAGTGAGAACTTCAATAGAGGAATAGCAAGCATAAAAATTGACATAGAGACCATAAAAGAGGACCAGTCATAAGTGAAGAATATGATAACTGAAATGAGGACTGCATTACAATGCTTTATTTTTTTCACTTAATATTTGACAAATACTCTTTTATGTGAATGCATATTTATTTATGTAATCATATTTAATGGATGACTATTTGACTATGAGTACTAACATTTAATAACCAGTTCAAAATTGGTTGATCTTTAGATTATTATAATATTCCGGAATTTCAATGAATTTCACATGAAATCATCTATTGATAAGGAGTTAATAATTATCATGTTTTTGTAGGTATTTAATTATTTTATGCTTACTTAAAATTTTAGTAGCACAATGTTATCGAAATAGCCACATGTGGCCAATTTCCATTTCCTAGTGTTTTCAGATAGCCATTGTTAAAAAACAGCTTAATTAATAAATTGTCTAAGGAGTGGGTTGATACATGAGTTGGTCAAAGAATGTTTAATGTTTTATGTAGCTTATGTCACTAACATCAATTTAGAGCATGAGAATAATGGGGTGTATTATGAAACATGTTTTTTATTTTAATTTAGTTTTTACTTGGCTAAGTGTATAACACACAACTGTTAAAGGAAAATTTACTACCATTTCCTGACACCATTACTTATTTTTTCTCCCTTCTGCCTATAATTTGTGGTGTCAAAAAGTAGAATAGAGCCAAGAAAAAAATATTTTAAGGAGAGATTACTCTGAAGATCAAGTCACCGCAGAGGTAAAAAAAAAGGAGAGCTAAGTTTACTAACCCCCCCTTCATTTTTTTATGGCACCTCTCAATTACTTATATATGCAATTGATACTTTTTTTAAATTATTGAACTTTTTGCTTGGAATGTTTACTTCAATTTCAGTTCTTGAGATTTGAGATGATGTCACATTTAAAAGTTGCTGTACATCAATTTTTAGGCATTTCTATAAGCATGTCTCATATTTATTCAGAGGCTAATAACAGAAGAACAAGCACATGGTATAAATGAAGGACATATTTCTCAGATGTGTTGTTTTATGTCCTGCAAGTTTAAGCAATTTTTGAATTTCTTGTAGTGAATTAGTAGTAAGACTGAAAATAGAATCTGATAATATGGGCTCTAATGTCCCTATGGCTCAAAATTCTTAGATACTACAAACTTTATGTAAGGTTTTGAAAGGGAAAGGATGACCTTGAAATGAAGAAAATAGTTTGTAGTTTTCTTACAATTTGATGAGAGATTTTCTTGCTTTTTAAAATATAGAGATCATAGTATTGACTTGAAGATCACAGCTCAAATTTTTTCTTTCAAAAGATGCCTAAGCAAATGAAGGAAATAATCAGGAAATTTGCTTAAATGATGGCTTCAGAAAGATGATTCATGCAAAACTGTTTTCCATTACTCTAAGCAACTCAACTGAATTCATGAGGAAAGATAAGAGTTTTGACTTATTTAGCTGTTGATAAAAGGCTCTGAGATACAGAAAGATCATCTCAGAATAAAATACAGAGACAAGATCCAAGAAACACGATCACTTCAAAGAGTTTAATATTCAAGGCTATTAACTTAATTGGAACAAAAAGTTATGTATACAAATGCAGTAATAAACTAGAGGTTACCCACTAATTTTAGCATCCTTCAGTGGATATTTCCGGTGTAAATAATTCATGTGGGTTTTCATAGTGATTTTCTATCTCTATCAATTATTCTATAGTGAACAATTGTCCCTTTCCTTCCATTTACTTATATGTCCCAATATCGATTTGTATTAATATGATTCTTAAAATTTCTTATTTTTCAAAAATACTTCTGTTACTTTAGTTCCTTAGCTTTCCCATATGAATTTAAGAATATTATTATTGGCGTCTACAAAAAAAACCCTCATTGTTTTTTTTTGTTTGTTTGTTTTTTGTTTTTTTAAGGAATATTTATTTGAAGTTCCATTCCATTTCTCTGTTGTTACATTAAGTATAATTACTTTTTTTTTTATTGGGGTGACAATTGTTAGTAAAATTACATAGATTTCAGGTGTACAATTCTGTATTACATCATCTATAAATCCCATTGTGTGTTCACTACCCAGAGTCAGTTCTCTTTCCATCTCCATATATTTGATCCCCCTTACCCTCATCTCCCACCCCCCACCCCCTTACCCTCTGGTAACCACTAAACTATTGTCTGTGTCTATGAGTTTTTGTTTCTCACTTGTTTGTCTTGTTCTTTTGTTGTTTTTGGTTTATATACCACATATCAGTGAAATCATATGGTTCTCTGCTTTGAATAGTATTCCATTGTGTATATATACACCACAACTTCTTTATCCATTCATCTATCGAAGGACGTTTATTCATAAAGACACGTGTGCTCCAATGTTCATTGCAGCTTTGTTTACAGTGGCCAAGACATGGAAACAACCAAAGTGTCCTTCAATAGATGTTTCCATGTCTTGGCCACCGTAAACAAAGCTGCAATGAATATTGGAGCACATGTGTCTTTATGGATAAATGTTTTCAGATTTTTTGGGTAGATACCCAGGAGAGGGATTGCTGGGTCAAAGGATAATTCTATTCGTAATTTTTTGAGGCAGCTCCACACTGCCTTCCATAACGGCTGCACCAGTCTGCATTCCCACTAACAGTGTATGAGGGTTCCTTTTTATCCACAGCCTCTCCAACACTTGTTACTATTTGTCTTGTTGATGATAGCCATTCTGACTGGGGTGAGGTGATATCTCATTGTGCTTTTTATTTGCATTTCTCTGATGATTAGTGATATTGAGCATTTTTTCATATGTCTATTTGCCATTTGTATGTCCTCTTTGGAGAGATGTCTCTTCAGGTCCTCTGCCCATTTTTCAACTGGGTTATTTGTTTTTTTGTTGTTGAGTTTCATGAGTTCCTTGTATATTTTGGATATTAGCCCCTTATCAGAGGCACTGTTTGCAAAAATCTTCTTCCATTCAGTTGGTTGCCTCTTTATTTTGTCGATAGTTTCTTTTGCTGTGCAGAAGCTTTTAAGTTTCATATAGTCCCATTCGTTTATTTTAGCTTTTACTTCCATTGCCTTTGGAGTCAAATTCATAAAATGCTCTTTGAACCCAAGGTCCATAAGTTTAGTACCTATGTTTTCTTCTATGCAGTTTATTGTGTCAGGTCTTATGCTTAAGTCTTTGATCCATTTTGAATTAATTTTGGTGCATGGTGACAGATAGCAGTCCAGTTTCATTCTTTTGCACGTGGCTATCTAATTCTCCCAGCACCATTTATTGAAGAGGCTGTCTTTCCTCCATTGTATGTTTTTAGCTTCTTTGTCAAAAATTATCTTTCCATTTTTATGTGGTTTTATTTCTGGGTTCTCAATTCTATTCCATTGGTCTATGTGTCTGTTTTTCTGCCAATACCATGCTGTTTTGATTATTGTAGCTCTGTAGTACAAGCTAAAGTCAGGGAGTGTGATACCCCCAGTATTGTTCTTTTTTCTTAAAATTGCTTTGGCTATTCGGGGTCTTTTGTGGTTCCAAACAAATCTGATGAGTTTTTGTTGTATTTCTTTAAAAAATGCCATTGGGATTTTGATGGGGATTGCATAAAATCTGTATATTGCTTTGGGTAATATGGCCACCTCATTGGGTTTTGATAGTATCCATTCAAACCATGGATTATTTGGTGCAGATCTGACTGACGTCTTTATAATACAGAGTCTTTCAATCTATGATCACAGTGTATCTCTTCATTAATTTAGGACTTCAATTTCTTATATTAATGCATTGTTTTGCTTTTTGGTTTTCATTTTATAGATCCTGCACATATTTGTTAGTATTTTATTCTGGTTTGTATGGTTTCAGGCAAGAAGTCTGCTATATTTCATATATTTGTTTATCGATACACAAAATGTTGTTTTTTGTTTTTTTTTGCCCTGACGGCCTTCATCATGTAACATTATCTAACATTTCCAGCAGTTTGGATACGATATGCCAATTATTTTTTAATTATAGTAGTTAACACTGATTCTTATTTTCTGGGATTTATGGATTTGTGGTTTAATATTTGTCATTAATTGTTGAAAAATTTCTTCCATTATTTCTTAAACTATTTCTTTTGCCGTATTTTCTCTTTAGATTCAAATTTTTACATTTTCGGTCACAAATTCTAACATCTATGTTATTTTTTTGGTCTGGTTTTAATGACTTCTTTATCTGTTGGGAATGTGCTTTTTCATGCATTGTTGTGTCTTATCATTTTTGTTAAAAGCCTGGCATCTTGTGTAGGACAACAGAAACTAAATAGTTTTTAGACCTGCAAATGGGTATAACTTTCCTTTTTTACACTTTTAATACAAGAGTTTGAGTCAATCTACTTAGAAGTTCTGCTGGGGTGAGTTATATTGTTATTATTATTATTGTAACTGAATAACTGGCTGCAAATTCCTGTAGCAATACCTTGTCATTAGAGTACAGATTGGTTTGCTAGAGCAATGTTTGCCTGACCCTGAGAGTGAGTCTTCCCTTTGCTCTGTGCCTCAGAGAGTTCTGTTTGCACGCTCTCCTATCCTTCCCGGTTCACTTTTCAACTGTTACTTGTTATTCAAAGCTTGACAGCTTGGCTTTAGGGACTTGAGGGGTATTCTCTATCATTTTGATTAAACTTTAGTGTTAGACAGTCACGGTGCCCTGGATTTGGGGAATGTCGTTTTATTTTTCTGCCTCCCTTAGTTTAGTTTTGAGCCCAGTGCAAGGTCTTCCTCCTCCCCAGGAATGGAATTTTCCCCATGTTTTCTATCTCCATATGCAATAAAGATGGTGCCCTAAAGATGGTGGTATATTTTACCCACCTCTGCTACAGATTAAGGCTTTTGTTCCATAGAGGCTATAGAGGGGAAGGGCCCAAGTGCAGTTTCTTGCCCAATCCAAATAACTGCTGTTCCCTCCTCCATTGCACACTACAATGGAAACTTTCTTAAGGCTCCTTCTGCTCTTTTTCTGTGAACACCTAGTGAGGTTTGTTGACAAGTGCCTTCAACAGGGTGTGAAGTCCTCCAATATCTGTGACCTCCATCACAGTGTTCCATGGGTCCAAATGCAGCTTTCAGCAATTTGTCAGTTATTCATGCTGAACTCCTGTTGCAAGTACCCGTTTGCATATAGTCATACAGCAAGTGAGTCCTCACTTGTCTCTCACTGCAGGTTGCTATCTCTTGTTACATTTTGAAACACTGTTTGTTCTGTAAACTTAGCCGTATAACAGTTTAAAAACAAGTCATGATTTAAAGTTTGTTTTTTGTTGTTCCATAGTAAATACAGATGTGAAACACTTCAAACTCTCTACAGACAGTAGTCTCATTTATTTACTTTTGCGTGGTTTAGATTTTTAATAACAGTGTATATGGCACTTATTTACGTAAAATAACCTTGATATATATGTTAAAATATACCTAGCACAAATGTATCTGCTTAATTCTGTGTATAGATTAAAGTATAATAGTCTATGATATTTATTGACTTTGTAATGAGAAAAAATAGTTTAAAAGGATAAATAGCACACATTTTTATGAGAAAACTTAGTGAAAATAGAAAATGTTTCTGATTGAAGTATGATTGAAACTAGTATATGTGTATGTGTATAAATGGCAGGGTCAGGTAAACATATATCTGCTTAAGTTATTTCCATATTTTTTTTTTCTGTGACAACAATTCCTAGATTTTGTAATAAAAGATGGAGAATGAGACAGATTAAAGGAGCGAAATGGTGAACTTTGCAGTGAATGAGAGGAAGTGTATGAGTTGTGGAGAGTCAAGGATGAGCATAAAGATGTTTGATGGTTAGAGAATGTTACAAGAATCGTGGAGTTAGAAGAAATAAAGGGAATTTTCAGTGTTGTGGATTATTAAAAAAATAAGGTAGCATATTTCTGTGTAAATATCTTCCGGCTGCTGGATTGATTATATTCCTTTGATTGCTTTCTGACTAGCCAACAAAGTCCTCAGGGTTTAATTTGGGTGTTAAGCGCTTATATGTAAATCCACCAAATGTTTAGGGATCTTTTATAAAGTGTTAATTAGATTTTTAATTTCTTTTTTTTACTGCTTTGATTTAAAATGAGATAAAATGTATTATTTTTATGATGAAAAAATCAATAAGAGCTATTTTTAAAAGTCAGTCTTTAAATTGAAGCCCAGTATAGTGTAGAAACTTACAAAGCCATTAAAAAAAAAGAAACAAAACAAATACATTGGAGTGGGAGTAGTCTGCCACTACCAGCCAGGAAGACTTTCTATTAGAGAAGAAAATTCCTTGTAGCCTCAGTTTCCACATCAAACAAGAACATTAATTTTGATTAGTTATTTCTTTTACAGCTGTGCTCTAGGACGCTTTAGGACACAGAGGCTGTTGCAAGGGGATTCAGTAGGAAGATCCTCAGGGCTGCTTCCCTGTTTGCTCAAGTTAATATTAAGGTTCCTGCTAATTTTAAAGTAATACTGTAATTTAAAAAACAAATTGTGGACCAAAAGGATTTTAGAAGTCTAAATTAATTAATAAAATAGTGTACGATACTTTATTAGTTTCCCACTGCTGTCATAACCAAGTTTTATAAACTAGATGGTTTAAAACAGCAGAAATTTATTTGCTCACAGTTCTGAATGCTAGATGTATCTGCAGGCCTGTGATTCCTCTGAAGGTTCTAGGGAAGAATCCACCCTTGCCTCTTCCTAGCTTCCAGGAATACTGCTGGTGTGTGCCAGTATTCCTTGGTATTTCTTGGCTTGTAAATGCAACACTGCAATGTCTGCCTCCAACTTCATATGGCATCCTTTCCTCCATATGTCTGTATATTTTCAACTCTTTGTGTAAACATTTCGGTCATATTAGATTAAGGCCCATCCTAATACAGTATGATCCCATCTCAACTTGATTATATCTGCAAAGACCCTATTTCCCAATAAGATCATTCACAGTTACCAGGAATTAAGACTTTAGAGGGATACAATTTAACTCACAAAACAAAAACAAAAACAAAAAAAACTACTAGTGAAGTAAGTAGAGTATAATATAATATTACATAATATAATATAATACAATACAATACAATACAATATAATATAATATAATATAGTATATTTATTCTTAAAGCCATAGCATGGCTTGAGGAAATGTTTAAAAATATACATTTGTATGAATCCTGACACATTTTAGCTGTATGACCTTGAGCAAGACTTTTAACCTTTATGAAACGTACTATCCTGATCTGTAAAATACAGCTAATAATTTTAGCTATCCCATAAGGTTGCTTGAACATTACATAAATTCACATGTGTAAATCACTTAGAAAAAAGTATGGTGCATAGTAGACATCCTATAACTTCTTGTCATTATTATATTTATGTAGATAATAATGATCTGTAAATTAACAGCCAAGTGTGAGACTAGATCCTTAAAAGACAAAGAAATTCATTGTGGGATACAGTAATGAAGGGGATCTTCAAACAACACAGAGCTTGAGCCTTAAACTATGGCTAGAATGTGGATAGATGAAAATGAATGCTATAGTATTTATGAAGTGATATGAGCAAAAGTAACTGTTTTGTTCTCTTTCCTTTCTGTATTCAGAAATAATCAATCATTTGATCTGGTCCCAACATTTTTCAAAATGATAACATTTACTCTGTCTTGTTAGGACTTTCTTTAAAAATATGTATCACATTAAATTGAGTGTTTCATATCTAATGGAGTGTGAATAAACCCTGCAAAAGAAAATAATGAGTTGAATATTTGTTGCCTAGTCTTAAACTAATTCTAGAAAATACAGAGTGAAGCTACAGACATTTGACTTTGTAATTTAGTGTTACAAAAGTTGAGGAAATTAAGACTTAATATACATGTACATAATTATATAATATTTTGCATATATATGTGTGTGTATTTTGCATATATATATATATATATGTATATATATATATATATGATTTATATTATCCAAAGGACCCCCCCTCCCCCAGCTCCTAGTAACCTCTAATCGACTTTCTGTCTTTATGCGTTTGCCTGTTCTAGATACATATTTCATATAAAGGGATTATACATTATTTGTTCTTTCATGTCTGAGTTATTTCACTTAGCACAATGTTTTCAAGCACATCTGTGTTATAGTGTGTATCAGAATTTCATCCATTTTATGGCTAAATAATACCTCATTGTATGTATACACCACATTTTATTTACCTATTTATCTGTTGATGGACACTGCGTTGTCCCAACCTTTTAACTATTGTTTATAATGCTACAGTGAACATTGCATGCAAGTACCTGTTTGAGTCCTGTTTTCAGTTCTTTCGGGTATATACCTAGAAGTGGAATTGTTGGGTCATGTGGTAATGATATGCTTAACTTTTTGAGGAACCACCAAACTGTTTCCCACAAAACCTGCTCTACTTTACATTCCTACCACAATGGGCAAGATTCCAATCTCTTTATATGTCCACAGCACTTGTTATTTTGTTTGTTTGTTTTTTGATAATATTCATTCTCATGGATATAAAGTGGTATCTCTTCGGGGTTTTGCTTTGCAGTGCCCTTGTGATTAGTGATGTTGAGCATCTTTTCATATGCTAACTGGCCTTTCCTATACCTTGTTCAGAGAAATATCTAATCAAGTACTCTGCCCATTTTTTAATTAGGTTGTTTGTCTATTGTGTTTATCTATAGACTGAATGTTTGTGTTTTCCCCTAAAACCAAATGTTGAAACCTAATCTCGAATATGTTGATATTTGAAGGTAGGACTGTTGGGAAATAATTAGGTCACGGGGGTAAAGTCCTCATGAATGGGATCCTGCCGTTATAAAATAAATCCTAGATAAATCCAACGCCTTTTCCTCTACTTAAGAACACAGCAAAAATACTATTAATGTATCTATGACCCAGGAAGCATGTTCTCACCAGACAGCAAATCTGCTAGAGCCTTGACCTTGGACTTATGAGCCTCCAGAACTGTGAGAAGTAAACATTTGTTCTTAAAGCACCCAATCTATGGTGTTTTTGTTAAAGCAGCTTGAATGCACTAAGACAGGGTTATGGTTATAGAAGTTCTTTATATATTCTGGATGTAAGCCAGCCTTCCTCAGGTATATGAGTTGTACATATTTTCTCCCATTCTGTAATTTGTCTTTATGCTTTCTTGATAATGTCCTTTAGTTCACAAACTTTTTTTAATTTTGGTGAAGTTCAATTTATCCATTTTTTTCCTTTGTTGCTTAGGTTTGTAGTGTTGTATATAAGAATCTATTACAAAATCAGTGAACATGTGAAGATTTACCCATATGCTTTCCTCTGAGAGTTTTATGATTTTAGCTGATATATTTAGGTCATTAATCAATTTTGAATTAAGGGCTCCAACTTCATTCTTCTGCATGTGGGAATCCAATTGTCCAGTACCATCTGTTCTGGGAAACTATTCTTTCCCTATTAAATGGACTTGGAACCCTTGTCAAAAATCAACTGGCTATAGATGTTTGGATTTATTTCTGTCTCTCAATTATATTCAGCTGGTTTATATATCCACTCTTATGCCAGTACCATACTGTTGTGATTGTAGTAGATTTGTTGAAACTTTTGGTAAGTGTAAGTCCCTGAACTTTGTTTTTGTTTTTCAAGATTTTTTTGGCTATGTGGGGCTCCTTGCAATCCAATACAAATTTGAGCATTTGCTTTTCTATTTCTGCAAAAATGGCTTTTGAAATTTTGATAGGGAGTATGCTGAATCTGAACATTGTTTGGAATAGTATAGAGATTTTAAAAATTAAGTCTTTCTAATTTAGGTCTTCTTTAAATTTTTTCTTTGTAAAAGAAACTTTGTAATTTTTAGTGTACAATCTTTCACTTTCTTGGTTAAATTTCTTTCTTGGTATTTTGTATTATATTTTTTAAGATGCTATTATAAATTTGTTTCATAATTTATTTTTCAAATTGTTATTGCTATTTTATAGAAACACAGATGATTTTTGTGTGCTGATCTTTACTATGAAACTTTGCTCAATTTGTTTATAAGCTGAAGCATCCTTTTTTTTTTCCCGAGTCCTTGTAATTTTCTATACGTAAGATCATGTTATCTGTGAATATAGACAACTTACTTTTTTTTTCCTTTTTTTTTTCTTGTCTAATTGCTCTGGCTAGAACTTTCAGTGCAATGTCAAATAGCAGTGGTGAAGGCGGCATCTTTCTCTTGGTCTTTGGGGAAAGGCTTTCAGTCTTTCTCCATTGGCATGATGTTAAATGTGGGTATTTCATAAGTGCCCTTTATTGTTTTCAGGAAATTACTCTCTATTCCAGTTTCCTGAATGTTTTTATCATGAAAAAATAGTAGATTTTATCAACTGTTCTTGTCTGCATGAGTATTTCTTTTGTTTATTCTATTCATGTGATGTATTACATAGGTTGACTTTTTGTATTGAACCACCCTTGCTTTCCTGGAATAAACCCCACTTAATCATGATGTATACTCCTTTTAATATGCTTTGGGATTTGGTTTGTTACTGTTTTGCTGAGGATTTTGCATCAATAATCATAAAAGATATTCTTCTGTGATTTTTTTTCCTTGTGAGTTATTTTTTTAATTAAAGTTTATTGTGGTGACAATTGTTAGTAAAGTTACATAGATATCAGATATACAATTCTGTAATACATCATCTATATATCACATTGTGTGTTCACCACCCAGAGTCAGTTCTCTTTCCATCACCACATATTTGATCCTTTTTACCCTGATCTACTACCACCACACCCTTGGGGTGGTGGCCATTAAACTATTGGCTGTTTTTGTTTCTTCACTTGTTAGTCTTGTTCTTTTGTCATTTTCAGTTTTATATACCACATATCAGTGAAATCATATGGTTCTCTACTTTTTCTGACTTATTTTACTTAGCATTATAATCTCAAGATCCATTCACGTTGTCGCAAATGGTACTATTTCATCTTTTCTAATGGCAGAGTAGTATTCCATTGTGTATATATACCACAACTTCTTTATCTTTCTAGCTGCCTTTGGTGTCAGGGTATTGCTAACTTGATAGAAATGAGTGTTAAAGTATCTCCTCATCTTCTATTATTTATTTATTTATTTATTTATTTATTTATTTTGAAGAGTTTGAGAAGGATTGATATTAATTCTTCTTTAGATTCTTCTTTGGAAGAATTTACCAGTGAAGGTATTGATCCTCAACTTTTTTTTTTTTTTTTTTTTTTATAATGGGAGGTTTTTAGGTTATTAATTCAATCTCTTTGCTTGTTATAGGTTTACTTGTTGTAGGTCTATTGAGATTTCTTATTTTATATTACATTTTTTTGTCAGTTTAGGTAATTTGTGTAGTTATGGCAATTTATAAATTTCATCTAGATTATTTATTTGTTGGCATACAGCTGTTCCTAGCACTCTCTTATAATCCTCTCTATTTGTATAAAGTTAGTAATAATGTCTCACCATGTTCATTTCAGAATTTAGTTATTTGTGCCTCTTCCTTTTTTCTTGTCAGACAAGCTAAAGGTTTGTTAATTTTGTTCATCTTTACAAAGAACCAACTCTTAGGTTCACCCATTGTATTGTTTTTATAGTCTCTATTTATTAACATTGCAATCTTTATATTTTTGAGAGCTTTATGCTTAGTTTTCTATTTACTAGTTGGTTTTTCTTTGTTGTTGGTAGTGCTTTAAGGTATAAAGTTTTTGTTCTAGTCTTTTCAGCTGTAAAGTAAGGTGAGTAATTTGAGGTCTTTCTTACTTTTTATATATGTGTTTGCAGCTATAAATTTCCCACCGAGTACTCTCGTTGTTATATCCAATAAGTTTTTCTGTTATGCCTTGTTTTAATTCATCTGTAAGTATTTTCTAGTTTCTCTTGTGATCTTCATTGACCCATTGGTTGTTTAAGAATATATTGTTTAATATTTACATATATGTATGCATTTTCTAGTTTCCTTTTGTCATTGACTTCTAGTTTCATTTGATTGTGAATATAGAATATTCATTATTTGATTTCATACTTTTTAAACTTAACAGGAGTTGTTTTGGTGTAGTTTATTGTGTATCCTGGAGAATATTCCATGTGCAATTGAAAACAAAGTATACTCTGCTATTGTTTTAGTGGACTGTTTCTAAATGTCTGTTAGGTCTAGTTTGATTGTAATATTGTTCAGTTCTCTATTTCCTTTTTTTTGTGTGTGCAAATTGTTTCCTATTTTTTCCAACCAGCTCTTCTGAGATATAATTTACATAAAACATTGTATAAATGTAAGGTATACACTGTGTTGATTTAATACACTTACATATTGCAAAATATTTACCACCATAGCCTTAGCTCACACCTCCATGATCTCGCATAATTACAGTTTCTTTTTTATGATGAAAGTATTAAGGATTCACTCTCATAGCAACTTCCAAGTATATCATACAATATCATTAACTATAATTACCATGCTATACATTAGATCCCTAGACTTACTCATTTTCTAACTGGAAGTTTGTACTCTCTGACCAACATCTCCCCATCTCTTCCATTCCCACCCCCACCCTCTGGTAAACACCATTATACTCTTTGTATACTACGTATACTCTTTGTATACCATGAGTTTGACTTTTGTAAATTCTACATATAAGTAATATCCTGCAATATTTGTGTCTTTTGTCCCATGAGTCTGTTGTTCACTTTGCAGCACTTTTCAGCAACGCCTGCCACTTTTCAGTCTGAGTTCCAAGTTACATAAAGCAGAGACAGACACCTTGTGTGAGCCTTTCAGAAAGCCTCCAGACTGATCAGAACAGACTTGCACAAAAACATGTTAGTAAGGTCTGCTCTGCTCTCTTTGGAACTGGAGGTCACGGTCCCACCCCGGGAACAGGAGAGCTGCAGCCACTTTAAGACCACTTGTTGCTATACCAGGGAAGTGGTATGGTACAAGCAAGTGAAAAATACTTCAAAGCTTTCTTGACATTTTCAAGTTGCTTTGTTCTTTATTCAGCTTCACTAAGTTGCTGTAAATCTTTGGCTATTTTCCAGGGTTTTGACAAAGCTGGTTTTGACAATTTATGTTTGTTTTCTAATGTTTCTATGAATGGATGAGAGCGTGGAGCTGCCTATCATACCATTTTACCGACATTACTCTTAGACAGATGACAGAGGAAGGGCGTGGATTCTGAGTTAAAATTTAGACAAAGTGTTGTTGGCAATATGCATAGAATTCTATAGAAATAGTGCACAGATTAGTCTGCCTAGAGCAGAAGATTTATTTATGGGAAAAGAAGTAATAAAATAAGTAAATCTAATGCATATATAACCTGTGCTTCAGCAACATGATTTCAAAACCCCAGGTTATTATAGTTGCTTCATTTAACCTATATCTCCTGAGCTGGAGAGGAAAATAACATCAAATGGGGTTCATGAGATCTGCAAGGTTACAGACTTTGGAGTTTAGGTAATTTAAGGACACTATGCTTTTATGATTTCCTTTTTTCTATATAATAACTAGTGCTGCTGTCATCTTCAATCTTATTATAAATTGTATGTCATTTGCCTCTAAACTCCTCATTTTGCCTTGTTGTTTAAAAAAATAACTTAAAATGCATTGTACTCATAAATACTTGAAATTTCAAAAGAAAAATGTTATATTTTTATAAACAAGTCAAATTATGAATTTAAAAAATATTAATCCAATTTATTGCACAGATGGTTTAAAGTTACTTTCAATAAGACATTCACTATAAGAAAATACAGAGACACCTAGAAGATAACACAAAAAAAATGATAACTTACAAATATAAAGACTGGAAAGACTATTCAGTAACTTACAATGGTCTGAACATTGCAACTAAAGGCCAAAATATTCAAATCTTGCATAATTGCTCTATATTTTATGTATATGTTCCTTCAACAAACATTTAACTAGTGCAGAGTTGAATTTTATGTCAAAATTAGGCCTAGAATTGAGTTATCCTGGTTGACAATACTATGTTAGCAGATTCAACTCAAGGATATAAATGGATTTAGGGCAGAAGAGCATATTACCAATATTATGCTTATGTTTATACTTGACTTATTATTAGGTTGGTACAAAAGTAATTGCAATTTAAAAGGTTAAAAATAACTGCAAAACCGCAATTACTTTTGCGCCAACCTAATAGAATGCCTTGTTTTTGCGATCTGTATTAGTTTTATAGGACGGCCATGACCAAATATTACTGCAACCTGGGTGGCATCAACAACAGACATGTATTTTCTCACAATTCTGGATATTAGACATCTAAGATCAAGCTGTCAACAGTGTTGGTTTCTTTTGAGACCACTTTTCCCGGCTTGTAGATGGTCTTCCTCCTGCATCTTCCCAGGGTCTTCCCTCTGCACATGCTTATGTCCTAATTTCCTTGTCTTATGAGAACTCCAGTCATACTGGATTAGGGCCTACCTTAATGATCTCATTTTAACTTGACCCTCTCTTTAAAGACTCTATCTTCAAATAGAGTTACAATCTGAGATACTGCAGGTTAAGATTTCAAAATATGAATTTGGGGGGAACAGAGTTCATCCCACACCATAATCATCTCTCAAACACATGCTTTGTACTTCTTTTAATAAGAATCGTGAAAAATATGGTTCATGGTATATAATTTTTTCCAAATGTATGTGATTGTTTTGGTTGAGTTGTGGGTTAGCCTTATCTTATTAATAAGACATAAATAATTCAGGGTATATATGATGTTTAGCTTTTAACCTATTTACTCACAATTTTATTGATCTATATAATAACAAGATTAAAATATTTTCATGATTTGCTATATCATTACGATTTTGAACCGCAACAAATATCTTTATTACCTCTCATTTAAAAGCTTGAAAATCTTAAAACACTACATGATATCCTTAAGATCTTGCTTTATAAATATGCTAGTGTTACTATATTTTTCAGCGATTTACTATTTTTGCTTTTCAGTATGAGTTTAGAACATATTAATACAAAATGTTTGGATGAATAAGTCATTGTAAATCGGGCACTATTATGATCTATGTTTATATATAAGGGACTTTGGGAGAAAATACTACTTTACTTCACTGACTTAATTTCTGGTAAAAGAGTTTGAAGAATATGAATAATTTTAAGTTATGGCGGCTTACTAATAATACACGACCCAAGGGTGAAAAATAGGCTAAACATTGACTTATTCAGCAATGAAATTAATTTTAATTCACTCCTTGAGTAGCCTCCAATATATTGGCATTACTACTCCTCATGAAATGACATTTTTTAAAATTGCCTAGAATGTAAATGTAAATATGATGATTTAATATCATTGGCTAATTAACTATTTAAATTGGTCTGGCTTGTATTAATTCTCTTTTTTCTGAATAAATGATTTAACTTAAGGAAAATAAACCCATTACTAAGTCATTCATTTTCAGAGTATCCTCTGGATAGGAAACAATTAAGCTTATTTTTGAAAGTGTGTTCTTGGTGTTGCCCACTGTTTTGAAGAGTAAAGAAGCAAAATACTACTAAATATCTGTTTAATGTCCATTTACTATTTTAGTTTGTTTATTGTGTTCTTTTCCCTCTTTATCCACAATTCACTTAATTTCAAAATCTGGCAGAAAATGGCTGAGATATTCAAGCTGAGCCTGAGGTTGTTATCCCTCAGCTCTTTTTTCCTCCTCACATACCTCTTCCCTGCTTTTCAGAGGTGCAGATCCCTGCAGACTATGTTTCCCAGGGTCTCGTGTCACCTGCTTCTGGGTGGGTTTGGCTAATGGGCAATATTGCCAGAAGATTGAGGAATGGGAGAGGGGGAGAGGAAAAGAAGGTGGGTCTTTTGTTGGTGACTGCTGTTGAGCCAAGTTTCTCTGGCATAGTTCCGGTCCTCTCTGTGCTTCCCTTCTCTTCTTCACAACCTACATTACTTCTGCCTGGTATCCAGTGCTCTGGCTCCTGGGATGCTCTGTCCCTCCATTCCAGCTAGTTATGGTTTCCTACTGGTACTAGTTTCTGGGTCAATTCCCTGCTCCTTATTAGTCATTCAGGCCTTCCATCACTCAATGACCAGTGCCCTGCATTCGCTTTCTTCTATTTTAAACACTTGAAGTTGTTTCTAAGTTTTCCTACTTAGACTCTGATTGATTTTCTCTCCCTAAGAAAAAGTGTTTGTTTGTTTGTTTGTGGAATTTGTAAAAGTAATTATTTTGTGTTTACTTAAAATAATCAATATTTTCTGCTTAATCCCAACATTTTCAACACGATAAACTTTATACTTTTTTGTTAGGAATTTTTTTAAACACACAAATATAACTTTTATATTTTTCTACTAGACTTTGTAGTTTCCTAGTATATTAAATACATTCTAGTATTTTTTATTTGGGAAAAACATGAAAATTTTACTATATATATTTCAAAGTCACTTCATGTGAGGCTATTGTATTTAAAAAGCAGGAGTGGGATTGAAGATTAGAAAACAGAAGTATGAAGCAGTCTAAAATAGATATTGTTCCAGGGAAGCAATAAATGAGATACAGAAAATAACAGAAATTAAATTAACACTTTTAGGATAATAATCCTGGGTGTCTGAGGAGAGAAAAGTTGAGAAATAGTTCAATAGGATTATGTAGTAGGAATTATAGGAGTTAACAATTAAATGACATAAAATTGGATCTATAATGAATATTTGTAGAGAGAATACAGTCAAAGGGTTAAAGAGAATGCTTCTGGTAAAGAAACCATTAGTCTGATGCTCAAGATTAACCGCCCTCCTCCCATTTTCCTGGACAAAGCCTTAGCTATGTTTATCAGTGCAAAATTCCCAATGATACAACCTCTTTTCTAGACTCCGTTTCTGCTGCAATTATCTATGTAACCAACTTCTAACCAGTAGGCATATGAAAAGGTTGCATGTGGAATTATTTCTTTTCTTATTAAGTGACAATTAGCGCCAATACCGGTCTCTCTTCTTCCTGCCTTAAAAATAAATGTCGCTTGATACTAGAGCAATAGTTCAGGTAGTGGGAGGTATAAAGTATAAGAAAGCTATTCCTCTAAGTTCAGCAGGCTGGCCATGTGGAAAAACAGTAAAACATTGGGTCCCTGGTTGTATTTCTTTCGTGTGTGTGTCTGTATGTGTGTGTGTGTGTGTGTGTGTGTGTGTGTGTGTGTGTGTGTGTGTGTGTGTGTCTAAAATTAATTTATTTGCCAGGTAATTGGAAAAGGAGAAATAATTAAAGACTAGGAGTTAAAAGAAGAGATTTAACATTTTATTTTATTTATTTATTTTTTTAACCTTTTTTTTTAAGTTATTTCTGAGGAGCCTAATAAAAAGGGCAATGTTCTTTCTCCAGGAATTTTTGGTTATGTGAGGACAAATAAACAATTGTTTTTTTAAGACATTGTCAGCTTTCCTGTTTCGTACAGTAAGATGTATTCCTAACAGATGGGACATCTTAATGTGCACATTATCAAGAACAAAGTAAAAAACAAAACAAAACAAAACAAAAAAAACAACAATATATTAGTAGGAGGTTGCTAATATTTGTAGGGCTAATGTGCCTGTGATTAACTTGGCTTTTCGCGTAACTGCAGGTTATCTACTGCAGCTCCAGTCACTACAGAAGCATCAGAGTTAGAGAAAAAAGTAAATGCAGGGAATGATGTTAGTGTATCTTACCTTGTTTTCTAAGAAAAGTAAACGATTTTCCTAATGACTACTACTACTTTCATGTGTTCTTATTGGGCAAAACTATGCCTCAAGTCTACCTTTTGTACGAGGGAAGTGAGAAACCAGGCCATGGTTACCATCAGTGGTTTACATTTTGCCACACTAAAACTAAATCACGATTTTATTTTCAAGGATAAAGTAGAGATGGATGCCATTAAGATAGCTAAAAGGGTAAAAAGCATTTAATAAAGCAAATGAAATCCCAAGTCACTTTGACTTTCTTTATAACATTTGAAAGATAAGAAATAAACAACTGTCAAGTCTACTTTAATATGCTAAAACAGACGTAAACAAAATGGGGCAGAGAAAAGAAAGGAGAACAGAATAATTCTTAAAATAAGCACATTAACAAAGTTTTTTTAAATAAAGAGAGCAAAGTATAAATATAGTGCATTGTATATGATCTCATTTCAATGGCTTTTTAAAGAATTTGTAACTAAAATTTCCTTTTTTTCTCTAACAATCAGAGGACAAGAGTTTAGATATTTCATATTTAGTATGTTTTAATCATTTCATAGTTTATAGCAATTGCTAACTTGCTAGAAAAAATAAGAAAGTAACTGTGTAAATAAATTGATTGATATTTCAAAGCATATTTAATAAGAAAAAATGTCCATTAAGATAAATAATATTTTCTTAATTGTTGGGATCATTAGTTCCAATAATATCAATTTTATTCAGCACAAGAATGACACAAGAAATACAAACAAAAATAGTTCTTAAAATTAATTTCAGCTTTTGAACACACTCTCTGATATAAAAAGGGTCATATTTGAATAGTTAATTAGCTTTGACCCAAATTGTTAAGGTACTGATATTGATCATGAAAATTATGACAATTATGTAAATATCTTATATTTTTATTATGCTTCCTAAAGTTCTTTATTATACATTTTATATTCATTTGGGTATAAAAGTTATGTTTATTTTACATCTGAGAAAAATGAATTCAAATGCCCATTGGTAGACGACTGGATTAAAAAACTGTGGTACATTTATACCATGGAGTATTACACACCGATAAAGAAGAAAGAAATCTTACCATTTGCAACAACATGGGTGGACCTAGAGAACATTATGTTAAGTGAAATAAGTCAGACAGAGAAAGACAAATACCATATGATCTCACTTAATATGTTCAATCTGAAGAAAATAATAAATGAATAAACTAATCAGGAACAGTTTCAGAGACATAAAGGAAAAACTGAGGGTTGCTAGATGGGACGGGTGGTCAGGATAAGGGGGAAGGTGAGGGGATTAGAAAGCACAGTCAATAATCACAAGATTGTCACGGGGTTCAAAGGTAATTTGGGGAATGTAATCAATAATGTTGTAAAGATTCTGTAGGGTATCCGATGGACACTTGTCTCATTAGGGAGACCACCTCAGGGAAGATGTAGGTGCCTGATCACTGCACTTTACACCTGAAGCTGAAGCTGAACAATAACGAATGTCAACTACAAGTTTATATATATATATATATGTATATTATGTATATAGTTAGAAGAAGCAGAGTACAGCATGAGGAATAGAGACAGTGGAAACGTAATGGCTGTGTGCGATGTCAGAAGGATAGTGGATGGTGGAGGGGGTTGACACAGTGTGAGGTATATAAATAATAAATGTCTAAATATTACATTGTTTTGTGCACCTGAAACTAATAAAAACATAAAATAAATAAATAAATAAATAAATAAATAAATAAATAAATAAATAAATATCACCATGTAGCAGCCTAACCGTTTGTTTCATTGTACTTGCCCCCAAAGAAAGGAGAGTCTGTAAGAGAGATCCTTTCAGGGACTTTGTGTCTGTAACTTATGCCTTTGTGTTTGTAACTTATGCCTCCCTCTTTGGTCCCAGAAAGATGACTGGACAGTCAATGACGATTAAGAGTCCTCACGGAAGGAACAACTCACGCCAGGCTCAGTCGCATGGGGACCAACAGGAGAACCCATGGGGTTCACAGAGGTGGGCACAGCCCCCACCTTTCTCAGGCTAAGGAAAGCCTCAGCTTCTGTGGCTGCATTCCTTCCCAAAACCTGCAAGGGAAGTGATTCAATGAGGTGCTCTCCATATGTTCATATGCATATAGGTTTTGTCCCTTGGGGAAGTTGAGACTTATGTCCAGCTGCCTGCAGGTAAAGGTGATTGACTTAAATCGGTTTCCTCTTATGATGTATAGAATTCACAGATCTTGAGATTGACAAGCTTTATCTCTTTAACTTCCCCACCAAACTAATAAAAGCTGATGCAAGGCCCAATTTGGGGCTTCCAGTCCTTGAGATTGGGGGTCCCTTGGCCTCCGTGCTTAAACTCTATTCATGACTACTATTTTTTCTTAGCCCTGCAACGCCCTCCTCGCTCCCCACAATTCTCGTTGTGTGGGACGCGACAAATACATACATGCATACATACATACATACATACATATGTAAATTGGAAGATGTCCAACAACTCATCTATAGACCATAGGTATCAGGAGTATAAAAGCATTCTCTAAAATTTCTAAAATCTATTTTGAAAGTTTAGCCATCTATAGTCCAGGGACCAGAGATTTGGGACTCTCAATAAAAGTAATTATTTGTAGGGGGGGCATTCCTTCTCATTATTATAAAAATGATAGAACATAAATGTAATCTCTATATGGTTCAGAAGCAAGAAAAAGAATAACTTGTTTAACTAAAGGAAAGGACTGTTTCTACTGTTGTTAAAATTTAGCATTTCACAACCAAGAAATACTCATGAAAGATATAATTAAATGAGAATATGTTCTATACTAAAGTTGTAAATTTAAATTTTGTTGCTGTTATTCTTTGAATTATTTGAGTCTTTTAACAAGTTTTTTTTTCTTTTTTTCAATTTTTATAACTTTTGTTAGACAGGTGAGTTTGAATACTGATTTTAGAAACAATGACTTGGGCTGGCCCGGTGGCCCAGGCAGTTGGAGCTCCATGCTTCTAACTCTGAAGGCTGCTGGTTCAATTCCCACATGGGCCAGCGGGCTCTCAACTACAAGGTTGAGTGTTCAACTCCTCAAGTCCTGCAAGGGATGGTGGGCTCTGCCCCCTGCAACTAAAATTGAATATGGCACCTTGAGCTGAGCTGGCACTGAGCTCCCAGATGGCTCATTTGGTTGGAGCACATCCTCTCAACCGCAAGGTTGCTGGTTCGACTCCCGCAAGGCATGGTGGGCTGCACCCCCTGCAACTAGCAATGGCAACTGGACCTGGAGCTGAGCTGCGCCCTCCACAACTAAGACTGGAAGGACAACAACTTGACTTGGAAAAAATAAATAAATCCTGGAAGTACGCACTGTTCCCAATAAAGTCCTGTTCCTCTAAAAAATAAAATAAAATAAAGAAACAATGACTTTCCATACTCTATGTATTAAATTAAGAGAGTTACCATAACACAAGGGATATGTCATAAAATGTAGAATTTTAGGATTGTGAGATACTACAAAAATTATTGAAGCATCTTCATTTTAGAGTGAAACTTTCATCCAATTAGATCAAATGTTTTATTCAAGTCCTCAAAGCTATTTAATGAAATCCAGGGCAGAAGCTAGCTCTCCTGACCAAAGAAAGACAAAAATTCATCTAACCTTTTGGGGGTTTTAATAATTACCTGGTATTTCATTTGCAAAATCTATCCAACATGTGAAGTTTGAAGGTTGTGTGCTAGCCAATTCAATTCAGAAATTCTATTGTGAATGCAGGTGAAATACTTTAACAAACTGTATACACACACATGTACACACACATTCTTAACTCAGAATAAAAATTCGATCAGTATTGTTTTTGAAATAATATTAAAGTTCCAGTAGATGTTTATTCTTCATATTTTCTAATGTTTGTTTGTTTATTTATTTATTTTTATTCTGCTATGTGACTGGAAAATTTTCATTATCTGAAATTGCAGAAACCTATTGACTTAAATCGGTTTCCTATTATGATGTATAGAATTCACAGATCTTGAGATTGACAAGCTTAAGTCGTTTGTGGCCAATTTAACAAAATATTGCAGATTGAGCGGTTTATAAATAACATAAATTTATTTCTCACAGTTCTAGAGTCTAGGAAGTCCAACATCATGGCACCGGCATGGTAGTGTTATGGTAAGGGTCCTCTTTCTGGCTCATAGTAGGTGCCTTCTTCCTGTGTCCTCACATGTGGAAGGGCTAGGGATCTCTGTGCAGTCTCTTTCATGAGAACACTAATCCCGTTCATGAAGGCTTCACCCCCATAAGCACCTCCCAAAGGTCCCACCTCCTAATACCATCATTTTTCAGGGTTAAGATTTCAACATATGAATTTTTTGGGGGGCACAAATATTCAGACCATAGCAGTTCATTTACATGTCAGAGGCTTTCAATTATCTGGAGTAGGATTTTTTATTTTCCATTTTTACGCATACTCTTGATGTAACCTGTAATCATGAGTATTCTGATATATATATATATATATATATATATATATATATATATGATTTATATATAAATAAATGTATATATTTCAAGAATCAGAAGTAGTAACCGGTATAATGAAAATGATTGATTGTCTAGTCTAGTACATTTTCTCAAAGGAATTTACCAGCTACTGCATTTATACATAGATTCTCGATTGCACAGGAGGTCAGCACCCCTAACTCCTGCAACATTCAGTGGTCAACTGTATTGCATTTTCATTGTTACAACAGAATTAGACATTCTGCTGGACCATAAAGTTTGTTTATTCCTATTATTGTAGGCAAAGCTTTTATGCTTTTCCACTTCTGTCCTCTTAATTATCTTATAGGTACATTTAATTTTCCTTTAATTTTCTAAAACTGTCATAATTCATCTAATTGCCCCTACTAACCAATATTATATTACTTCCTTTTTAAAACCTTTTATTAAATTAAGACTCTTTATTCATTTAGGTCCCAGTTACTGGATATTTCCAACCTCAATCGTAGAAGAGAATGTCATCAATTTATTAGTAATACAAATTCCAGCTAAAGATGCTGCCATTTACTTAGCAAACAAGATAAAAATATCCAGATAGAAGATTCATTTTAATTAAAGTTGACTAGCTAAAATGAAATTATTTGTGCATGGTTATTTTCTTGAACACAAGTTTCTGATGACATCTATAGTTCATACTTACAGAGGCAGTATATATCTTTAATGCCTATAAATGTACTCTGTGTAGTTTTAAACCAAAGAAAAACTATACCAACGACCACCACTCTGTTTATATTTAGGATATTCTTGCATCAGAGAAATTAAAACATATAATTAACAGAAATAGGCTAATATTTAGAAGATTGTAGATAGAAAATAGCATTGTTTTCAGCTGTCTTATGCAAAATGTCATGAACGTAAAATTATTTATCTCAACTACTAATCAGTGATTATAAAGGCAGTTAAAATTTGGTCAACTGCAGATAAGTATAAACATATGAGCACAACATAAGATGTTATGAAATCCAAATATAATACCATGACAAGCATCTATTTCTGAGGAAAGTAGATAAACTAAGATCCTTATCTTTAGCCTAATACTTTATCTAATTTTAATGCTTACTATGCATATTATATCTTGAAAGAAAAATTTAAATATGTAATGGATAATAATATGGAAAAGTAGTAGAATTAGTCTGTATGTTCCAAAGGCAGATATTGAAATAAGCATTTGAATGAAGATCAGATTCCGATTCAAGAGGAGTACATTTGCTTATTAAAGCTGCTAACAATTTTACCAAAAAAAAAAAAAGAGCTAATGCCCTGAGATTGGAGCATAAACCATAGGGGATCCTACTCTAGCACACATAAACCAAGATATTGTTTAAATGAGTTTTCCAGATAATTGAAAGTCATGCATGCATTTTCAAAAGCATAATGTAGAGGTTCTGAATAGACCATAATTCATGAAGAAATGACAGAGTAAATTAGGTACAACAAAAAGGCCACAATATGAGAAATGCAAATAAACTTTTGGGCAATGTTAATTAATGGTACAGTAAATGTAATAATTACACTGAATTAGGCTTAGACATAGCAACATATTAAAAGAGGCACATTGGTAAACAAAGTGTCCAAGGTTAGAATAATCAGGATGATGAGGGACTAGAAATAATATATTTTGAGAAGTTACTATAGTAATTGAGAAAGATTACCTTGCAAAAGAGAACATTATGAAATATTTACCAGCTGATTTGGAATTTTTGGTAGTTTGTCAATTAAATGGCAGGGTATTCTTGTAACATTATGCATAAACAAAAACTACGATCAAAAGATGAGAAATGCAGGGAAATAAAATTTGGTTCATTAAAGGAATAATTGTGTAATATTTTCAATAGTGGAATATGATCCTTTTGAAGTAGTATTTCCACATCATTAGAAATGTTCATTGAGGCTGAGTTTTCAGTTAATGTTAGGGAGGTCGGGGGGCTGTTTGAACAGATTATATCATATATAATCTCTAAATCCCCATGGATTACTCTAGAGTCAGTACTGGTTCATTGTAAGCAAACATGTTCTTCTACCACTCATTTTTATAATTAAAAATTAAGGACATCATAGCCTTTTTTTTTCTTTTTTTCTTTTTAGCTCTGGAGTGGAAAATTGAGTTTCCACTCAATTACTTTCTATATGTCAATTTAACATCCTAGTGTAAATATATAATAACTAACACATTTTGGAATGTATAGTGATCCAATATTTAAAATAAATTCGGATGAATTGGTAATAGGGGCCAGCCTTTCTCTTAAGCAGGGAACATGATTTCATCAAAATTAATGAGTCTCACAAGTTTCTGGGGATCATCTTTAATGATAAGGTAAATGAGAATTCATTTATTTTCCCAGTTTGAGGGATATTTCTGGTATTCTCGCCCACTTCCAAACTTTTCACATTGAGCCAGGCCTGGCTATTGTCTATTAGCCAGACTCCTTTCATAATATAGGTGATACTCTTTAACTGTACTCTTTACTCTGACATATCATCCTTTGAGGATACAATTATGATGACTCTATCAGTAGATGCACTAACTTATCTTTAAATATTATCAAGTCCAAATTCTGCTATACTAGATTATGTCAGTATGCCAATGAACTTAAAGATTGCTATGGTAAAACCACAAATGTACATTGAATGACTCCTTGCTTGTCAATCCATGAAAATGTAAATTGTGCTTGAGTTCCAAGATGGAAATCAAAAAGAAGGCATTAATCAAGACTTTTATGGCCTGAGTTAGTGTCCTGAGCTATTGAATAAAAGTTAGCTATAAATCTTATAATTTTAAATAATGCCACAGTTGAGATAATTTAAATGAAAAATAAAGGTTCTGAATTATTTTGATGAAAAAAAAATCAAGGTTAAAATTAATTTTGAAAGAAACTAAAGTAAATGAATTAATTTAAATGATAAAAATCACATCTGAGCTATTTTGACTTAAATGTGCTATAAAATTATAGTTTCAGAAATTACTTTGAGGTAATTTTCATGAAAAACCAAATTCTTAAAATTTTTGATGAAGCATAATATGTAAAAATGCAGTGGCTAATGCATGATTTTAATGCTAATCTTTTGACTTCTGGAAATACTGATTCTGTATGACCTTTCGCTCTCAGAAAGATTATAGTTGATCTCTATGATAATACACATAATAGTCAATACTCTATCCTCTTCTTTGTCTCAACAGCATTTGTGACAGCTTATCACAACTGTTGCTAGAAGTATTTCCTTCACTTGAGTTTTAAAATCATGACACTCTCTTGTTTTTCCTCCTCCTATAATCATTCTAGTCCAAATGAGTAGAATCTCTCCTCCGAATTATTTTAATTGACTTCTACATTGACTTTATTCACCATCCCTGAAGTCTATGAACAATACAGCAGCCAAAATGAGTTTGTAAAATATATCAGATTTTGAAATTTGTTCTCTCAAAACCCTCCAATGGTTTCCCATTTCTCTAAGAGGAAAAGCCAACATCCCCAAACGATCTGTAATCAAGATGGGGTCTAAGCTTCTATTATCTCTGTGACCTCGTCTTTTATTATTCTCTCTCTTCCACATTCTAATCAAGCCATAGTGGCCTACTTGCTGGTCCATAAACAAGCCAGGCAGAACTAACTCAGGGCCTTTGCACTTGCTGTTTTCTTTGAGTACAGTTTCTTTCCCAGATATTAGGATGACTTGTTCCACACTTCTTTCATGTTGTCACACACATGTCACCTCTTCAATAAATCCTTCTCTATTTGTTCCTATGATTGATTATTCCTGTTCTCCATCCCCACATTATTTTGTTTCTTTGCATTTACTACTTTAAAAACTCATTTACTTTGCTTATGTGTCTTACTAGTTTTCTAACTTATTATAATTTATGTTACTTAAGAATAACCACAATGAGATACCATGGTCACACCTGTTAGATTGACTGTTATCAACAAGACAAGTAATAACAAGTGTTGGAATATAACAAGTAATAACAAGGTTGTGGAGAAAAAGGGACCCTCATACACTGCTGGCGGTAATGTAAATTGGCACAGCCACTATGGAAAATAATATGAAGGTTCCTCAAAAAATTAAGAATAGAATTACCATATGACCCAGCAATCTCTCTCCTGGGTATCTACCCAAAAAGTCTGAAAACATTTACCCGTAAAGATGTATGTGCCCGTATGCTCATTGCAGCATTATTCACAGTAGCAAAGATTTGGAAGCAACCAAAGTGTCCTGTGATAAATGATTGGCTAAAGAAGATGTGGAATATGTACACAATGGAACATCATTCAGCCGTAAGAAAACATGAAATACTGCCATATTCGACAGCATAGATAAACCTTGAGATTATCATGCTAAGCGAAATAAGTCAGACAGAAAAAGTCAAGAACCATATGACTTCATTCTTATGTGGGATATAAAACTGAAAGCAACACTGAAACAAAAATTCACAGACACAGACAACAGTTTAGTTGTTACCAGAGGGTAAGGGGGCTGGTGGGATACAAGAGGGAAAAGGGGGTCAAATATATGGTGATGGAAGGAGAACTGACTGTGGGTGGTGAACACACAATGCAGTATACAGATGATGTATTATAGAAATGTATACTTGAAACCTATATAATTTTACTAACTAATGTCACCCTAATAAATTTTATAAAGAGATAAAAAAGAATAAAGATTTTTCTTTACATGGTCACTGGTAGATGAGGACTATCTAGAACAGTGAGCAGCTGGTATAAAATATACTTATTTGTTTGATAAATGTATTATTTTCTTTTTTGAGACATTATGGTTGTGCCATAGAAATTTGTGTGGAAGAGCCCTGGCATGGGGAAATTGATGCTCAGAGAGGGTAAAAGACTTGCAAATTATTTCTATTCATTTGTAAGATATATACTAGCAATAATAATGGCAATTTTAATGGAAACTTACGGATATATATATATATATATATATATATATATATATATACTTTTCAAAGTGCTCTTAAATCTCTGATATGATTAAAACATCAACAATTTTTTTTTTTAAATAACATCTTTCAAACAAAGAAAAACTGCATTCCACACGTTTTGCTACATTACTAATGTTAAGTTGTCTTCTTCTGAAAACTTCAAATGACTTTGCTTTTTTAATGGTAAGGCTTTACTCCTTTCTAATTTTGAGGGGATTTTGTTTGTTTGGTTGACTTTCTATATCGGTTAATGTTATTACAAACATGATCAAAAATTAAGGACATAGACTTGATATGATGATAATTACAGAGCTGTACATGTGGCAACAAATGGAATATTGTTTTAAGTAGACAAATTGATTGGGAATCTTAGCAGGAAAAAGTACTCATTGACTCCTGGAAATTTTCGAGATGTGCAAGGAACTAAGGTCCACATAGACTAAGGTCCAACTTGACTCCACATAGTTGTTCTGTTTGGGACCAAAAGACTTGGGTTTAATCGGTCTTGTCTTCCATGTTAGCTCTGTGGTTCAAACAAGTTTCCATTAACTGCTCAAGTAATTTTCTTATATGTAATGAGAAATTTCCCATGAACTTTGTAGAGTTGCTATGAGAGTTAAACATAATGTATGTTAGGTACCTAACAGAATGTCTGACAACTTACTGTGTACTTGATGCATGGCACTCAAATTTCTTTATATACTTAGTTTTTTGATTAGTGAAATATCTGCTTAGGTATGCATGCAATTTTGTTTGTTTATGTATTCATGTATTCAGTATGTGTTAGTTTAGCTGACGTGAAACATGGCTATAATAATAAAGAATACCTATATTTTATTTCTCATTGTCACCTTTAGAATGTTTTTTTTTTGGAATCTAAGGAAGAAATCCCAAATTTCTAATGACAATATGAAAAGAAAAGAAAAAAGGAAAGACGTGTGCTTGTTAAAGAGTACTAATTAAACTTTGCATGAATGGCCATCACTCTGTTGTAACTCTAAACACTTTGATACAAACCGACACAAGTCTTCTTAAAGTTAAATTATAAATGTGAATAGTAAACCAATGATCATTAGATGAACATTAATTAAATCTGCCACTGTGTGCCACATGACCCCGTTTTTCTTTCATCAGTTTCAAAAGCTCTCACATGAGCTAACCAGAAACTCCTGGGCAGGTGACCATCACGTGAACGCTCGCTCAGTCAATCGAGCAGTACAATATGAAATTAAACTCCACATTACACACATACCTGTTATTAGACATGTGTTTACTCAAATTACAGAACATAGTTGAAAAGCTTGGTTGAAACTATGCATGTTATCTCTGCTTCAAGTTATCTCTGCTTCATGAATTTTTGTGGAAAAAGTGCTTTTTTTTCTGAGCTCAAGTAACTTCAAATCTTCATCACTAAACTGAGCATTGTTGTTTCAAATTAGCAAGATGCTGTTGCTCAGTTCTAATCTTTCAATGTCATGTTCATTGCATAAATCAAAAAACCTCTCAGTTTAAAAAGTATTTATCTAGTCAGGCTGGTAAATATTAAACCTATACCCTGAAATAGTTGAGGATGTTGAAAATACAGAGATGTTAATTGGTTAAGTGCAATTTAGAGAGAAGGGGTTACATGAATATCCCAAATATATATTTTATTTCAGGGGATTTATTTATGTTGCCTCATATTGCCTGAATTTCTATTCCATGTTGTTCATGCTTAACATTATGACGAACTATATTTCAAAAAATTATGATTTAAATAATTTGCCTGGAAATCAATAACACTGATACATGAGTTAAATGCTTTAAAGAATGAACAGGGTTTATCTTATTCAAGCTATCCTTCCACTGGCTGAAGCTTAGGTTTAAAACTAGGTAAGGATTAGTAGGTGCTTAGTTAATATTTATTATTAATATTTAATTAATTGTGTTTCAAATGTCATATTAATTATTTTGTCATTTTCAGCATAATTTTTTGAGCAAGTTCTGTGTTAAAATGTTAGGAAATTTAAAAATAAGTTACTAGTTCATCAAATAAAATACAGACTCTCAAACTGTTGAAGATTTTCTTTTTTACCTCAAAGTACTATGACCATAAAAATATTTAATTTCTTAATTTTTGCAGTTTGTATGGGTTGCAGTAATCACAATTTATAAACCTTAGTTAGAAAAAGAAAAACAAAAAGATTCATAAGTAATTTTAAGGTTGTTAAGACTGTCAAATCAGA
Source organism: Rhinolophus sinicus (assembly GCF_036562045.2). Lineage (NCBI taxonomy): Eukaryota > Metazoa > Chordata > Mammalia > Chiroptera > Rhinolophidae > Rhinolophus > Rhinolophus sinicus. Next base: position 132,363,517 of record NC_133753.1, read on the forward strand.
ATTGGGTTGGTTGATCATTTCTAACTTTTTTTCTTTATTATGACTAGGGTTTAATATTTTCAATCTTATAGGCTTCAACTTAATTTTGCTCTTGGTTTTATATTGGCTTTGTTGTGATCATGGGGGCTATCTATATATCTCAATTTATATAAGCACATTATCCAAGAGAAACAGGGTAAGTCATTCTGGATAATAATCAGCATGCAAATTATATTTAAAAACAAATTCCAGCAGCACAAATTTGGTCCCACTGTACTAATCTTTTTTCTTTCTTTCCTTCCTTCCTTCCTTCCTTCCTTCCTTCCTTCCTTCCTTCCTTCCTTCCTTCCTTCCTTCCTTCCTTTCTTTTGCTTTTTTCTACTTACATTTCAAATAACCTTTTGGGATGGAAATCTGACTCAGTTATTGTGGAGTATTTTACCAAAATGCACTAAAATAATAGAATAAATTATAATACTCAACAGATTTTATTTTCTAAGAGAACAGTGCCCCAAAAATGTTCTGAAGTTTAGAAATAACAGAAAATACAGGTTTCAATTGTTAGTCTTATAAGTCTTAAAAGAGGTGTTGTAATCTGCATACACTGTTTCCTTCTTCAAATCATCTGGCAGACTGTTTTATCTGCAAAGGACAAAAGAAAGAAATGTATATTTAGAATGGCCCCGGGGGGAATAGTCCTACTACATTGTCCAAAATCAGAGCCTTCCTAAATCTACTTTAAGGTCATACAGTACTTGGCACGCTGGCCATTGCCAGTGTGCTGGGAAATGTTGAAGATAAACATGTCCAAGCCCAACTGTGTGACACATATTGTAGGTAATCAGTACATATTGTAGGTATCTCTTATGTGCTTGCTCCCTCATCTGGCCTGTAGTTCAACTCCTTTCTTGGGTTTGCTCTCTTGATGTTAGGAACGGACTATGCATTTAAAATTGCTGTATGTATTGCATAACACCAATTTAAAATTAGGAGACTTGTTTTGTGGTGCTCGTTGTTGTTATGGTTATTATTGTTATTAATTTCCCATGACAAGATAAAGTGCAAAGGCGAATTTGGAAAATAACCTAATGGTATTTTATGCAACATACTATTTGAACAGGAAAATGAGAAAGCCCAGGCCCAGAGTGCTATGTAGACTTGCTTAAAATCCAGTAGCTAGTTTGTGGAAGAACCAGGATGAGAACTAAAACCCCTAACTCTCAATCCAGTTGATTTCCTTGATTTATAAGTTGGTTGGTTTCTTTTTGTTGCTTATGTTTGTTTGTTAGAACTTTTTACCATATAATGCTAAAAGAATTCTGTACTCCTTGATAGTGGATATAAAAATGCATAGCTTAATGGGACTGGAAAAAAAAAGTATATTGACTGCTTAAATTGAGACATCAGAGTAACTGATTTATGCAATCATAATTTGTTGTGACTTTGTTTGTTAAATTAACATTTGTTAAGTAGAGCCACGGGGGGGTCAGAGGGTGAGCCACGGCTCAACAAAAGACCAGAAGGATAAATTAAATAGAGAAGTTTATTACTCACAGGTCATGGAGGAGATACAGGGCATGCCCCCAGAGCAACTGGGGAGATGCAGGCAGGGTGCATGAGAAAAGACACTTGCCTTTATTGGAGTTCACTGGTGGAGTGCTTTAGGGTTCCCAGGCTAAGGTCAGAGTGGTAAACTCAAACTGAAAAAAGTTGGGGGGTTTGGGTAAGTTTTCCTACTGTTATCTAAGGGGAGGAAAAGGGGAAGGCTCTGGTGTATGGGGAGAGTGCTTACTACAAGAGCGGGTGGGAAAGTCATGTTATGAATTTACATTTACTTGGCAACCTGTGAGCATGGACTGAGCAAGGGGTTAGTGGCAGTTTAAAGACCTGCAGGCCATTTGGCCACACAAAATGGATGTGGACACAGCAATACTGTGGAGTAGTTCAGCTAAACTCTCAACATAATTGTATTTTCTTTTCTGCCAAATGCACATAACTTCAGATAAACCTAGTTAAAGTATGTGTTCATCTCATATATTTCAGATTAAAATGACACCGTGCATTTTCTTGGATATAAGTTGGAGTTATTTATCTAAGTATACATGAAGCACCGCTTACATAATCATGCAGACAGATATCTATGGGTCTATTTCTAAACTGTTTTTTGTTACATTCATTTGTCCATCCTTTTAAGAAGATCACACTATCTTGATTATTGTAGCTTTATAGAAGTCTTGAAGTCATGAGACTATTGTTCCTCTCTTACCAGATTTTAAAACTTATAGATCCTTTGTATTTCCATGTAAGTTTTAGTCATCTCCTCAATTTCTACAAAATATTGTGTTGTCATTTTGGTTGAAATTGAATTGAATCTTTAGATCAATTTGTGGAAATATGAAGGGTATTCTTCTAAGCCATTGACATATTTTTATTCTTGATTTCTTTCTTTAATTTATTTTTCATTTTTTTTAATTAAAGTTTATTGGCGTGACAGTTGTTAGCAAAGTTACATAGATTTCAGGTGTACAATTCTGTATTACATCATCTATATATCACATTGTATGTTCAACATCCAGAGTCAGTTCTCCTTCCATCCATCACCACATATTTGATCCCTTTTACCCTGTTGATTTCTTTAAATAAGGTTATTTATGTTTTGGTATAGATAGTCCAGCATACATATATTTTTATGACTTTGGTGTCAAGGTAAATATAATTTTTTAAATTGCATTTTCCGATTTTTTTAATAATATACAGACATAGCAATGATTTCAAATCTTTACCTAAAGTCTATAAACCTTTTGTATTTTCTTTGTGAACTATTATGTTGTATGAAGACAGATTAATACCTTACTTTCTTTTTTTTTTTTCTTTTTAATTAAAGTTTATTGGGGTGACAATTGTTAGTAAAGTCACATAGGTTTCAGGTATACAATTCTGCAATACATAATTTATATGTCACATTGTGTGTTCACCACCCAGTGTCAGTTCTCCTTCCATCACTTTACTTTCTAATTTTATGCTTTACTATCTTTTTCTGATTGTACTGACCAGGATCTCTTTATAATATTGAATAGGAGTTAGAGTGGATGTCTTTACTAGTTCCTAACTTTGAAGGATTTAAATAGATTATTAATTCACTCATTATCCAATAATTTAGCTATAACATCTTTTAGATGTCATTATCAGATTTAGGACATTTTCTTCTAATCCAAGTTTGCTAAGGCTTTATTTTACTTTTTTGTCATAGATGAGTGTTGAGTTTTTCAGTTGCCTTTTCTGCCTCTATTGAGACCAATCCTTTATTTTCTTTCTAATTCTGTTAATGTAATTAATTACATAATTAAACTTCAAGTATTTTTTAATTTGCATCTCTGGGGGGGAAAAAGTCACGTGTTCACTATATATTCCATCCCCCCTTTTTTCCACATTACTGAATTCAGCTTGCTGATAATCTTCTGTTGATTTTTTTTGTTGTTGTTGAATTTATGGCCTGCAATCTGATTATTAGAATGGAAATTATCTGAAGGATTTCATGCATGAAATTTTTTATAACAACAAATATTTGGAAAAACGGTGAAGGGTTCTACTGTTTTATAAAGGAAGAAATGAAATGGTAACATTGACTTGAGAGGAGGGAGGAATGTTGATTTACAAGACATTGTCCCTGAGGAAAGACATCTTGTTTCCTGCAAACCCTACTCATTATTCTACAATGTGGAATATGAAAAAGTTAGAATCCTAGTTAAGTTTTAGGATCATTTTTGTACATGAAACAAACAAACAAACAAAAATAAACAGATGCTGCCGTTTTCATATAAAGCTTAGGAGGTACTGGTCTCTTTCTCAGAGTTCCTATGTAACAATAGGAGACTAGAAATATATTTCTGGTTCCATGAGATAGAAAGGATCTGGGACACCTTACAAGTTGCTCATGACCCAGGTGTTTGATTCCTAAAGATTTCTGTTAAAGGTGCATGGCAGTATTTGAGAGAGGACCAGAGGATCTAAGAAGGGTCATGTCTGGGATGAGTAAGAGGCATATTGACTTGCATGGAAACAAGAGGTTAGAAATAGAAGTGTCAATCAAATCCAGCATTGAAAGATGATGATGATTAGTTGTCGGTTGCCTTTCTATATTCAAATCAGCCAGACCTTCAATTCAAACACAAGATAATGAAAATGAAGAATAGGAAATCTGTAATTCACTGAAAAAAACTCAGAATTCACTAACTTATTTGCCTCGATAAGATTAAGTTTCTGCCACTGAATGAACTAGCCTATTAAGATAAATATTTTATTCAACTATGGAAAAAAATGAAGCTAGTTTTCTTTCTTTAAACATATATTTTCTGAAATGAAAAATTCTTACAAATGATGGTTGAATCGCTCCTATTTCTACCCAAATGTATCTTTTGTGACTAAGGTAATTATTTATTTTGTTTAACTCATATTTCATGTTTATTTATATATGAACTTTTTAAATTTTAAGATTAAAAAAAAAAACATAAGTTTTGTCTTTCTTATAAGTTTGTTTCCTGTTTTTAAAGTCTTTCATCTTGATCACTATTCTTTCTTATATACTATTCTGAAAATGCAGGATTTCAAACTGGGGAATTATTCTCTAACAATTGTCATGATTGCTAAAGCAGAGGTTGGCTTACTTCAGTCTTTACTAGCAGGCATGCCAGTTGTTTAAAAAAACAGAAGTAGTACTGACTTATACTCTTTGCAAAGAAGATACTGTATTTTAAACTTGTGTGGAAAAGACTTTTTAAAAATTTTATGCATGTTCTTCATGTACTTAAATGTAATATTTTTCTTCCAAAATATTGTACGTCTTTCTTTTTCTCAAGTTAAATCATATTTCATTTTTAAAATCAGAGTCTGGTATTTTCACCTAATCTGAACCTTGGTCTTTTACTTTCACAGAAAATTAATAATTTAATGGCTACTTGGGATCAGAGTCAAGAAAATCTATGATCTAAAGCTAGCCAGGAGATAGATAGATATATATATATATATGTAAAAGAAACAGTTGTTCCTCTTTTAAATAATGAAATAAAGAGGAAAGCAAAAATATGCTTTTCAGATATACATTTGCTTTTATCTGTTGTTTAGAGAATTAAATATAGAGTTACAAGCAGTTATCCATGGACTTGTTCACCTGGATAAACATTTCTGAAATGCATAAATAAACAGAAGAAGCCTTGGCTTCTATTCCATTATTATAAGTTAATATTAAAAATTAAATACTTAAACATATGGATGAAACAAACATTTTATTTTGCTTAATTAATTTCAGAGATGGTGTCGGATTGGCCCATAGCACATTAGCCTTTGAGCAGCTTTTACTAAATTTAGCTCTCAGTCTCATTTAGCAGGAAATGCAAGTCCAGGGCCTCCTGTAATGTTACTGTTTGCAGCACAGTGTTTTCTTCCATAGCTCAGCAATAAGCTGAGGTTCTGAGACACTGGGCTGTCAGAGTGGTCCAATCTCATGTTCTGTTTTAGTTATAAGCACTCGTGAAGAACTGCATAGCTCCAAATACCAGGTCTATTACCCTTTAGGAATAATGTTTGGGAACCAAAGTGACTTTAAGAGAGGATAATTGATAGAGATTAATTAAAATTGCACAAATAGTAAAGCAGTATCAATTCAGTTTTTAAGTAGAAAACTAAAACAGAACAGGAAAGACTGGTTGATATTGGGATTTCCTTTATGTATTTAACAAATTTTACTTAGCAGTTGAGTTCTATAAACAGGTTAGATTAACATTTATTAAACCATTTTTGAAAATGAAAAATTGTCCAAGTACTGTAGGAGGTTGCATCAACAGATAAATCATATGATATTTACCTATAAATATAATTGGACTGAAAAGCTGTTTCTTCAAATATTTTATAAATTATAGCGTTTAGAGTAATAGATTAATTTTATGTCCTGTTTTCAGTGATATTTTACTGGATTGCCTATCTACCTTTTATGACATTTAATATATTTTATTTTGTCAACTGATGGTAACCAGTAACTTATTTATATTCATTTATATAATGTGTACATTTAGAAATTATTTAAAAAGAAGAAAATAATTCATCATGAACACAAAGCAATTTTTTACATTTGATTGAGTTTATTTCCGAAGAAATGTATTCATAGAGTAAACTTCTCTATCTAAATATACAGTAAATGATACCAACTATTTAAAAGCAAGGCTTCTGTAGCTTACTCTTCAATGTATTAACCTATTGTTAGGAACAGACTGCTCCTTTGATATTAATTCATGAAGGTTAATTTGAATAATTTTCTTGCTAATTTATTCATAAAACAGGAAGATAACAATGATGAGCTCTGCTTCTTGTTTTTCACATGTCATTCAGTACTTTGATGTACTTAAAAAGTAACTGTGAAATGGATACTCATTCAAGTTTTTGATCTTTTTAATACAGACATTTTCAAATCATTTTTAAAACTTTAGAAAAAGAACTATGACTGTATTATACTTAGATTATTATAACATAAAATAAATTTAAAATAATATGGAACTCTAACAATGCCTAGGGATTTTCCCTGAGATGTAATAATGCAAAACTATAATTAAAACCAAACAACCCTTAGACTTTTAAGAACAGTTGAAAGTTTGTATTAGAGTGATACAGTAAATAGCAACGTAAATCAAGGTATCTTAAGTCATCAAATAGGTAAAGATTATTTATGGTCAACATAGGCATGCTGCTTTCATAGGACCAAATAATTCCAACTCAGTAGTTTAATGATTGAACAGTTTGCTTTTGCTCCCGTTAATTCAATCTACAAACAAATCTGGCTCTAAAATTTATTATATAGCTTTTCAAAAATTGTAAGTAACTAGTTAATTATACAGACATTAGGGGTATCTTCATTCTTTATTAACCTAATAATCAATATGTATAAGTATTTTCTGCCTTATTTCCATAAGTCTCTATAAAGTTTTTTTGTTTTTTTCTTTTTGTTTTTTTTCAATTGACTACTTAAAAGTAGGTAGTGCTCTCAGTGTGAATATCTCACTTTTTAAGCAATCTTCAGAATCACTCTAGACCCTGACAGGATAAACTTTGAAGGGATGACTTCCTTTTCTTTGGTCCCTGTCTGTGGTGCATGCCTCAGTCCTTATGAGCTACAGATCTCATCACTCAGCCAAATGACTGCCATGACAGTTCAGGGACTTCAAGGGGATTGGCCAATCCCCACACAAAAACCAGTGGGCCCAAAAGGGCCTGCTTTCTGTTTTTGTAAGTAAAGCTTTATTAGAAAACAGCCACTCCCTTCTGTTTATATATTGTCTACTGCTGCTTTTGTGCTACAACCGCACAGTTGACTAATTGTAACAGAACCTGTATGGCTTAAAAAGTATAAAAGTTTAATGTCTGGCACTTTTCAGAAAAGATGTGCTGACCTCTGCTGTACAGCATTGAGGATTAACTAATTATTGCTCTACCAACAACATGTATTATTTCAAAAACAATGTTGACTAAAAAGAGCTTGAGATATTGTGAGGTTTTCTTTATTTAAGCTTCTAAAAAGAGGCAAATCAAATGGCTGGTGTTCCAGTCACTTTATGATAACCTTTTGGTGGAAGTGCTGCCTAGAAGGTGTTACAAAAACACTGCTTATGTGATGGGACTATTTGATTTCTTGTTTTCGTTGGCAGTTAATACAATGTGTTTACTTGGTGAAAATGTATCGAGCCATATATTTGTCATTTTTGCACTTTTAAGTATGTATGTTATACTACAATAAAAAGAAGGCAAAAGGATGTAAATAATCATGGAAAGAAAGCTTGAATCTATTCACCATCATATTCACAGTGTGAGAAAAGTCCTAATGGATAACTTTTATAGGAACTGATAACATCATGAACTTGAGGGTTTTTCTGTGTCAATTGCATGAGGGTAGTCTCAGCTGAACAATCGTTGAAATAGTCTCAGTGATCCCAAGTCCTCTTCCATGCAGTGGGTGCAATGGTTGGGGTGATAGGCAAAGTTGTTTTTAGAAAGAAGTACCCTCAGCTATATGTGGAAAATCTCTAGATGGGGATTGATGCTGTGATCAAGGAATATCAAGGTCATCTTGTTTACCACCATGACTTGGGTAACCAGACAAACATAGACCCAGGCCTCTGAGAAAAACCTCAACATTTCACCTCCCAGTCATGCAAAAACGGAAAATCTGTAACCCAGGATTTATTCACAGGAGTGACTAGACAAGGGTGTATCCTGGAATTGTACTATGATCTTAGAGAAAAGAGTAAAAGGGAAAATGTGTAAGTAAATTCTGGAATCATTGGGAAAAGGACAAGATGTTAAATACAAACAGAGAAAAACAACTTCCCAAAGCAAATATTCCCCAATTGAGGTCATTACGAAAACAGTACAGTTTGGGATATAAAGTGGACCCAAGAAATGTCAGTAACAAAGGGAAAAGTCTTTTATAGTGCACTTGTGAATTCTCAGAAGAGCAAAATTGTATCTGCTAAGGGTGCTGAATAGGCTTTGACAGTAATTTGCTTCAGTCATTTTTATTAGTGAGTCAGTGTCCTGTGTGGTAAAAGCAAAGAAATATTTCAAAATAACTATATCAGCTCTGAAAATGTACGCTTGTTTTAGCACTTTGATTCACATAACTTTGGCAAGCAACTAAACACAAGCAGTAGACAACCAAAGGAGAAAAATACACATCCATATGATAAAGTCAGAAATATTTATATCCTACTAGTGGTTTAAGAAACTTTGAAAATGATAGCTATGTATGCACGAAGATATTTAATTCTTTCATTCCGAAAGATAAGTATCTTTGTTTAAATAACACTTTAATTAATAATTTATTTTAGTTATGTTCTACTGTGTTTCGATTCTGATAGACAAAGCCAAAGGAAAAAACAAACAAACAAACAAAACTAACTGCACAAAAATGCCTGAATGCAGAGACAGACGTATAGCACATAATAGCACTTCCTAAGTTCTCTCTGTCATCACACCAAACATAGGGCTAAAATCAAAAAGATTTCAGCACCAAATGTTGATGAGGATATAGAACAAATGGAATCCTCAGACATTGCAGCTGGGAATGTAAAAGTGGTACTATACTCTGGACAAGTCTCTGGCAGTTTCTTTTGAATATGCATTTACAATATACTCCACGGTTAATCTCCATGAAAATATAGACGTTAGGAGTATATTCATAGTACCGTTACTCATACGAGGTAGCAACTGCAAAAATGAAGACAAAACAATTGTCCATTAATAGGAGAATGGATATGTGAAATACAGTTCAACTATACAATAAAATACTATTCAGCAATATAAAAGAATGAATTTCTAATGGCTGAGTTAGAAGACCTTCAATCATAATTTTGAATGAATGAAGGCAAACATGAGAAAATAAATAAAACTAATTATTGGTGATAGAGGTTAGAAAGTTGCTGCCACTGAGTGGACCAGGGTGAGAAAACCAACTATAAAGTGACATTGAGGAAAATTCTGGGGTGATGCAAATAGTCTGTATTTTGTTTTGCATGGTACTTAGATGGAGCTATGTACTTGTCAATCTATCAAACTGAACACGAGACCTGTGTATTTTATTGCTTGAAAATATATTTCAACTGAAAAAAAACCGTTAACAATTTCCACTCTGCAATATAAAGGCACTGTTTTGTACTTTTTGGGAAAGAGTGTGGATCAGGAAAGAAATTTTACTGATTACTGTATCCATGTGCATATATTGTAGGACTCCAAGAAAATATCTATCTTGTGCTTTATAGCTAGTTCCTTTCAGAGATGATGAGCTCAGAAAAAAAAACAGCTCTAGTAGAAATATAATTAAACTGTTCCCTTGAGGTGAATGGACAAAGTAGATTTATTTTCTTTGAAAGCTGATGGAGGATATATTATTTAATTTTAGTTGCTGGTGTTAGCTATTTTAAAGAAATATTGCTCTATTTTAATGTTCAATAGTCTGTAAAGTTTTCAAGGTTGGGGAATAATCCTTTTCTCAACCATATTTAGTTTCTCAGTATAATTTGGCCATGTGTCAACATTATATCATTCAAGTACACTTTATTGGCAAATTGTTAAGATATGTCTTTGTAACCTATTAGAAGAAGCAGCATTGTTTATGAACTTCTATTTCATAATAGAAGGTGAGAGCTTCTATTCAAATAGAGGGTGAGAGCTATTTACGTGGGATTGCTCCTTCCAGCCTCACTTACCATAGAATTTTATCAGCTGATAAATATTTTCAACTTCACCAGCATATTACAAGCTGATGTAAATAAATGAGTCAAACAGGTGAAAAATTTTGGAGGGAGATTTTAAAGAGTAAAATCAAGGAACTCTAGATAAATTTCTGACTTTCACAAAAACATGCTGTATTTTAAAGATTACCAAAATTATGAAATATTATTCTTACCGAAAACTGGGTTCCTGGTATCATCACAGGAAAGAATTCAAGGACGCACCGGATAAGCCAAGTAAACGAAGCTAAGCAAGCAGTGGATTTATTTTAAAAAAGAAAGAGAGTATACTCCAAAATAGCGGATTGGGCAGGCCAAGAGGTTAACTGCACTAAAAAAAAGAGGTTTAGGATTTTATTAGAATGAAGATGCAAAATATTCATAATTAGGGGTAGCATTATAGGCGTTGCCAAGGTGGGTCCTCACTGACCACTCCTTCCCCAGGAGCAGGGGTGAGATTCCCTTATCTTTATTTGGAGCTTACTGGAACTGTCATGGGGATATAAGGGGTGGAGATTATTCCCTGCCTGCAATGTTGATCTCAACTCCTCTTTCCTTTGTCTCTCCTCATATCCTCCTTCTTTTCCTCCCCCCTCTCCCTGAGGCCCTATTCTTTCTGCATATGGTAACACTATCAATCTTGAGCTAGTTCTAAATTGATAACAGCTTTGGTATAAACAGGCTTCAGGTCCCTTGACTAAAGGATGCCAACTCTGAATTTTAGACAAACAGGGGTAACTTTTGAAATATATGGATACATGGTCTCACTTCACAACAATTTCAGGGAGTGGGACCAATCGTAGATCATTTATAAAGATCCTCAAGTAGTTCTAATATGCTTCCAGGTTGTAGACCCCTGGTAGATCTGAAAGACTTTTCAATTCTAATTCCCAAGCTGGGATAAAGAGAGCTAAGATAAGGTTTGGATATTGCAATAGTTAAATCCAAAATGTATACTATTTTGCAATGACACTGTGTCTTGTTTTTCTCATATGCAAAAGATATTACATGACCAAATCAGCTGTCTGGCTGGTGTATTGCCTTCCTGATAAAGAGCTGTGGTAGCTATGTTATAAATTCTCACTTATATCACCAAATGGCATTCAAATAGTCTGAAAGATGCTAGCTGAAAGGGTTTTGAAAGATAGTTCTGTGATCTAATTTTCAAGAAGATAATTTGACATCATTAACAAGTGTTGTCTGGTTATCTAATACACAGATGGAGATAATGCTAATAAGAATACACATGGTTGGTTCTCCTGGCAACCAGTCTTTGCAAACTTAGGTGCTTGCCAAAGTTCATTAACATAACAAAATATATTTATTGCTCTCATCACTTAGGAAATTCCAAGGGTTTTAGGAGCTCTAGCAGAAACAGGGAGGACAACCAAATATATACCTGTGGTGCCAAAAAAATGTATACAAGTGAACACTTTGGTCAACGTTGCTCAAGCAGTAGTTCGCCATAATCAGAAGTGTCTGGACACTGATGGTAACCACTTTGAGCATCTCTTGTAATTGCAGAAGTCAAACGTGACTTGTATTCATCTTTTGTTATTGTTATATATTGCATATTTCAATTTTAATAGTTTTTTCCTTTCTTAAAATGTGTATACATTTTATTTTTTTTTTTGGCACTCTCTGTATTTATTATAAGTCATAGTATCACAGGAAGTGAGAGATAGACGTTGGAGGAATTGAAATCTACAATGTCTATACATCTATGGTTTTTTGGTAGAGGTCATCCTTCAGTTACATAAGATATACTAGTATTTTTTAAATAAAATAGTTTTGGTCTACATTTTGCATAAGTTCATTTGAGTTAGATTTCTGTTGCTCAAAAATAAGACTTCTGATTAATTCAGTTTTATTTATATAGCAAAAAGATGAAATTCTAGCAATAGCATATTAAGTAAATTATGGCACTTTTATCTAATGGAATATTATGCAGCTATGAAAAAATACATTAAAAAATAATGGCCTAGGAAATGGCTTACATTGTAATATTACCTGAAAATTGAGGATACAAACCATATGAATCTATACATTAATACCAAAATGTTAAAACCTATAATAAGAAAAAAATATCAAAGAGAACACACTAATGTATTAACAGTGGTTAGAACCAGATAATGGGATTATATTTGATTTTTTTAATTATTCTTGACTCTTGCTCAACAGTGCACATGTATTACTTTCATCATAAGAAACATCATGAACTACATTTAAAATTATCCTCAATTAAAAGACAATTTAAGTTTTACAAAATAAACAGATAATTCATTTGTTCTTAGTAGAAATAACAGTCAGAAAAGAACATTGGATTATATTCCCATACAGCTTTCAGGTAAAATGTTAATGAATCTCTGTGTTTGTTTTTCTTTAAAAAAGTGTCCATTTCTATTCAGTTAAAAAGTAAATGTAAAGTATCCAAATTCAAGACTTTTTTTTTTTTTTTTTAAGATTTTATTGGGGAAGGGGAACAGGACTTTATTGGGGAACAGTGTGTACTCCCAGGACTTTTTTCCAAGTCAAGTTGTTGTCCTTTCATTCTTAGTTGTAGGGGGCGCAGCTCAACTCCAGGTCCCGTTGCCTGTTGCTAGTTGCAGGGGGCGCAGCCCACCATCCCTTGCGGGACTGGAGGAATTGAACCGGCAACCTTGTGGTTGAGAGCCCACTGGCCCATGTGGGAATTGAACCGGCAGCCTTCGGAGTTAGGAGCATGGAGCTCCAACCACCTGAGCCACCGGGCTGGCCCAAGACAATTTTATATGAAGTAAAACTCCTCTTTTGTCTCTATGTAGTATGTGTGTAGTCCCCAAATGCCCCCTCTAGTTTAAGCAGAAAAAATTATTTGGGTATTTAAGAAATTATACAACTACAATTACATTTTGTTATCTTTGTTTGTCATGTAGCAGATTCAACTTTTAGTTCCTAGGTTTATCACATGCATATGATAAGCACCTAAAACAGACCTTAGATGATGACTGAAAAATCAACCAGTCTTTTTCCTCTGGATAGAGGCAGTAGAGTCATTTCTCTGTGAGCAGGGATATTCATGTAGTTAAACCAGAGCATTTATTTAGTCCCTATATGCCAACTAATAGCTGTACAATATAGGACAATACTTGAGAAATGCATAACAGTTTTTAATAGTTGCTTTAGCTACATCTGCAGAGTTCCTGGTAGTAGATGCCAAGAACTACACTAAGTGATTTATATAACTTTGAGTATTATTGTCATTTTAGAGATTGTGTACTTGGGGTCTGGGGCTAGGAGATTACAAAACTTTCCCAAGGTGACATGGATAGAACCAGGTTTTAATCTATCGTGCTTCAAATCCTATGCATTTGTGCCTACTAATGACTTTATGAAATTATATATATGTCAAAAATGTACACATTTTAAGAGATGTTATCTATGTATTATTTTTCGAAGTTGAATTAAATTACGGTAGCAATGTATAGTATGATGTTCACTCAAAAGATGGGGTTATCAAATGAACGCTGTAGCATCTTTCACTGTATTACAATTCTAATACAGTTTTTTCCTTTCTTAAAATGTGTGTATTTCTCTCTCTCTCTCTCTCTCTCTCTCTCTCTCTCTCTCTCTATATATATATATATATATATATATATATATATATATATATATATATATATATATATATATATATATATATATATATAGTGATATATATATATCAACATAGTGATATACATACATATCACTATGTTGGTCTACAGCCTTGATTGTGTAATATGTTCCATTTTGCTCCTAGTACAAGTCTGTCTTACCTGCAAGGTGGTGATAGCTATAGATAAGAAACAATATACAGGGACTTGTTGGGAATTACAACTCTGGCTCCAGGATTGTTGTGTTATACATCACAGTAAATTAAAGAATAACTTTGCCAAATTGTGTTTTATTTGGGTATGATACCAAAGGTACAGGCAAAAAACAAAACAAAACAAAACAAAAACACAAGCTGGACTTCACCAAAATGAAAACATTTATACTTCAAAATATATTATCAGCAAAGTATTAGGTTGGTGAAAAAGTAACTGCAGTCTAAAAGGTTAAAAATAACTGCAAAAACACAATTACTTTTGCACCAACCTAATAAAAATGAAACCCACAGAATGAGAGAAAATATTTGCTAAGCACATGTCTGCTAAGGTATTAATATCCAAAATATATATAAAGCTCCTAAAATTCAACACTAAAACAGCCCATTTCAAAAATGGGCAAAGATTTGAGCATACATTTTTCTAAAAAATGGCCAATAAGCACATGAAAAATGCTTAACATTATGAATCATTAAGGAAATGGAAATCAAAACCACAGTGAGATACCACTTTATACCCATCGGGATGATTATTATCCAAAAAACAGAAAACAAGTGTTGGCATGGGTGAGGAGAAATTGGAAAACGTGTGCATTGCTTATTGGATTATCAAATAATGTGGCTGCCATGGAAAACAGTGTGGTGGTTCCTTAAAAATTTTATACATTTTTAAAATTACTATTTGATAGAACAATTCCACTTCTGAGTAAATACATTAAAGAATTAAAATGAAAGACTCAAATATTTGTACATGATGTTCATAACAGTATTATTCACAATAACCAAAAGATAGAAACAATCCAAACATCCATTGAAGGATGCATGAAGTAACAAAATGTACTCTATACATACAATGGAACATTACTCAGCCTTAAAAAGGAATGAAATTCTGATACATGCTACAACATGGATGAAACTTTGAAGACCTTATGTTAAATGATTCCATTTATATGAGGTATCAAGAATAGCAAAAATACATAAAAACAGAAAGTAGAACAGTGTTTATCAGGGGATGAGGGAGGGAATGTGGGAAATTATATATATATATATATATATATATATATATATATATGAAATATAAACCAAATCAATACCTACCTACCTATATGCATACAATCATATGTTCTTATATAGCAATATGAATCCTAAATATATTCATACATAAATGTTATTCGTGTGTTAGAAGGGAATAAGTGCCATGGAACAAATAGAGTAGGGCAAGGGGGTTTAATATACTGATAATGGCGGTAATGGAAAGTGAGTTCTCTGAAGAAATCTCATTGAGATGAAATTTCAAACAAGTTTCGTGCTAATGGGGAAAGTTTGTACATAAGTGGAAAAGTTTGTTGCAAAGCATAGGAATTATGAAAGGTTTTGGAGTAAAAGTTGATCAGAGTCTTATTCAAGTATATATAAGATTTACAGAAGTCAAATGAAGAAAGGAAGATATTCTAGGTAGGGTGAATTGCTTCAGAGAAGTACAAGATTTTCTCTACTAGCAAGGAATTTACTGAAGTTGGTCAGAAAGAGACCAGATTTTGGATTACTTCAAAAACGTTGCTAATAAGCCTAATATGAAGTGGAAACAGGATCTCATTTCCCAAATGTGTTTTTGTTGTTTTGTTTTGTTTTGTTTTGTTTTGTTTTAATCCTGGTAATATTTTTTTGTGAGAGAGGTCTTCGTGATTTTAAAAAAAAAATCAATAATTTTTGAGATTTGACTATGATGTTCATACATTCATCCAAAAATAATTATATATTTAAACATACAGTGGAAATATAAATGTATTTAAACTGCCATACAATGAGTGTTTATTCTAGACAGGTACTAAAGATTTCACATGTATTAAATATTTCAATTATAAAAGTAATTCTAAGGAACAGGTAACTTGCTATTATATCTACTTACAAAAATGTTAGACCAAAGCATAGATCAAATAATTTCCTCTAATTCATAAACATAAACAATAATAACTACAGAATTTATAGTCACATGTCTCTGTGATCAGGCTGTGTTATTAACTATTATTCAGTATACTATTCCCTGGTGGAGATTTGTATCTCCATATTTTTTGAGTATCTATTCTACTGCATATTAGATAAAATGATAACTTAGTGTTTTCTCTCTGAGTTTGGGCATGTTCCTGCTACCACTTCTTTTTAAAAAATATTTTACTACAAGATATAACTAGTGGAGAATGTTAAGAAAAAAGACAGAAATTATTGACAGGGAATACCTAACACAGTCTTTATTTAGAGATGATGTAATTACAAATGTAGAAAACTGAAATGAACCCAGAATCTATTATAATTAATAAAGACAAATGGAGGGATGATACAAAACAGGAAATGTGGGAATAGATTACATATTTATAGTCACCTGATTTATGATAAAGGTGTTATTCAAATTCAGAGGGTAAGGATAATCTTTCAACAAATTATTCTGGGTCAATTGGATATTCATTTGGGAAAAGAGAACCAGATTTTCTCAAACTGTTTTTCAAAATCAATTACAGATGGATTGCAGATCTAAATATGAAAGTTAGAGCAATACATGAAGAAGAAACATTAGAGAATACCTTCATAATATTGACATGAGCAAAATACTTGTCATGAGGGGGAAATATCGGCGGCAGTAGTAGTCTATGTTAAAATTTAGAACATATGATCATTGAAGACTCCATTCATAGAATGAAAAATCAAATCACAGAGTGAAAGCAGATATTTGCAAACATATATCTGGTATATAAATTACAATAGACTGGTATCCATATTACACAGATGATTCTTACAAATCAATAAGAAAAGAGCAAAGAAACAAATAGAAAAATGGATAAAAGAACTGATAATGACTTTCACCAAAGAGGACAACCAAGTGACTATTAAACCTAAGTAAAAACATGTCATCGGGAAAATAAAAAACTGAAACCACCATAAGAGCCCCTAGATATCTACCAGAATGGCTAAAATGAAAAAGATGGGCAACTTTCAATGTGGGACAGCTCAATCTCATACATCACTAGAAGGAATGTAAATCATACAAACATTTTGTAAAACTATTTGATACTATCAACTAAAAGTAAATATATGTAATACTAAGAAAATGTATTTCATTTATACACACATAAGCATTTGCTTTTACCAAAAGGCCTATATAATAATCCTTATAGCAGCATTATTCCTAGGATGTATAAACTAGAAATAATCTAAATTCCATTACAGTAGAATGGATGCATGAATGGTGTTATAGCCACACAATTGAATACTCTTCAGCAATGAGAATAAACAAACTACAAATATATGTGGCGAATGTATCATTGAATAAAATAAACCAGGCACAAGAAAAATGATTAATGGATGATTTATTTTATATTAAGTTTAATAATAAGCAAAACTAGTATATGGTGTCAGAATTTAGGACAATGGTTGTCCTTGGAAGGACAAGCCCGGTAGTGACTGATACATTGTTTTGGTAAATGTACTGTTTCTCGATTCGAATTTTGGCTCCATAGGTATGATGACTTTATGGATTTTCAACAAATGATCCATTTAAAAAATATTTAACTTGTCTTTGTGTATGTAATATGTCAACAGAATTGTTTACATTAAAAAATGCCAGATTTTGTAGAGTTCTTTAGGACAAAAATGATATCAATTCTTAGCTTACATATTAAAGTTCTATCCTTAATTTGATTCTGGTTTGATAATTACTTTCTATATTATCTATTTTTCCATCCTCTAAGAAGGAAGATTTTTACATTTTATTTCACATTTTCAGTTCTTGTTAAAGATTAGACACCTAGCACTGCATAGCCAAATTAAATGATTATATTAAAAAAATGTGGGAATTCAGTTATCTACTGCAATACAAGAAGCGTTATAGACTAAGATAAACTTTTAGATCAGAATTTCTGAGATAATATTATTATATTTTTATTTTAGACCATATTTTATTTAGGCTATAACAAACTGTACAAGAATTGGATCACTAACTTGAGCTTCTGACAGCACACTTCCAATAATATAACTTTAGAAAAGTCTGTAGCATAAATCATTTCATATCTATTAGTTATGTTTTTTCTAAAGGAAAAAGTCATTTTGCTAAATACTTAAATTAGATTCTCAGTAGTCATTACTGGAAAAGTAAGTAAACACCATCATGCTGATTATTTATTAATGATTGTATACAGTTGATAATTTGATAGTGGTCTGAGAGCAATTATCTATCCATCATGGTTTGGGGAAATTCTTTGTGCCTATAGCATCTGCTGAAGTATAAAGTATAAGAGCCACTTTCAAAAATATATTAATGGAAACATTTTATGTCCAGTATTGTTTTTTTACATGACTTTTTGTATCTTTAATAAGGAAAATATTAAACCCTAGCAATAGGGTTTATGAGCTGATATTAAGTATATGATTTATTCTACAAATATTGACTGTACCGTCCATGAGTTTGTGACATTGGACCTATTTTCATATAAAGAAAAAATGTTCCTTCTGAAATTAACTCCCTCGTAACATGTGGAGTTTTCTTAAAAATATATATATTTCAGTAGTCAGTCTTTCCCTAAATTACAGAGGCATGCTTTGGCATGAATCAAATCACTTGGCTCTGTATGTACTCACACATTTCCATGGGAAGGACATCCCGAATGAACATCTTTTCCATATAAATAAGCTTATATAGAAATGATTATATTTTCAGGTAACATTTAAAATTTTAACTAAATAGTTGATTTTCTTTCCATAATTCTTGGTGTGGTTTGCCTAGATAATTTCCTCTGTCATTTTACTTCACCTGTGTAAATATTGTAATTGTTTCAGGTGTGCAATGAAAATTTGTTATTTAGATAACCAAGATTAGACTGTGCTAAATTTTAAAAAAATTTCTCTCAATTGAAATATAGTCTACTTGTAACAAAATTCACAATTTGAAGAGCAGAGTTTTATGAGCTTTAACAAACTCCGTTAAAATCAAGATTTAGAACATTACCTTCACCTCAAAAAGTTTTGGGGACACTGCACTCAATTCACTCCCCACCATCCTAGCCTTTAGAAACTACTGCTCTGCTTTCTATTCCTATAATTTTGACTTTTCTGGGATGTCCTGTAAGTGGATGCATAGAGTATACAACCTTAGTGTCTGGATTTTCTATTTTGAATAATGCTTTCACATCATCCATGTTGTCACATGTACCTTCAGCCATTATTTATTACTGCTGAGTACTAAGCCATTATACTATGCCATTTATTATCGCAGAACTATGCAACGTTTTAAAAAGAGAAATTAAAAGCATTTAATTGAGGTCAGATTGCAACTGGGAAACACAGATTCAGGTAGTAGCTTGAATTGTGTTCTGGCAGTATGCCACATCTTGTTTACCCATTTAGCTCTTGATGGACATTTAGGTTCTTTACACGTATTTTATTAGTAAAGTGACAAATAATATTTGTGTTGATTTTGTGGACATAGGTTTTAACTTCTGAGGCAAATGGGTAGGAATGGAATTGTTACAGAGGCGTAATAGTAAATGTTTAACAACCAGCTTTCTGGATGGCCCACAGAGGAGGACAATTTTTATTTGTGGTGTTTGCTGATTGCCACAGTGTAAATATTTCCACCACGACTGATTTCATGCTACAAACATTACACCTTGAACGCAGAGTCAAGAAGAGATGTTCACAGAAAGCTTTCATGAGGCCAATGTGAGCAAACTTTAGCACACATGTCATGGAACTGCTAGTTTAAAGAGAAACTGCTTATTTAACTATAAGAAACTGCCAAACTGCTTGCTACAGTAGTTGTCCAAATTTTATATTTTCACCAGCAATATATAACAATTCCACTAGCACTTGGTAATGTCAGACTTCTGAAAGTTTAGCCATTATAGTCTGCAGTGGTTTCTCTGTGATTTCAAGTTGTTTTTGCCTAATGACTAATGATGGAGAGTGTCTTTCCTGTGCCTATTCACAATTTGTGTATCATCTTTGATTAAATGTCTTCATATGTTTTGCTCATTTTTTATTCAAATCGTTTGTGCTTTATTATTGAATTACAAGAATTCATGTGGAACAGTTCTAAACCCTAATCAGCACTAAGCCAAGTCTAATCAATACATAGCCTAAAGCATAGAATCCCAGCTGATCTCAGTCTTGATTGACTGACCAGCTAGTCTTCTGCAGACTTGAGTGAAATAAAAATACTTGTTTTGTCATTTTGTTACTTAATATTGTTTATTTCACCGGCTATTTTTGCAGCAACAAATTACTATAGCAGGATTTGGCACAGAGAAATGAGGTACCGTGTTTCCCCAAAAATAAGACCTAATCGGAAATTAAGCCCTAGCATGATATTTCAGGATGACATCCCATAAACATAAGCCCTAATGCATCTTTTGGAGCAAACCTTAATATAAGACCCAGTCTTATTTTTGGGGAAACATGGTATTCAATAACAATAAAATATGAGCTTTGTGACTGGGTAACAAGGAAACTGTTATAAGAGACTACAAAATGGTTACTCATATTTGCCAAATATTTGGTGTTGGATACATTTCATAATGTTGCAACCTTTGGTAAAAATATTACCAATGACAACTTAGAAGGAATAAAAATGAATTTAATAAACTTGTGCTAATGGACAAGTAACTTTTGAGGCAAAATACTAGGTGGGAGTTAACTTTCATTATCTGATTGTGTTGAGTATTACAAGAGAAAATGAGCTCTGTTTGCAATCATAGTTAATATAAAATAGAAAGTTTATTATTTCCTGAAATTTTAGTATTAAAACATGAAAATCCTTCTCACCAATTAACCTTGTCATGAAGACAGCTTTAGGACAAAGACGAATTCCACTGTACTGTCATTATGAGGAAGCTTCAGGGCAAAAACCAAGTTAAGGGAATGCTGTAACCTTATCCTTAAGACCTCTGAATGAATTATTTTGCTCTGAGTCTGTTCTTTAAGTGGTTCAAAGAGACTCTAAAATGGGAACTGAGAATCTGTACTCCAAATACCTGTAAGCGCATACAGAAGAGGGAGGAAGGGATGAAGGGAGGGGAGAGGGAGAGAAGATCACAAAAGAAAATCATTCATATGTTTTTTGATACAGAGTTAACTGAAATCAGATACATTGAAATATATCACATGATGAGAGAGCTGACTTGACAGAAGTGTTGCAGTTTGGAGTAAGAGAGACTAGTTCTTTCAAATGTAAAATAAACAAACAAACAAACAAACACAAAAACACCCTCTATGCCTCTGTGGAACGTAGCAGGTTGAAAAAGCTGTCCAGTCTTTCAAATGGGATTTCTCCAAGATCATCTTCAAATAGGATATTAAAAAAAATAAAAAGAAAATAAAAAGTACATCCTAGAAGGCAGAAGCAAAACCAAGAGTTGTGAAAAACAATAGACTTGGTAGCTACTTCAGGGCATAAGGGGTTCTCTCCGTTAAATGGGATTTCAGTATTTCTGTAAAGCCATGGTTCTTGTGTACCTCTAGTTCTCACACTTCGATTGAGAGTATTTATTATATTTATCTTATCACCTTATTACCAATATAAATTGGAAGTATGGGGACCACATAGCATCTTTTTGGTTTATGAATCTCAGATCAAGAAAGCTTATAACACACTTGACATAGGTTGCCATTTCTGAATGTTGAACCTGAGGAATGGTTGCATGAGATTTTAATGGTAACTTGGTAAAGGGGCATTTTGTGTGAAAGAAAGAAATATACCTATTTGTGAATAAAAATGCCAGAGGAAAATGAAAGTTTTTGTGTTAATAGAAATGTTCTATATCTTGGTTGAGGTGCTAGTTATGTAGGTGTATATATTTGTCAAAACTCACTAGCTTGTGCTCTTAAAATGAATGTACAAGGTGTGATCAAACAATATGGTGAATGTTTAAATTAAAAAAAAAAATGTTACAGTAAAAGACACATTGGCATTAATCCCCTTCACTTCAAACACACTTATCCCATCGTTCTTGCCACTTTCTGAAGCAGTTCTGGAAGTCCTCTTTTGTGAGTATCTTAGTTGCACTGCTGTGGCTGCCTGGATGTCCTGAATCAATTCAAAACGTTTACCTTTCATGGTCATTGTGACTTTGGGGAAGAGCCAGGAGTCACATGGTGCTAGATCCAGTGAATAAGGTGGATGAGGACACACCATAATGTCTTTATTTGACAGAAATTACCATACCAGAAGCAATGTGTGACATGGAGCCTTTTCATTGTGATCAACAAATATGGTGAATGCATGCTTATTATCACAAAATATCATATATGAAATTACTAATGGCTGTGCTATTAATAAATGCTAAAATATAAATTATTCAATATTGTGCAACAATAGAAAGGAAAACACATTTTGCTGTGTTCATAAAATGGAATGTTATACAGCAATCAAAAGGAATAAATTAAAAC
This sequence comes from Rhinolophus sinicus, assembly GCF_036562045.2. Taxonomy (NCBI): domain Eukaryota; kingdom Metazoa; phylum Chordata; class Mammalia; order Chiroptera; family Rhinolophidae; genus Rhinolophus; species Rhinolophus sinicus. The sequence goes on from NC_133753.1 coordinate 132,386,047, forward strand.
TACATAAAATAATATAGATGAATCTCACAAACATAGCATTGAGCAAAAGAAATAAGACAGAAGAGAATAGTTACTTGATGATTCTGCTTTGGCACATTTCAAAGTCCATAACAGTGTTAGAAATTAGGATCGTGATATTTAGGGTTGGGATAATGTTTAGAAGTGGACAGAACAGGTGATTTGAGTAGCCCATATTATTGTTTTTAATTTTGATGGTGGCTACATAGCTTTTTACTCTTTTTCAAGTTTGCCAATTTGTATATTTATGACATATGCACTTTCTGGTGTGTAAAGAAAAATACAAAACAGTACATTTGCAAACAGATATAGGCAGAGATTTGTTGAGTCATGTTAATAGAAGTTCCTGTAAACATTACCATAGGAAAGATCCAAAATTATTTGCTTCTGAAATATCTAGAGCTGTAGTTTAAATGAGACTCCATTCATGGATTAATTTATTGGGTACCTAGGTGATTTTTTCTTATTATATTCTACAAAGATATTTTCAACTAACATTTACCATATGCATTCAATTTAAAGAATGACTGTATCATTTCATAACCAAATAAGCCTGAAGAATCTAATAATTAATGATTTAAGATAGGAATTGAGCAAATAAAGAGAAAAGATAAAAATTATTTATTTTAGTAAGTCTTGCCATGAAAAAGGTATATTGACGAATTCACAGTTGCATAATTTTATTATGTATGATAAATATATACCCAAATGTCCATTAATCTACAGATGATTGTAAATTAATATTTAGGAAACTTTTGCATAATGGGATTATTGAACGATTCTAATTCTTGGGTTGCCAGAGGATGGGGAGGTTATATATAGTTCTTAAAAAAAAGCATAGATATGTATGAGGACTCTCAAAGACCTCTGTCAAGCCTGTGAATCTGTAATGTGATGCTTTGTTTTGGAAAGTACTGGTGACAAATTATTCCCAACTAACCACTATGCATAAATACAAGTGTTGACTGTTAAGTAGTAAAACTGATTACATTTGTCACTTGCATACTCTTCTGAATGTCATTTTTTATTTCCTAAAATATCACATTCTAGCATACTAACCATATTACTATATATTTGCTACTGAATTACATAATTTTATTTTAAATATTAGGTATTTTATATAGATAGATAGATAGATATAGATATAGATACAGATATCTACCTATATACTGTGTTTCCCAAAAAATAAGACCTAGCCGGACAATCAGCTCTAATGCCTCTTTTAGAGCAAAAATTAATATAAAATAATAATATATTACTAATATAAAATAAAACATAGTATAATATAATATTAATTTTTGCTCCAAAAGACACATTAAAGCTGCTTGTCCAGCTAGGTCTTATTTTTGGGGAAACAGGATATATATATATATATATATAGATGTTGCATCCAGCACGACGAGGGTTGTGGGGAGGGAGAAGGGCGGCGCAGGGCTAAGAAAAGACAGTAGCCAAGATTATAATACACGTGGAGCCAAGGGGCTGCAGCCTCAAGGACTGGCCCCGAATCAGGCCAACGTGTAGTTTTTATTGGTAAACTTCTAAAGAGGTAAACAATTGTTAATCTCAAGATCTGTGTGTTAGTAGCCTGCTGGCTGTCTTTCTGAAAGTTCCCATTGTGTTCCAACTTGTACTTTGCTTTCACACACACGCACATCTCCAAGGAATCCATTGAAGAGAAGGGACTGATATAATTCCATCGGGTCTCAGTTTGCTGAGACTTCCCCTCAAAGGAGTTTTTCCGATATCTCTCCATTGGGCCTCCGTGTGCTGAGGCACTTCCTTGTGAGATCCTGGGAAGAGTGCGGGGAACAAACGGTTTGGCAGCTGTAAGGCAACATATATACACACACACACACACATATATATACGTGTGTATATATATATATATATATATATATATATATATATATATATATATATATATATATATATACACATAATTATGTATATATACACATCTACATTAATGTATGTGTCTGTCAGAGTAAGATAATATGTTAATCATAAGTAAGTGATAGAGGCTAGGATATCAACCAATTGTTTGTCATATTTTAGTGAGAAATATCTAGTTTGAAGACCTGGTATGTTAATTATATTATATTATATTATATTATATTATATTATATTATATTATATTATATTATATTATAGAATGGATCTTATATTAAGTAAAGTAAGACTGGGTCTTATATTAATTTTTGCTCCAAAAGACTCATTAGAGCTGATTGTCTGGCTAGGTCTTATTTTCCGGTAGAACAGACTAAGAATTTAAAACAGTGTAATCTCTTGCTGTGCAAAATTATCCTAATGCTTAATGGCATAAAATAACCATTTTATTTGTTTATTCACAACTATGTAAATTTGTCAGAGTTCCATGGAAATATCTTGTCTCTGTTCCACTTTACACTAATGGCAATAGTTCAAATGGAGCTGGAGGACCCACTTCCAACATGAGTTCACTCATGTGGTTGACAAGTTGGTTTCGGTTGATGGATGAGACTTCACTTAAAATTTGCTCTGGGCCTCAATTCTTTTGCAAAAAGCCTATCAAAGTAGGTAAATAAACTTTTTTCACAGCATGGGGTTCCCAAGGTGATTACATCTATTACATGTTAGCTGGCTTCTCCCAGTAAGCAAAAGCAGACGCTTCCAGACCTTCTTTCTTAAGACTTAGGTTAGAAACTGGTACAGTGTTGCTTTGCTACTTACTATTGGTTAAACAAGTCATGAGGTCAGTCCATATTAGAAGTGTTGAAATCTTCTCTAGCTAACTAGGATTTGCAAAAGTGTTAACATACTTGCTGTTGAGTGTGTCTAAAACAAGATCAAAATGAAAATCTGTCCATACAGACCTGTTTTTTAAAAATGCTTAATCGACTTTTAAAATAGTATAGTTTACATTTCTAAAAAAAATGTGCTTGCATGCATATTTTAAATAATGGTCTATGTAATATATCAGTAAGATATGGACCTCCCAACACTCAATTTTGTATATTCAAGAGAAAGACCACCCAACATGTTAATTTATAGACATATTACTATAGAATAAATAGACAACAAGAGTTCACTGTTTTTTGGAAGGCTATGCATTTATTCAGGAAAATGAAATTTAATATTTATTTTCATTTTTCTCTAGTAATCATATATATTTCAATTTTCACATTTTAATTAAAGTCAATAATGAGAACCTGAAACTTAATTAAATTGTCCCTATTTCCAATATAATTAAATTCTACACTCTATAATAAAATTGCTTTTATTCTTTATTATTTCATAAAATACTTTTTTCCCCTCAGACCAGTGAATATAGCCACTTTATAAAAACAAGGGGAAATTATCTTATTTAAGTCTCAATATTATTACATACAAAAAAACACACAAACAAACAAACAAAAAACAACTCACCTAACCCAGTAATTTAATTCAGAAGTAGCTACCTTTCCATTTCCACTTAGAGGGATATATATATTTTCATGACCCAATAAAGAAAAAAAAGAAGAACCATGGTAGAGTACTGTTCTTGAAGATGTATATAGGATGGAGAGGGTTTTTTTTGTTTGTTTTTTCGTTTTTCTTTCCTTCCCATAGCCAATAACATAAGAAAGCCACCCATAAACATGTCTTAAGATTTTTATTTTACTTCTTGGTCTAACTTTTCATGTGTCATATGGATAGTCTTTATTAGGAATTACTCTCTTGATGCTTCTTGGTATCTCAACATGTTAATTGCTGCTCATTTCTTTTAAACATTTATTTTAACTGAGGGTCTCCAAGTCAAATGAAAAAGGGCTGTTTGTATAAGACTATAAGAAATGCTATTCCTTGGAAGGGCCTAAAAACTTTGGAAACCAATAAATAAGATTGATTTTATGAGAATTAAACTAAGAAATAAGTACAACATGGACTAGAGCATAAATTACAAGGTCATATTAGAATATAAGACTTATAATAACTTTCAATTTAATATGAAATGGTTCACATATCTAAAGATTAACTTATTGAAAAATTGAAAGGGTTTGGTCAGGGAACAAACCATAGAAGAGGCTAAGTCAGTGCTTCTAGTGCTGTGCAGAACAGGGGCTGTGCACGGTCCTTTGCCGTAAATAAGACTTTAAGTGAGGATATTTAGTTGTTGTAGCTTGGTGTCACTCTACATTGACAGTACCCCACTCAATCCTTTTGTTCTAATTCTATGGTCACGACACTGTCAGTTATTCAATTCAAACTATCTTTTGGCTTAAAAAAGGGGTGGGGGGTGGCGGGATGCCTCAGATAACAGAAAATCTGAATTTTAGGCTTCAGGAACAACTGGATTCAGTTGACTATTCTCTAATTGGCTCCATTCTGGCAGCCCCTTACTCTGTGGCAGCAAGAACACTAGCTTATATTCTGTCACATAAACACTAAATGGGATGCATGAGGTCATTTCATTCTCTCATATTTCCATTAGAAATCCAAGGGTTCATCTCATTTGCATAGCTTGAATCACATGCCCATCTTTGCACCCCATGGCTAGAGTCGGGGGCAGAGAGGAAGAGTAAAATACATGTATATTTTGACACAATGTAGTCTTCAAGAGATCAGTGGCCTTGTCTTGATATATCTCTGTATTCCCATCATTGTAAAACATTGCTTGTCATATTATAGGCACTATATAAATATTTTTATAAGGGATGAAAATTTTTCTAAACTATTGTTGAAGTCAAGGTCAAGGGTTCACTCTTGGATCTGGAGAATAGGATTGGTTACTCTTATATTGATTATGAAATGGTAGGATATTCTCTAGGATCCAAAACATTATTATGGAAAGCAAAAACAGTTCAGGCTTCACAGAAATTATATAACATGTATCTATTAAAGCAAGCAAACTCCGTAGAGATTGTCCTCTGCAGAGAGAATAGCCTTATCATTGGAAAACAGAACAATGTCTATTGCCTCTATTTTAAAAATCATCTTTCATTAAAGTGCCAATGCAAAAATTTTATTTTCTTCTTTTACATTACATTATTATATTTTAAGATTGATTTATCTGAGAATAAATAGCCAAGAACTTAATCACCTGTGAATAGTTTAATGATCAAATATTTAGTATATATCTCCTCGAACATAGATGAAACTACAGTAAGCATACCAGAGACCTGCAACAATCATTAAGTAAAGACCAAAGTTACTAAGTGTTTTATAATTCAATGCAAATAAAGAAATAGGAGAGACCGGAAGAAGTTAAGCTCAATATGAGTTACCAAAAATTACACTAAATTAAAAGAAAAATTATTAATGCTGAAGATAAAATTGGCTTTGAGACCAACAACGCCCTTTATTTTATGCTCAAGTATATTGGCTCAAGAAAGAAAAGAAAATTAATTTCATAGCAATTATTTAGGTAATCATGTGGATTTATATAAGTATTACAGTAAATACAGTTGTACAGTGGAGTGGAAAAATTATGGATATTTTAAAAGTCTGTGTCTGAGCTTCCTGATAGTTGAAGGTTTAATAATGTTGTTAATCTAAATCCCAATGTGATGGTATTTGGAAATGGGGCCTTTGGGAGGTGATTAGGTTTAGATGAAGTCAGGAGTGTGATGCCTTCATGATAAGAAGAGGAAGGGACAGGAGAACTCTGTCTCTACATGCACAGACACAGAAGAGATCATATGAACATACAGTGATAGGGCTGCCATCTGCCAAGAGAGCTGTCACAAGAACCAAATCTGCCAACACCTTGGTCCGGCCCTCCTCAGACACCAGAACTGTGATAAACATATGTCTGTTGTTTAGCCACCCGTTCTATGGTATTTTATTATAGCAGCCCAAGTTGACTAAGATGCTCACCAAATGTGTACAAGAAACATATAGCTCTGCTTGTTATGAGCACCCATTTATAACCATAAGGGAAGCCAATCTGATTATAAGATTAATATACAAAACCGGGAAAATTGAAATAATTGAGAAAAAAGAGACACAGAAGTTCTGATTTAAACTGCCTGAAATTTGTACACTGTTAGACTTTGTGTCACAAGTCAATAAATTCACATATTGTTTAAGACCATTGAAATTTTATTAAATTCATTTCAAACTTTCCCAGCTGAGGGACTTCCATCTCTCTACCAAAACTCTCTGATTCACTTGTTTACACTATTTTGTACTTATTCAGATATCCAAGTGCATGGGAACTACCAAGGATCTTTTTGATCATGGTGGTTGATTTTCACAGATCATTTTTAATGGGAACTGCCATAATTTCCTTAAGGAATTTTTAATTCCCCTTCCATATAATTGATCAGAAGACTACTATTACTAGATATGCATCATTGTTTTTTCAGCCTGCCTCCCCTAATGTCATGTATTTTTGTAAGAAGATGTTCTACTTGAATCTGTTTTGTTCTTTGACGTAGTTTGTACAAATTCCAGTTTGGATCATTGACCTATATTTTTGTTTTGTTTATATTAGCCAATCATTGTATAAATCCTTTTAACTATAGCAGTCTTTCCTTCTGGTTCTGTTTTTAAAATGTTCATACAATTTTCTCCAGTCACATGTTTCAAAATACATTTTGTGGTAGATTGTTTTCAGAGATGGCTGAAAAAGGTCCTTTTGTGATCATTTACAGTATGACTTTGCCACACTTCCATTAAGAAGTCAAGTTTATTTAACCTCCTTTCTGATCTAGAATGGTGTTCTGACTTGCTTTGCCTAATTGAATATTGCAGAAGTAAAATCGTGCTTTCTGTGTGGAGGCCTTATGATGGCTTGTAGCTTCTGTATTTTATCTGTTGGAATGCTGCACTGAGAGAGTTGTACAAAGAAATTGGCTAGCCTACTGGATAGTAATAGCCACATGGAATAGAACCAGCCCTCACTATCTGATGACCAATAACGATTGCCAGACAGGTGAGTGAGGCCATAAGAAACCTTCTGGCACAGCCAACCCTCTGATAAATTCAGGCAGAAAAATCATCCAACTAATCCTCAGAATCGTGAGAAACAATACTTTTTCGTTATCTTAAGCCACTAATTTTAATGGTTGATTATACAACTGCTGATATCTGAAACAGAAATATTAAACACAAATATCACACCAACCTATCACACAAACTCCAAAAAAGCAGTATCTGTGAACCTAATGGACTTACATATGAATTTACATATGAACATTTAGTTAGGTGTTAAGGGATAAAAAATCTTAAATTAATAAAATATTTTAAATCCTATTTTTATTAATATATATTAAATTTAATTTATTTTAAATTTAACTCAAAAGGAAGTAAAAAAAGAATTGATAAATATCAGATAATTGGGCCTATTTTGTATTTTTAAATAAACTTTTTTAAAGCAACATTTTTACTAAAGCATACCCTACTTACAGAAAAGTATATAGATCAAGGACTTAATACATATTGTAACTTTTTAAAATAATACTTACTAATTATTTGTTCTCAAGGGACCCTAAGATAAGTATAAACTCTGTTTATCCTTGTGTTTTTTTTCCAGCAAACATAGTTGATGTTGTTTTAATTTACTCAGTATACTACAGTCACTTTTCCTATAATTGTACACACGTATTCCCAAAAACTACCAACTATAAAAAATCAAGTAGCAAAATAATCAGGTTTTATGAGGATGGGGAGAGAGAAAACTAATAAAAATGGTAGTAGTTTCATACATGTTAAATCATTAAGAACTACATAAATACTACAATAAATATGTCACTTTTTGCCTTGAAAAACCATTTAATTGTGAAATTGGGCATCAAAAGGGGTGAAGCTCTTGAGTTATTATGAATTGGTAGAAGTAGGGTTATCTGAAATTGGACTGAAAGTTGTAATACCAGATGTGTATGGGTGGGGCTCATAATACATGATAAACTGTAGTAGCTGGTAGATGCCTGTATTTTTGTGTATTACTATGCTGTTGGGTTCAGCCTGTTGCAGTTTTCTATGTGCATCTCTTATTTCTCATGAAGAAAATGACACGTAAGCAAACATTAAATTAATTCCATTAAACTGTTTCTCATATATCAATTGCATGGGAACGAGTTCCATTTTCAAAACAGCCAATGCAGCAGAACAGATTATACCTTGAATTAGTCATGTTTTGAAACTCATTCTCTTAATTTATTGAATTTGAACAAAAACTTGATTTTTCATTTCTTTGATGCTTGTAATATTTGTGAAATATTGTTTTCGATGTTCAGCTTCAGAATTTACACTACAGTAGATTATATAAGTCCAATATGAGTCCCTTCTTTAAATTAATGGATAGTTACTAAAAGAGAACTGTCCTGCTATTTCAGATGCTATAATTTTCATTTCTCCTCTAGAGAGAAACTCTTGGCAATGGACAATGCAAACAAATACATAGTCAATAAGAGGTTATTGTTGTAATTCATAGTTTAGTGCTCTATCACTCCTTGTGGAAATAAGAACCACAGAGTCCTAAAAGGATCCTTGGCTAACCACTTTAACGTATTTACTTACAAATAGCAACCTCAATCATTGTGCCAAGCTTCCAATTTTCTGAATGGCAGATTTGTAGTGTTTGATATTTAGTGCATAAAATAAAGTCCTCCAGGTTAAAAATGTCAATTCTTGTTCCCTATTGTAAAAAAAAAAAAGTCAATTCTTTACTATCAAATGGGTGGAGGGAAGAAATTAAAGGGAGTCTTGACCATCCATTTTATAATTGTCAACTATTCTATAAAAGGTGAATAGTAAACCAATTATTTTTATCAATTAATTTTAATAAGTAAATAAATGGTGTTAAGCATCATAGGGATTTTATGGAACTCAGTTCCTTCTATTCACAATTGTCACTTCATGCCAGAATTTAAAGGTAGGTTAGGAATAGATACTGTCAACACCTTTCATTGTTTATAACAATGAAATCACAGAACAATAACGTCCTTCATGATCGCTGCTTTAGAATTTCACTTTGTTCTGATATCTAGTTAGAGAAAAGGAAACAAGACATCAAACCTCAATAGTCTGTATATATTTTATAATTCCTTTATTTAAGGGTCATGACCAAACACTGTAAGTAAGGCTCTGACATTTTTACAAGGTTTTTTTGTTTGTTTGTTTTTCACAGTAATCTAGCTTAAACATCCATAAATTTGGTGTTTATTGTTTACGCAAAGATTATGGATTTGATTCTCCAAAATAAGGCAATTTCAATCAAATCCAGTATTTCTGTCCTACATAAGTTAAATGGAGTTTCAAATAGATAGCTGCTATAGACTGAATATTTATGTCCCCCTAAAATTTGCGGCATCCGTCTCCAGGAGCCGGGCGACGTCAGATAAACAAGCACATTCCAGCGTCTCCCAGTGAATGTGCAGGTGGAAGGGCACGTGCTGGTGGCATCGCTGCACCTTCTCTGGCTCCTGCTCCAGCTCCTGATGGCTGCGTTGCGCAGCAGCAGAGAAGCTCTCAGCAAGTCCCTGGCCCCACCGCCTGACTAGGTATCAAGCAGGACATTGGGGGCATCCCTAGTTCACCCTAAGTCTCACTGTACATGTTCTCAAGGAAGCCTTCCCTCACCCCACAATCTTCATATTGGGAACTTTTACTTTAGAAGCGTATGTGATACCAAATATAAGAGAGCAGCAGTTCGTGCTCCTTAGTTCATGACTTTATACCTGACCCCTAAACAATACCTCGAACAGTATTTGTTGAATTAATCGAATGGGGTCACTAATAATTGAACTACCAGAAAAGCACACCCAGATTTCTCAGTGATGTCAGCCATCCTATGATGCATGCTAGGATGGTTATGTGCTATGGACTGAATTGGGTCTCTACAAAATTCTTACCTAACCACATTCCTCCCCACGTGACTATATTCGAGAGAGAGGGTTTTTAAAGAGATGTTTAAGGTTAAGTGAGGTCTGATGGGTGGAGCTCTCATCTGATACAGTTAGCACCCTTACCAGGAGAGACAACACAGTTTGCTCTCTCCCTGCCTCTCCTGTCACACAGATAGAGGAAAGTGCATGTGAGCAAACAGTGAGAAGGCAGCCATCTGAAAGCCAGGAACAGAACCCTCACAGAACCCAACCATGTCTACACCCTGATCACAGACTTCCAGCCTTCAGAACCGTAAGAATGTAAGTTTCTGTTGTTCAAGCCACCCAGTCTATGGTACTTTGTTATGGCAGCCCAAACTCACCCAGACATTATCTGATGTCCATGAAAATCCTCCAGGCTTTAGAAGATAGTATTTTGAAGATTATATTGGACCAGTGATTTGAAGAGATTTTTATCTTTGGGAAAGTAGTTTAAGCCTTCTTACCTATAAAATGACTTATAGGAGGATCATAAAGAAAAATAACACAAAATTCACAAGGTGCTACTGAAATGAATATAAAAGAGCTTAAAGCTTAATGAGCTGCATACTGCAGACATAAGAATTAGGTAAAAACATTCATTTAATGTGAGACGTTAGTTCATAACCACCTCGTTACCTTTTTTCTCAAGATTAAAAGTGAAGTGGTTTCTCATTTTAGATAAAGAATGCTGTTGACTTATATTTGTCAACTATGAATATTTTTAAAAGGTAGACAGCATAGGAAATGTCAGCTGTAACATTTTGTAGTTTCAACTAAGATAATTTAAATATAAATGATATTTGGTATGGGATTTTATTTTTGAATAATTTTTCAAACTTAAAATGAATCAATATGTTCAGTGTTTAAATTCTAATGAATTCGGGCAGTCCTGATGAATACTGTTACTTCATATTACTCCTCACTTTCTTAAGCATACCCAGATGATGAAAAGAAATTATAGGTAGTGATAACATAATAACATAGGAACACACAATTAATAAAATTGAATACTGTTTCAGTTACTTTTTTCTTAAGGTACATTTATAATAAAAGTTTGAGAAGTCAGGAATATATTATGTTGTATGTGTACAGGTAGTTTATTATAGTAATATGTTCATCTTTAAGCATATTAAAAGATTTTAGTTTCCATGAAGTAATTTATTAATGCTGCATTACCCAAAGATGATGTTATTACCCCTTTACCACCTAGTAAAAGGTTTAGAGTACTATATCCAATAGTGATGTCTGATTTGTTCTGTGTCTCCTGCCCTTGATTAATTGTTGGGCACATTGAAAAGTTAATTGACCTATAACTGACATTTTTTTCCCCCCTCCAACATACTGTGGAATCATTGTATTGCCATAGTAACATGGCTGCCCCAATCCATTATTTTAACCAAATACAGATAACAACAGTTCAACAAAGTAAGAGGAGTACATTCTACCTTAAAAGAAAGTAAAAGAAAGAACAAATGTACCTTGAGAGGATACAGAGAAGACAATATTTAATGCTCTTTTACTGTATGTACTAGAGTTATGGCAATTCCACCTGCTGCTAGGGAACCATCTCAGTGCTGTTAATTCTCCTGTTGCCTAGTTGATTCGAAAATTTAGATTTAATAAAAACCCTATAAACACAGGATGAACCTGAAGAGACTTTGCATTGGAGTTTAATACAGTAGAAGAAAGCCCCCCCCTTTTTTTGAAGCGACATGATTCTAGAAGCAATTTTCAATACTTGAGTTATTTTTCCCGACTGTAGTGCTTCACTGATTGTAATAATACATATTCAATACCCCATAAAGAGCATTGAAATCATTTTTCTTATTTACTCGCTCTCATTTCTTCAACTGTTTGCTTTCCACCACTTCATAAAGATTATATAGACAGATAGAAATAGAGATAGAAATATACCTTTTTTATTCAGCAATGTTCAGATTACTCTCCCCTGCTATCAGGTGCCTTTCTTATACACCTCAGATTACATTTCAGTTTTTATTGCTTTTAATTTTCCTTCATATATCTCTTCTTCCTTCTGCCCTTTGGTCAAGGTCCTTAAAAGACTTGTGAGAAAATCTATTTAAATATACAGCACTGGAGTAAGGCTACTTGCTACCTAAGGCTACCTTCATGCAACGTTGGCTTAAACCATAGAAGAAGGTTTTAAAAAGCCACCAGATAAATCAGTTTTGCATTTATAAAAATTTCCTTTTGTATTCTGATTTAGTTATATATCCACATTGACTTTTCTCTTTACTTCAAGAATTTTCCCTATCTGGCACTTTTTTATGGCCTCTTCTATCATCATGTTGCCTACTTGTCTACATGGCCTACCCTATACATCAGTGGCCCTCAAAATGTCAAACTTGTATACAGAAATTTTCCCTGTGGCACCTGTTAAAATTCTGATTCAAGACACATTCCTAACAATTTAGATCCTGTAATTCCTATATAATCAGTCTGTTCTGACTAATGCCTAACGATTTTTTTTCTATTAGTTCAAATTGATCCTTTGAATTAGGAATAAAGAGGGATCCTCTGAACATTATCTAACCTCAGGGGAAGATGTGCGTATGTGAAAGACAAAAGAGGCATTTATACACACTGTATATTTTATATTATTGAATCCATCTAAATGTATACAATTTGAGACACTTAATGTCCGTTATTTTATTGAGAAGTAACGGATAGAGGGACAGATGAAAGAAAGAAACTGAAATAATGTCTTCGAATGGATGAAAAAAACATTAATCTGAAACACACAGTGATCTCAAAAGATAGAATACATTATAATGAGAATGGGAGAATGCTATTTGTATACCACAGGTTTTTCTCAATATTTAAGTAAATTTATAGCACATTCTAACAATAAAAATGTTAAATATTATTTAAATACCAGAAATAAATGTAGAGTAGTTAAATGAAATCGGTTGTGTAAAGCAGTTGAGATATTAGAAAGTTAAAATAGCTGTCATACTTGTACACTGTGATAAAATACCTGCATCTTCCTTCCTACTTGTAAATGATCAGGACAAACTTTAATAAACTATTTCTTTCCATATGAGATTTCAGTTAGTCTTTTTTTTTTTTAATTTCCTGCATAACCTCCTATTGCTCCGTTATGCCTCTGACAATGTCAATTTAATTTGGTGAGCATGGTTTTTGTTCAGTGCAAAACAGTTGAAATAACCTAAAATGCCTAATCCTCTTGATGTGCTCTGAATTTACAGAAACTTTCTAAAGAAATACTGAATGAAGCCAGGGATATTCCATGGAATTGAAGCTGTCAAAATAAAAGGTTGGAGGCTATTTGGCTATTGGAATAAAGGAAGAGAATATGACAATTGAAAAGTATAATAAATCCTTCTAAATAGATATGGCCCTTTTTGGAGACATTACTAGGCATGAAAATGGAAGCACTACAATGACTATGAAAAAAAAGTGAAATGTAATTACAACATTAATTCAGTAACAGATGAAGAGAAAGATTACTGAACCCAATATGAGAAGCAGTAGTATCTATTATGATATTTAAAATATAGCAGGTGGAGAGAAAATGACCTAGTCTATTTTAAATTCCATTATTTATGAAGAATTCTCTTTATTGTTTAAAAGGAATAATAGGAGACAAATTACAGGGCATAAAATGAGAGCTCTAGAAGGTATTCATTCAATTGCTTTTTCAAAAAAATATTAAGGACTCTATATGAGTTAGCCACTGAAGGAAGCCCTAAGGATGCAAAAGTCACTGGGATACAGTTCCATTTCTCCCAGAATTCAAGTAGATTAGGACAAACATAAAAGTAAGAAGGCAGGCATATAAACAGACATAAGATAAATATAGGTGGATGTAGGTAAATGGTAGGTACTTAGATAGATAGATTAGATAGATGATAGATAGACAGATAGATAGATAGATAGATAGATAGATAATAGATACCCAGATATAGATAAAGACACATATATTGTCAAAAGGAGAAGTTGAAGGGACTCCTCCATGTAGACAGAGGGAGCAGGCTCAAAAAAGCTTTTGCATGTGATAGATGAGCTAGATAGTGAAGGATAAACAGAGACCACGGGAGGACCATGCACTTGAGCGCTGAGGCAAGTGCAAAGACAGAGAAATGTGAAAATCATGAAGCTCTGATGGCAATCAAATAATCCTTGGTTCTTATCCTGCCTTTGACCTTGAAAAAAATACTTTGCTTTATTTGGCATACTGATGTCCTTCTCTAGAAAATGATGAGGATGCATAAACCCTTTAGAGTTTCTTCCAATTTTTCACGATCTTATTAATTTCAAATATTTGCTAAAAGTTCTACCACAGACTAAAAACTGTCTATTTAATTCTGTTTTTAAAATTTATTGGGGTGACAATTATTAGTAAAATTACATAGATTACAGGTGTACAATTCTGTATTACATCATCTATAAATCCCATTGTGTGTTCACCACCCAGAGTCAGTTCTCCTTCCATCACCATATATTTGACCCCCTTACCCTCATCTCCCACCCCCCACCCCCTTACCCTCTGGTAACCACTAAACTATTGTCTGTGTCCATGAGTTTTTGTTTCTCATTTGTTTGTCTTGTTCTTTTGTTGTTTTTTGGTTTATATACCACATATCAGTGAAATCATATGGTTCTCTGCTTTTTCTGTCTGTCTTGTTTCGCTTAGCATTATACACTGAAGATCCATCCATGTTGTCACAAATGTTCCTACATCATCTTTTCTTACTGCCAAATAGTATTCCATTGTGTATATAGACCACAATTTCTTTATCCATTCATCTATCGAAGGACATTTTGGTTGTTTCCATGTCTTGGCCACCGTAAACAAAACTGCAATGAACATTGGAGCACTCGTATCTTTATGTATAAACGTTTTCAGATTTTTTGGGTAGATACCCAGGAGAGGGATTGCTGGGTCATATGGTAATTCTATTCATAATATTTTGGGAAACCTCCACACTGCCTTCCATAACGGCTGCACCAGTCTGCATTCCCACCAGCTGTGTATGAGGGTTCCTTTTTCTCCACAGCCTCTCCAACACTTGTTACTATTTGTTTTGTTAATGATAGCCATTCTGACTGGGGTGAGGTGATATCTCATTGTGGTTTTTATTTGCATTTCTCTGAGGATTAGTGATATTGAGCATTTTTTCATATGTCTATTTGCCATTTGTATGTCCTCTCTGGAGAAATGTCTCTTCAGGTCCTCTGCCCATTTTTTCAATTGGGTTGTTTGGTTTTTTGTTGTTGAGTTTCATGTGTTCCTTGTATATTTTGGATATTAGCCCTTTATCGGAGGCACTGTTGGCAAAAATCTTTTCCCATTCAGTTGGTTGCCTCTTTATTTTGTTGATGATTTCTTTTGTTGTGTAGAAACTTTTAAGTTTCATATAGTCCCATTCATTTATTTTAGCTTTTACTTCCCTTGCCTTTGGAGTCAAATTCATAAAATGCTCTTTGAACCCAAGGTCCATAAGTTTAGTACCTATGTTTTCTTCTATGCAGTTTATTGTGTCAGGTCTTATGCTTAAGTCTTTGATCCATTTTGAATTAATTTTTGTACATGGTGACAGATAGCAGTCCAGTTTCATTCTTTTGCACGTGGCTGTCCTATTCTCCCAGCACCATTTATTGAAGAGGCTGTCTTTCCTCCATTGTATGTTTTTAGCTTCTTTGTCAAAAATTATCTGTCCATATTTATGTGGTTTTATTTCTGGGTTCTCAATTCTATTCCATTGGTCTATGTGTCTGTTTTTCTGCCAATACCATGCTGTTTTGATTATTGTAGCTCTGTAGTACAAGCTAAAGTCAGGGAGTGTGATACCGCCAGTATTGTTCTTTTTTCTTAAGATTGCTTTGGTTATTCAAGGTCTTTTGTGGTTCCAAACAAATCTGATGAGTTTTTGTTGTATTTCTTTAAAAAATGCCTTTGGGATTTTGATGGGGATTGCATTAAATCTGTATATTGCTTTGGGTCATATGGCCATTTTAACTATGTTGATTCTTCCAATCCATGAGCACAGAATGTCTTTCCATTTCTTTGTGTCTTCTTCAATTTCTTTCAAAAATGTCTTATAGTTTTCAGCATATAGGTCCTTCACATCCTTGGTTAAGTTTATTCCTGGGTATTTTATTCTTTTTACTGCAATTGCAAAAGGAATTGTTTTTTGTATTTCTTTTTCTGAGATTTCATTGTTAGTATATAGGAATGCAATGGACTTTTGTATGTTGATTTTGTAGCCAGCAACTTTACTGTATTCGTTGATTGTTTCTAATAGCTTTTTGGTGGAGTCTTTAGGGTTTTCTATATATAGCATCATGTCATCTGCAAAGAGTGATAATTTAACTTCTTCATTCCCAATTTGGATGCCTTTTATTTCTTTCTCTTGCCTGATTGTTCTGGCAAGGACTTCCAACACTATGTTGAAAAGCAGAGGTGATAGGGGACAGCCCTGTCGTGTTCCTGAACGTAGAGCAAAGGGCTTCAGTTTTTCACCATTAATTATGAGATTAGCTGAGGGCTTGTCATATATGGCCTTTATTATGTTAAGGTATTTTCCTTCTATACCTATTTTATTAAGTGTTTTAATCATAAATGGATGTTGTATCTTGTCAAATGCTTTTTCTGCATCAATTGATATAATCATATGATTTTTGTCCTTTATTTTGTTTATGTGATGTATCACATTGATGGATTTGCGGATGTTGGACCATCCTTGTGCCCCGGGGATGAACCCCACTTGGTCGTGATGAATAATCTTTTTAATGCATTGTTGTATTCGATTTGCTAGAATTTTATTTAGGATTTTTGCATCTGTATTCATCAGAGATATTGGTCTGTAGTTTTCTTTTTTTGTGTTGTCCTTACCAGGTTTTGGTATCAGGGTAATGTTGGCCTCATAAAATGAGTTAGGGAGTACTGTCTCTTCTTCAATTTTTTGGAAGAGTTTGAGCAGGATTGGTATTAGATCCTCTTTGAAGGTTTGGTAGAATTCACTAGTGAAGCCATCTGGTCCCAGACTTTTGCTTTTGGGAAGGTTTTGGATGACTGACTCAATTTCGTTACTGGTGATCAGTCTGTTTAGATTTTCCAGTTCTTCATGGTTCAGCCTTGGAAGGCTATATGTTTCTAAGAACTTGTCCATTTCTTCTAGGTTATTGAATTTGGTGGCATATAGTCCTTCATAGTATTCTTGGATGATCCTTTGTATTTCTGTGGTGTCCGTGATAACTTCCCCTCTTTCGTTTCTGATTTTGTTAATTAGTGTCTTCTCTCTTTATCTTAGTGAGTCTAGCCAAGGGTTTGTCAATTTTGTTAATCTTTTCAAAGAACCAGCTCTTTGTCACATTAATTTTTTCTATTGTCTTTTTGTTCTCTATTTCATTTAGTTCTGCTCTAATTTTTGTTATTTCCTTTCTTCTGCTGACCTTGGGTTTTACTTATTCTTCTTTTTCTAGTCCTTTAAGGTGTAATGTGAGGTTATTTTTTGGGGATTTTTCTTGTTTCTTGAGATAGGCCTGTAATGATATAAATTTCCCTCTTAAAACTGCTTTCGCTGCATCCCAAAAATTTTGGTAAGATGTATTTTCATTGTCGTTTGTTTCTATGTATCTTTTGATCTCTCCTCTAATTTCTTCTTTGACCCAGTCGTTCTTTAAAAGTATGATGTTTAATCTCCATGTATTTGTGTTTTTTCCTGCTTTCTTTTTGCAGTTGATATCCAATTTCAAAGCCTTGTGATCAGAGAATATGCTTGGTATGATTTCAATCTTCTTAAATTTGCTGAGGCTGATTTTATGTCCCAATATATGGTCTATCCTTGAGAATGTTCCATGTATACAAGAAAAGAATGTATAGTCTGATGTTTTAGGATAAAGTGCTCTATAAATGTCAATTATATCCATTTCATCTAATGTGTCATTTAGGGCTGCTATTTCGTTATATATTTTCTGTTTGAATGATCTAGCCATAGCTGTCAATGATGTGTTTAAGTCCCCTAGTATAATTGTGTTTTGGTCAATTTCTCCCTTTAGTGCTGTTAGTAGTTACTTAGTATATTTCAATGATCCGTGATTGGGGGCTTAAATATTGATGACTGTTATGTCTTCTTGTTGTATAGTCCTCTTTACCATTGTGAAATGTCCATCTTTGTCTCTTGTTATCTTTTTCACCCTGAAGTCTGTTTCAACTGATATCATTATGGCTACACCTGATTTTCTCTGGGTACCATTTGCTTGGAGTGTCAATTTCCACCCTTTCATTTTGATTCTATGCTTGTCCTTGTAGCTGAGATGTGTCTCTGGAGACAGCATATGGTTGGGTTTAGTTTTTTGATCCAATCTGCTACTCTGTGCCTTTTATTGGTGAGTTCAGTCCATTTACATTTAGGGTGATTATTGATATGTGAGGATTTCCTGTCATTCTATCTTTAGTTTTCTGGTAAGGTTGTGTCTCCATTGTTTCTTTGTCTTTTAGTTGTTGTCTATTATTTCTGTGTGGTGGTATTCTATGTTTCCCTCTGTTTCTTCTTTTATTACACTATGTATTTCAGTTCTGGATTTTTTTTGAGTGGTTACCCTTAAGTTTATGTAAAAGAAAGTTTCATATTTAGAGTATTCCATTTTCTTCAAAAAGTAAGCACACTTACTTTCTCCATTCCCATATTCCAGTTCAGGCCTTTACACTCCCCATTTTTATGTTTTGGTTGCCACAAATTGTCCCTATTGATGGTGGTCGAATAGCCTCCTTTAGTATTTCTTGTAGTGCAGGTCGTGTATTAGAAAATTCCCTCAGCTTCTGTATGTCTGGAAAGGTCTTTGTTCCTCCTTCATATCTAAAGGCTATCTTTGCTGGATATATTATTCTTGGCTCATAATTTCTCTCTTTCAATAGTTTGAATATTTGGTTCCACTCCCTCCTGGCTTGTAGAGTTTCTGCTGAAAAATCTGATGATAATGTAATGGGCTTTCCTTTGTAGGTTACCATCTTCTTTTCCCTGGCTGCCTTGAGGATTCTTTCTTTGTTGTTGATTTTAGACAGCTTGAATACAATGTGCCTTGGAGAAGGCCTATTGGGATTGAGGTAACTAGGTGTTCTATTTGCTTCTTGGATTCGAGTATCCAGTTCTGTCCACAAGTTTGGGAAGTTCTCATCAACAATTTGTTTGAATATATTCTCTGTTCCCGTGTCTCTTTCTTATCCTTCTGGTATGCCATTATTTTTATATTGCTCTTTCTGAGGGAGTCAGAAAGTTCTTGTAGAGTTCTTTCATTTCTTTTAAGTCTCAAGTCTCTTTCTTCTTTCATCTGTGTAATTTCCAGGTTTCTATCTTCAATGTCACTGATTCTTTCCTCCATCTGGTCAACTCTACTACATAAACTGGTTATTTCATTCTTAATTTCTTCTATGTAGTTCTTAATCTCCAGAAATTCTATTTGGTTCTTTTTTAAAATTTCAACCTCTTTCTTAAAATGCTCATGTTGTTCTTTATTTGTGTTTCTGAGTTCATTAAACTGCCTTTCTGTGTTTTCTTGCATCTCATTGAGTTTTTTCAGAACTGCAATCTGGAATTCTCTGTCATTTAAGTCACATATTTCCATATCTTTAAGTTCCTTTTCTGTAGACTTTTCACTTGCTTTCTGAGCTATCTTGTTGCCTTGGTTATTCATGGCAATTACTGATTCATTATTTCTCTTCCTAGACATCTACAGGAGTGGCTTCTGCAACGGGTTGATAGGAAGAGGTCTTTCTTTTGTTTTCCAGTACTTGTTGGTAAAATGTTTTATTTTCTTTCCGATTGCAGCCTTTTTTTCTCTCTCACACAATAGTGCTGTGTTTCCTCTGCACTATTCCAGTTTCTCACACAATGGGGGGGATTCCCTGGGAGACGGGCTTCTCCTCTGTTAATAGTTCACCTGGATCATAGGGCACAGTGTCCCTGTGGGTATGCGGAGAGCTTTTGAAGTTCCAAAGCTCTTCCAGCTCCAGATTCAGAGCCTGTATGTTTCAGCAGTTCTGTTTACTCCTGCAGGTATCCACCCAGATGGGTGGGGTCAGGGGCGGGGTGAGTTGTGAGAGGTGGCCCAGAGCAATGCTGGCGACCACCACCACAGCCGGTCCTACTTCCACAACTCCCTCCCCTTTGCCGGGACTAGTTGGGCTGCGAATTTGTGTCTGCGGTCCACAGTTTTCAGAACAGCAAATATTCTGTTCTTTTGATCTGACACTGCTACTGTTCCGCTTCTAGCACTGGGCAGGTGGGGGCGGGACGAGCTCTGGGAGGGTAGGGAGGGGGCGGCAAGTCTCAGTGCCTAAGGCTTCCATTCTCTGCTCAGCAGTGAGGGCTTAAACCACCGTTTTCAGCCTTCTTCCCTCAGTCTTTTCTCCGAGGTCTCTGCTGTGAACGTTGGGTTCAACCGTGTTATATGCTGTCCCCTCAGCCCTGTGGGCCATAAGCAGAGCCCTAGCAGTCCGAGTTCTTCCCTTTCCCACAGCTGTGGTTGTTCCAGATGCAGCGAGCTCGGAGCACTGAGCTAGGTCTACGTCCTGCGCCTGTGTGGCTCCGTCTCCACACTTCTCCCTTCCCTTCTGCCCCGCACGTGCGATTCACCCACCTTTAGGTGAATTCATTAGTGGGCCTCTTTGTCTTGCCTGTCTGCTATGCAGGGAGTCCTTTGTGGAGTCATTGTTGTTCGATTAGTTGTAAATTCCAGGGGAGCTTTACAGAGGCTCACCTCACGCCACTATTTTGATGACCAAGCCCCCTATTTAATTCTTATGAAACACATAACATTTTATATACAGTTGTGTATAAATTTGCATAAAATGCATCTATTAATGATCTACTAATATTTAAAATATATTTAATGTATAGTTCATAAGTGTGTGTGTGTGTGTGTGTGTGTGTGCGCGCGCGCGCAGGCATGCATACTAACCTTTGACTAATCCTAGGCAGAATTTTAAGATCTGTATGTATCTTTCTCAACATTGTTTTCCTAGCTTTTCATTCATTTTTCTCCTACTAACCAGAACTGGATGTTTCCCAGGTGGCACGCTCACAAAACTTCACTTTGGTGTGCCACTTGTTCTACTGTCCCCCAAACCTGACCTAACTATCTTCTCCCCACCATAACATACATGTCCTATAGCCCAGTCTCTCAAGTCATTGCTAACTTAATAACTAATTCTGATCAACTAAATATAGCGATTATATTGATGAGGGTTCTCTGCTATGTGATTTAGCAAATGATTTCTGGAACAAACCATTTACTTAATTGTGTATTTGTCAATGATGGAATGAGCGCTAGTGATAGGTGGTAAAAAAACATTTTAAATGGATACCCTTTTACATGCCATGGAAATATCTATCTGTCTAACTGAACAGAAAGTAAGTTCTAATGTATGTACCATTAAGATGATATGGGAGGGTGAGGAGCATGGGGATTAGCCGAAGGTAGTCAAAAGGTACAAACTTCCAGTTATAAGACAAATAAGTCCAAGGGATGTAATGTACAACACGATGACTGTACCTGACACTACTGCATGATATACATAGGGAAGCTGTTAAGAGAGTAAATCCCAGGACTTCTCAGCACAAGAAAATTATTTTCTTCCTTTTTATTACATGTATATGAGATGATGGATGTTAACTTAACCTGTAATGGTAATTATTTCACAATACAATACAGGCATACCTTGTTTTATTGCATTTCACTTTATTGTGCTTCATGGATGTTGCATTTCTTTTAGAAAATGAAGGCAAGATCCTCTACAAACAAAACAATTACCACTTGCTTTATTGCAATGCTTGCTTTATTGCAGTGTTCTGCAACCAAGCCTGCAATATTTCAGAGGTAGACCTGTATATGTAAATCAAATCATCAAGCTGTACATTTTAAACAGTGATGCATGTCAATAAAGCTAGGGCAAAAAGAAAGGTGACAAAGGAAAGAAAGATCTGCAGAAATCAAATCATCAGAATATTGAGATTGTATTTTATCTATAAATTTTAGGAATTCTGTTACCCCAAAATGTTACTTTATCTGTCAGATCCTCAGTTTCCTCATCTATTAAAGTGGAAATTTCAAAACAAACTATAGATTTCTGCGTAATACATGAGAAAATGCATTTGAAAGCACTATATAAAATCCACAGTTCTATACAAATGAGTTATTTCATTATTTGATAATAAATTACAAAACATAAAATTTTCAGAACATTGTATAAGGGGGATATTGGCAGAGAGACAGTTTTAGCCTTTGATTCACTCAAAATGTCTTCTTGGAAAAGGTGTGCTTTCAATGATAAGCAGGCTGTAACATACTTGAGGGTAGTAGAATTTTGCCTGGTTCGGTCCCAGGAGTAGCCTACGTGACAAGAGATTATTCCAAATGGATGCTAAGGAGAGAACAACCTCTGCCAAGGGACGAGGGTATACAAGGCCAAGAGGAGGTATAGAGGGTTTGGATGACACAGGGAGGACAAATTGAGTACCTTGGAGATTGTGTGAAACTAACTGTACAAGGAGATTATTTAAAGGGAAAATAGTGACAGGATTTTTAAAAGAGTTGCATGAATTTATAGCTTACTAGTATATAATCATCTGCTAGACTATAAACTGAGAGTATTATTAATAATTTTATGAAAGTTAAATTTTAATACTTTACATTCTATCACACAATTATTTTGTGGTGATATATACTTTTATATTTTTAATTGTTATAAACAACAGGCTTTGACCATTGTGAGATATAGATAACAGTGGTTTTAGTCAGGACAAATAAAGCAATCTTCACAATTAAAAAAAAAAGTTCCTTTAGGGCAGGGGTGTCCAAACTTTTTTCAGCGTTTTTCACCAGGGCCATATGAGGTAAAATATACAAACAGCCGGGCCACTCACTCAAGGTGAAGTACATATTGCCTCACCTGGTTTATTTAAATAAACTAAATGTATTTTTGGAATTTGCTGAAGGCCAATTAACAATGGATTACGGACCGTAGTTGGCGCGTGGGCCGCAGTTTTGACACCCCTGCTTTAGGGTATTTGAAAGCAAATAATAATTGTTGACTACGTAAGAAGAGCAGAAAGGACAACAGCTATTTATTTATTTATTAAAAACAGTGGTAAAAATGTTACCTAAGAAAAAAAAGAAGTGTTTCTGACCTGGCATGCGAGGAACTTGGGAATTGTTATTCTGTCTTAAGTAAAAAGCTGAACCAACAGAAAAATCAACAACTCTTAGATCCATCAAAGAAGTGAGATCTCAGGGAAAAGCACTGCCCCTAAAATTGGACAGATAAGAGAATACAGAAAATTCAGAGAATTACAATTTGTGGAGCAGAAACCTCCATAGGAGCCAGTGCTGGAGCAAGAAACCTGAACTGTGCTCGACTAATTGCTGAAGGCTCAGTGTGGACAATAAACTGGATGATCAAAGATTCCAGGGGGCTCAGTCATAGGGGTCCTCATACGCTTTTATTTACCTCCAGGACTTCTACAAGGCTCACAGGGAGTATCAGAGAAAATCCACTCCTGTTTCTAACATGGGAAGAGGGAAAAGAAGAATTATGAAATATGCCAGAGCATTCTGTTCTTAACAAGACCTGCCCTCAGGAAAAACTGTTACATTTTACCACAGCATATACTATTGAGATTTTTTCAGAGCCTAACTGACTTGGGAGAAAGGAAATGCCCAAATTTAGCCTGCTCTAGCCTTCTGCATGTGGGAAGGGAAATTTCCAACTCTAGCTCACTCTAGCTCACTCTAGCCATGGCTTTGTACCCAGCCATGAAGTTTTAGGAAAGCCAAGTCAATATAGAGAGGCCAGGTGTGACTGTTTTGACTGACATCCCCTCCATTTAAGTTCCCAGGCAACAACCAGTACGAATCACCAGCCATGTGACTCACTTCATATACCTAACTACCATTTTGGAGAAATGGAAGGGATGGAACCCCTAAAGATTGATTGCATATCCAATTACCCAAAATAATTATTTATAGTGAACAGAAATATCTCATTCGAAAGATTCTTTAAAATGTCAAGGACATATTTCTCCACTACAGAGCTCTGTGATATCTCATAAAAGTGATCAACTCAGCTCTGGAGAAAAGAAGTCTTTTTTTTTTTTTCTGTATTTATCTGAGTATATTTTAGTACAGCTGCAATGTCACTGTAATTTTTGAATCCATATTTTGAATGCTCAGTGAAGATTCACAAATATGTTTTGCAAAAATTGCCTGTACCTTATCATATTCAAGATTTAATGGTTCATTAAATCATTACTGTGTTGTAATTATGCAACATAAAGATTAAAGTATGGCTTTAGTTAAATACATATGCTCCATATTACATAAATAAGGAATCAAAGGCTAAGGATACTTATTGATCTGAGGAGTATAAACAGGATATTAAGAGCTTCATATTAGCATGGGAATAAAGAATCATTATCTCTTCTAATGAAATGAGGGAAATATCCAGAAGAATAAAATAGCCCATAACACAGAGAAATAAAAGTAATGAAAAGAGCTTCTCATAAACCACTAAATAGTTTGCAAGCTCTTTGATGGAAGGAAAAAAAAAGGAGAACAAGGAAATGGTCTTCTATTTCTTGTATAAGTTAAAATACTAATTTCCTTTTCAGTTGGAAATATGAAGATTGCCATCTAAACAATCTCCCTTTTTTAATATGTTTCTCCCTGTCTCTCCTGCCTTTTACCTAATTTGTGGATCATCATGTCTTCTTCTCTTGTTGTTTTAAACATGTGTTGGAATGGCAAGATACATAGGATAAGCAGAATAACTTATGTATATATAAGTATAATCTCGTATAATCTCATAGTACACTCGTATAATCTCATAATAACTCGTATAATCTCATAGTACACTCACTGAAGATCTAAACTCCTAACAACTTCCATTTTCCACTTTGTTGTTATTGGTTGTCAATAAAGGGGTGGTGAGCTTCAGGGATACCTAAACAGTTGCACCTTATTTTTTGAAGGAAACATTAAGTGTATAAGGGGGAAGGAAGCTTGATTGGCTTTAAAAGGGGCACTCAGTTTTCAGACGACGAGGAAAATGAAAGTATTATACTAAAGTTAACTGTTTTACTGGTCCCCAAAGCTAGCAGTGCCCCTATGTGTGCTTGAGGTACTTCAAGTTCCCTGTACTTACTCTTCTTTCTTCCCTGTGTGTGAAGAACTTTCATTAACTTGAGGAATGCTACTGGGATGAATTTATTTCCCATTACATAGTTCTTAGGCTGCATTGCATTTCGTAATCTTGAGATTCAGACTATGAAAAAGAACAATCAACAAAACTGCTGAACTTAAAAAAAGAAAAAGCTAATTAGCAAACAGTTGTAATGGGTTTATTTACTTCAGGACCCTTGATTTCTTCCTGTTGTTCTTTAGATTCTTTTCACTGATTTGTACATCCATCATATTTCATTTTTCTACAATCAGCTTATGCACTTAATGGTCCAGACTGGGCAATCAATGTTGATTGAAATCAGCTTCAAAGTGATGCAAAAGGTCCACTGCTGCTCCAAGAACCAGCTGTGTAAATCTCAGAGAAAGATAACTGTCAGTTTTTTCCTTAATTACGTATTTCTACATTTTCTTAAGCTCACTGCTGTTATAATGACCCAGTAGACACTTGTAGCTGGAAAAGGAATCACTGGGTAAGCACCAAAGGTTCTTTCTTCAAATCCCACCACTCTTACAGGATGTTTGCCAAAATAATTTATCACTGGCTTGTTAGCCTCTTAGAAATGATTCTATCTCTTGAATACAAGGACAGGGTACATATCACTGTGGTGCTTATTGAGAATATCCTGTTCCCAAGGTAAACTCAAAGGGGACAATGCCTTTTGTCTTTTTGTGGAAGAAGGGCTGCATCCTCTTAAAATCTTCTAACTTAGTGTACTTCTAATTTCAACTTGATATTCGTTTTACAGAAAGAAAGCTCACAGTAGTGAAAGACAAGATTGTTTTATTTCTCTCACCTATGTTTAGCTTTCAGAGTGGAAACTAGGGAAGCTGCATTATAACCCTTTCACTTTATTGCTCTGAGCTGAGTATAAACCATCATCTCTTTCCACGAGAGGTTTACATTTGCTCTGCATGGTTTCTCTTCCTTTTCTACCCTTAGTCTGCATGTAATCGCTCACTTCTTGCTACCCAAAGGGGGGAAAATGTGACAGAAACTGTAAATAAAATTTATTTGTCTCTATAGTTTTAGTTCAACTTCATAAAACATTGTTTTGGCTTTATGTAGTATATTTTTAAAGTAAACTTTGTATTTTAAAGAAGTTTTGAATTCACAGCAAAATTGAGCAGAAGGTATAGAGAGTTCCCATCATACCCCTTGCTCAGACAGATGCACAGGCTTTGCCACTATTCAAGTCCCCACCAGAAGGTACACTTCTTACAACTGGTCAACCTACATTAACATACCACTATCACCCCAAATCCATAGTTTACATTAGAGTTCATTCTTTGTGTTGTATTCACCATTATACTATTATGCAGAATAGTTCCAGTGCAAAAAAAAAAAAAAAGAAGACAAACAAACAAAAAAAGTTCTCTGAACCACCTATTTATCCCTTTGGGAACCACTAATTCTTTTGCTGTCTCAGTAGTTTTTCAGGATGTCATATATTTGGAATCATACAGAAGCCTTTACAGATTATTTTCTTCCACTTAGAAGTATACATTCAAGGTTTATCCATGTCCTTTCATACACACACACACACACACACACACACACACACACACATCCTTATGTTGTTACTGTCCTCCACAACTGAGATTGAAAGGACAACAACTTGACTTGGAGAAAAGAAAAAAAAAAGGCCTGGAAGTACACACTGTTCCCCAATAAAGTCCTGTTCCCCTTCCCCAATAAAATCTTTTAAAAAACCCCAAAAAAACCAAATTACATCTTTGCACATTACTTTTACATTATCATAGGTTTATAACTATTGGTTTATTGGTCTTTTAAATCATGTCAAAAATAAAAAGAAGAGTTACTAACTAAAACCACAATAATACCACACTTCATATTTACTATGTAGTTACCTTTACCAGGATTCTTTATTTCTTTATATATAGTTCCAAGTTACTGCCTTTTATCTCATCCTGAAAGACCCTTGTTAGCATTTTTTGTAAGGTAGGTCTACTTGCAAAGTACTCTAACTTTTCTTTGGTGGGGGGAGATTTCTCCATTTTGAAGGTTGGCCATATACAGAATTCTCGTTTGACAGTTTTTTTTTCCCTTTTCTTTCAACTCTAAAAATGCTATCCCACTGTGTACTGGCCTCCATAATTTCTGATAAGAAATCTGCTGTTAATATTATTGAGGATTCTTTGTATGTGATGAGTCACTATTCTCATTCTGCTTTCAAGATTCTCCTTTCATCCTTAGCTTTTAATAGTTTGATTATAATCTGCCTTAGTATGGATTTCCTTGTATTTATCCTTCTTGGATTTCATTTAGCTTCCTGAAAGAATAGATACATGTCTTTGATCAAATCTGGGATATTTTCAGTCATTATTTCTTCAGATATTCTTTCTTCCCCATTCTTTTTCTCCTCTCTTTCTGGGATTGTGGTTATGTTACTGTTGACTTACTGATGGTGTCTCACAAGTCTTAGGCTCTGTTCATAATTTTCATTTTTTTTCTTTTTGTTTATAAGACTGAATAATTTCAGTTGACCTATTTTAAGCCACTTATTTTTTCATCTGTCTGCTCATATCTGATATTGAAGTCCTCTAGTGACTAATTCACTTCAGTTATCAAACTGTTCAGCCCCACAACTCTGGTTCTCTGTTAAAATTTATTTCTCTTTATTCTATATGTTTTCATACATTTTTTTTCTCCTTGTTGTCTATACATCTTTATCTATGGTCTCCTTGATTCTTTGAACATATTTAAGACAGTTGATTTAAGGGTTTGTCTAGTAATTCCAGTATGTCTTTCTTCAGGAATACTGTCTGTTACTTTTTTCTGTGAATGGGCCATAGATTTTTAATTCTTTGCATGGCTCATGTTTATTTTTGTTTAAAACTAGACAGTTGCATATTATAATATGGTGACTCTAGAAATTGTATTATCCCATATTCAGTGTTTGTTTTTGTTGGTTGCTGTAAGCTGTAGCTATTTCTTTGTTAAATAATTTTCATAAAGTATTGTTTTAAAGTCTGTATTCTTTGTCATGTGTTGTCTCTGAAGTATCTGTTCCTCTGGCCTGTATTCAACTAGTGTTTTTACAGATATTTTCTTGGACTCCAAGAGTCAAGACAGTGAGAGTGAGAGAAAGAAAAAGATAAGAGAGGGAGAGAGAGAAGAGAATTACACACACACACACACACACACACACACACACATGTTTGACAGAGCTTTACTTGAATACATAGAGCAAAACTGAAAGGAAGGGTAAGAAAATACTCTCTCAGCCTTTGCAGAATGGCTGTATTGGGATACTCCTTCAGTGCTTAGGTAAACCCATTGAAATTCTGCCTTCAATTTCATTATCAGCTGGCACTGAGTATAGAGATCAGAGAAAGGTGCATTCTTAGGGTCTTCTCAATATCTTTCTAACATAATACTGTTTTCTTTACAATAACTAAATACAATAACTAAATTACCTGTGTAACATGATTAAAATTTTAATTGTGAAAGACTTTAAACTCTGATTTTCTCTCTATTAAGATTTATATTGAACACATTATATATTAGTGAGTGTTTAACCATCAACCAATTACAAATATAATTTATCTACAAATCTTTCTGTAATTTTACAGTTGTAATTCATAACTTCTTTTATCTTAATTATTGGACTAATTCAGGAAAGTTTGTGGATTAATAGAAGAATCCCTACCACTCGTCTGCATATAGGACTTAGGACTCCAAAAGTATCAATGACACATTTTAAAATTATATGAATTATGCTAATGTTGAGGGAATGACTACATTCTTTGTTAAAATGTGTAGAACTGTATTCAAGGATAAATGTTATTTTAGTGGCTTAGTAGTCAATTTAACAAATAAATGTCACATTATAGTATATTTTAATACCATGTTTCTGAAGAGATAAATGGTCTCATATTCTCATCAAAACATACTCAGTAACTATTGTAGTATATTGTTACCATGCCTAATTTTAAATTAAATTTATCATCGGTGTATACGTATAGGAAAAAACATTGTGTTTGTGTGTGTGTGTGTGTGTGTGTGTGTATAGTTTGATACTAGGAGCAGTTTCAGGCATCCACTGGGGGGGGGTGTTTTGAAACATATTCTCTGCAGATAATGAGAGACTACTATACAAAGCCAATATCATTTAATACACTTCATTTTTCTGAATATATAAATATTTACAAATACATATAAAATAGAAATGAATATACAAATAAGTTCCTCGAATAACATCATTTTGTTCAATGTCATTTTGTTATAATATTGATGAGAAAAAATGGAAATCAGTTCCTGGCCAGTGCTACTGTCTGCATGGAGTTTGTATGTTCTCCCCATGTGTGCATGGGTTTTCTCCCAGTACCTCAGTTTTCTCCAACATCCCAAAGATGTGCATGTTAGGTGAACTGGCATGTCTAAATTGTTCTAGTCTGAAAGAATGTGTGTGTGTGTGTGTGTGTGGGGGGGGGGAGCTGCTTCCTGAGATAGAACGGCATCCTGTCCTGCTTTGGTTTCCACCTGGCTCCCCAAGGTGCCGGTACGGGATTCAGCCACCTGTGATCCTGAACTACTTAAAGCCAGGTCAAAAATAATGATCTTACTTGTTTTTATTAATCTTTCTTAAAAGTATGTATAGCTCACATTCATTTCAATGTTTAACATTAGAAGTGTTTTGGGTTTTTATTTAGAAGTTTGGAGCAATTTTTATGACCAGAAATATGCCATAGGAACTTAACTCTTGCTTATACCAGTTAGCCTATGGTAAAATTAGTTTTGTTACTTTGTTTCCCTTTAAGTGGAAGTTTCCAAAAATCTATTGATGATGTTAAGTGAGGACTTACTATATGTTAAGTACACACCATTCAAGTACATTGCTCATAAACTGGAACCAATTCAAATATTTCAGTCACAATTTCTTTACAATTTTACTGTTTTAAAGTTACATGAATCAAAATTCTGAGTTCCTGAATATCATAAAAGCAAAAACTCTAAATAAGGTGACTTCAGATAAATTAAACCTGATTATTTTGAAAGGACAAATATATTTATAATAGAGAACATTTACATTGCAATATTTAAAACAGGATTCAGACTCAATAAGTTGGTCTCTATGCATGTTTGGAACTAAATATATAAACACAGGAATTGTGTAAAGGCAATGTTATGCTAAGATCACCAAGAAGCAGGAGAAACCAGTGTGCGAAAAGAATTTGCAGAAAGAATAAACCAGAAAGCAGAGAGAAACTACATGTAGTATTTCTGATTACTTTCCATCTCAATATCTTCAGGAATGTCCCATCCTTGTATTCCAAAAGATAGCTCTCTGTCTATCTAATAACTACTATCTATGGTTTTTATTTAAATAAGCTTCAGTATGTTTCACCAATATGTAACTGAAAGAGTTGTAATAAGACACAATACTTTTTGAAGTAATAAATTGTGACTGGCCAGGGAAACCCTGGCTTATCTGTGTGCTTTGTGATTTGACCCTCATGTTTCTAGGACACTCTTCTTCCAGGAAGATTCAGTTACTTTGAAGGATCAACAGTGAGATAAAGTCAAATTTATTTCAGAAACTAAGAAAAGGTTGTGATCTAAGATAAAATAATAGCAGGACAATGTGCATTTTGAGTAGCTATAAAATTGCTGATGCCGATTCAAAGGTTACTTAGTTTTTCCTGTCAAATTCAATAATAAAATGATGAGTCAGGGGAGAAGGAAAGCTATGGAAATACACTCTGACACATATTTGCTATTACTCTTCGATTGACTTTATCTCATTAGTGAATCAAGAAAAATTTTGTATTAGCTCAGTTATTGAATGGGGATAACATTTGGATTCCTGGTTACAAAACTGAAGGAAATCAAAATGTGGAGCAAAAGAAATTTGTAGTATCTGATGCTGTCTCCATGCAGATAGTGTCACTCAGCAAATATGACCTTCACATTCTAACCCTAACTGTCTATTGCTTAATATATTTTGTGAATCTCTTTTACTTTATGTTAGCACCCAGGTGAATGATTATTTGGGAATCCTGTGGAATATTCAACATATAAATAGGAAGTCACTGCAAAAGAGCAACTCTTTTCATTTTCTCGATGAGTTTTCTTTTTTTTTAAGAAGGATATTTAGTTTTCTTTATCAGCTATTTATTACAAACTTAATGCCTGTTCAATATACATTTTATTGGTGACGAGAAACTATGAATATCCAGTTCATACATTAAAAAAAAGCCACACTGGTCTGCTATATGGAAGTACATTTTTGTCTAGTGAATAAATTCTATCCTTCAAGGCATCATGAAAAAAAAAAGAGTATCTTATAGAAAAGTTTTAAAAGGTATTTAAAGAAGTAAAAGCATCATGGGTGGATTTCTCTCAAATTAATGAAATATGTATATATATATATATATATATATATATATATATATATATATATTAAAAATTAGCATGTTTAATATCACTAAGGTTCATTACCATATCATGTAATGTACCTTGAACCAACCTAAAGCATAATGATAAACGCTGTGTGAATATAATACACATTTATCATAGAAAAAAATGTGACAAAGCCTCAACATTGTATATTGCTTTGAGATAGCAATTTATTGAGATGAGAAAGATGACAGAGGTGATGGGCATATGAAGGCAAAGTATCTTTGTTTTGGTTTCTTTGTCTTTGGGAAGGGACTGAGTAATAAGGGAAGATATCCCTCCCAGGTAGTTGGTGTGTTCACCAACCTGGAAGCTCTGTGAACCCCATACTATGGAGACATGATTGATCATTAACTCCATTTCCATCCCTTTTCCTTTCTTTAGAGATGTGGGGGCTGAAAATTCCAGGCTTCTAACTATGTCTTGGTCTTTCTGGTGACCAGCCCCCATCCAGGACCCATCCAGGAGCCCATCCAGAGTTGCTCGTTAGAACAAAAGATACTCCTACTGCTCTTATCACTTAGGAAACTACAAGAATTTCAGAAGCTCTGTGACAGATTGGGGTGGGGTGGAGTGAAGGGAGTATATATATATATATATATATATATATACATGTGTGTATATATATATATAATATACACATACATATATATATATTTATTATTTCACATATACTATTATACACATATTAATGTATGGATGGTGGTGATGGAGAGGGCATGTGATTTGATATTTTATAGCTTACAGCAGAATGTAAGAATACCCTTACTTTGCCTAAAATATATTTTAACTTAGATTATGGACAAAATCTTAGCAATTCTTTAAATTCTAACTTGAGCTTTACCTCTGCTTCCCAGACAGCTTGGCCCATAGAGATTACCTGTTTCTTTGAATTCTTCAGGACTTACTGTTCCTGTCACTATTTGATAATCATCATAAACTGTTTTATGCTGGAAATGACCTTCATTGTGTTTTTGTTTCATTGTCCCTACATATATGATGTGATATATCACCTCTGTGAAATCACATGGTTTCATATTTATACCATACCTTGTACCTTAATATTTTACATACCAAATAATAATTGCTTTATGAATACATAAAATGATTGACGTTGTTCTTTTGACTGAAGTTATGGCTAGATAGATGACTCCTGAAATCCTTTCCCTCTTTAAGTTTCTAAGACATTATAAGTTCACAGGGGGGCATTTGTAGGTTTTGATAAGTGTTGCTTCTAATTTTCTAGAGAAGCAGTTAACCTTGAATCAGTATACAATTAAACCATGAATTTTATATTTGTTTTCTTGTCCTATTGAGTGAATAATTTGGGGATCAATTTGTGAATTTGCAAATAAAGTATTCCTTTCTCTGTAGTAATTTAGATCACATTAATCAGATTCTGGCCCCACAATGATGGTACAATCAATCTCCCTATTATGACGTACTCCTCTACCAGTAGTTCCATGATGTTGTGAATATACTACATCAATTTAGAAATGTTTCACCAAAAAAAAACAAAATGCATGTCTCATATAGTATCGCCTAGTGCTGGAAAATTGATCTTTAATAAACATTTTTTTAATGACAAGGAAAGAACGAAGAAAGAAAAGAAAGGAAGAGAAAAGGATAAGAAGGAAGAAAAGAAGGAAGTATTTATTAAAGAAAAAAATATATTAGTGACACTTAAAGAAGATAAGTGATTCAGGGGGACCATCAGGATATGAGTAGGGTCCACTGTAACGGGGTTTTACAGTGGTGGAGAGAGACTGTGCTCAACTCTGAATACAAGGGAAAGAGGGGATTTATAGTTGAGGATCTGGATTGGCGCTGGGGTATAAAGTGAATAGGACACTAGTTAAGAGGAAATAGCAAGTGTTTGGGGCGGAGGAGATTCTGGCTAAGCACATACAACAGGATTCTTGCTGAAGGCAGGCCAGGGTGATCAGATGTCACCTGGGTGGAGGGATGAGAAAGCTGATTAGATCTCAAGGGTGATTAGATATTCAGAGTGGAGGATTCTGGCTGAACTGACTTAGCAGGATTCTTGCTAAAATTGGACAATAGACCTGTGAATAGAGAAGTCCAAAAGTTGAGGCCTTGTTGCAAAAGAGCTCGGTAGAACCTGATTAGACTTTGGTCAAGGGTAGGATCTTTGTCACAAGAAAAATGGAAGAGATAGATAATTTTGAAACTTCTTTACAAATGACATCCAGGAGGTGTGTAATCTTCCCAGAAGCAACAAGCCACTTTAAAAGAAAAATGGAAAAAAAAAAGTCCAAATTGCACAATTTTAAATTTGAGGATATTTGTAGCACCATGGTTTTTGATTTTTGTTCTGCTAGCAAAAAATTCCCAATGAACTTGCACCTGCAAAACTACAGACTGCAAATCATGTTCAGCATGTCTTTCTGTGCACACAAAGGAGTGGCTTACACATCTAAGTAGTTTTAAGGTTTGAAGATACTGCCATTAATATTATAACTGTCTTGAAGTGCATAAAAATCTGACTTGGAGTTCTGGGAATGGGAAAAGTGCTGTGTGCATATGATTTTCTTTGATAGACTTTCTACCTGTCATTTCTGTCATCTTTCTTGCACTCCAAAACTGAAGAAAAAAAAAATCAGAAATTCGGGTTTCCTTTGGAGTTTTATTTCTAACCAGAAAGTAGCTTATTTTTCTTAATCTAAACATTTATCTTGAGTAGAAACTACACGAAAGGCACTTCATGATCCTGACATCTGTCTTCCATAATAGCTCAGATACTTTGGGAGCAGAGAGCTGTTATACTATTGCTGCTTTGCCAAGTTTCTTGGAAGTATTAGCATATAGAAGCTCTGGCCTTTGGATTATAAATGGATCATATGCTCTGTTGTTTGCATTTTTATTTAACTCACTCCACTAATAGGTCACTTCTTGGGCGAACAGCATCAAACTCTGTGGACGTTACTGTTAACGTTGTGCCTTCCCCAAAGCCCGCAGAATTGGCCTAACTGGCAGGAATATTTATAGAATATTACAGCATCCCTCTGGATTCTGACTCTTTATTCCTGATTTTTTAGTAACTAATATAATTATTTTTGCATAGCAGAAGAAAATTAACCACAGATGTGCAGAATATTTTAAATACAATAGTATCCAATATGTTTTTGCATATGTGTATTTCCTTTTCTGCATTTGTTTCCAAATGTTCTTCCTTTCCATGGCATGAAAATTGATATTTCTATTGGTGAAATATATAAGGATCATATGGTACTGTGTTATTTTACCCATTGATCCCTCGTATAAGTGCTGTCAAAACTTAGGATAAAAACATTGAAAACTCTGCCTTGCTGGGACACAGATGGAAATGAATTTTTATTATAAGGAAACAGGAAGACAAACTTCACTTTTGGATTTGTATGAACATGTATAATATATAGAATTAACAGGAAATTTGCCTTTATTATAAATGATAGCATGCTGAGTCATTGCCAGAATGGAAATTGGGAGATTTTTGTTGCTAAATCTGTCTTTAATAAAATTTAATGGTACAATCAAACAGAATTATGTTCTTATATACAGATACTTATGATGCTTTCTGGTCTAATGAATTTTGCAACTTTTCAGACATTTCTTTTAACCAACTTTTCAGGCTGATAGTTTCTTAAAAGCAATGGTTGAGCAGAATATGTGAAAACTATACATTGTATCAGTTCAGCTTTATGCTCACTTATCCTCCTTTGAAATACCCTACATAATATGTGTGTATATATATAGTATATACATATAGTACAGTAATAAAAATAAGGTCTGACAATTTAGTTTGCAAACTCATCCTAGAAAAAGTGCTACTTATCTCATTACTGAATATCACTATGGTCACCTTCGAAGTATTCCCTTTGGGAAGCTATGCACCGACACCAGTGCCTAGTCCACCCTTCAAAGAATTTTGGAACTCTTTTTTCTGGACTGACCATCAGAGCTGTCATCGTATTACCCTTGATGTTCTGAATGTCATCAAAATGTCTTCCTTTCAATATTTCCTTTATCTTCAGGTAAAGAAAGAAGTCATTGGGGGCCAGATCAGGTGAATACAGAGGGTGTTCCAGTACAGTTATTTGTTTACTGGCTAAAAACTCCCTCACAGACAGTGTCGTGTGAGCTGGTGCATTCTCGTGATGCAAGAGCCATGAATTGTTGGTGAAAAGTTCAGGTTGTCTTACTTTTTCATGCAGCCTTTTCAGCACTTCCAAATAGTCAACTTGGTTAACTGTTTGTCCAGTTGATACAAATTCATAATGAATAATTACTCTGATATCAAAAAAATTAGCAACTTAATTGAAATAAGTATGCAAACATAATTGTCAGAACTGTTATAGCATATACATATAGTATATGGTGTAGAATATATTGCATATATAATTATAGTATACTATATAGTTTGGTATGTAGTATATACTGATAAAACACATGCAAATGATCTGAGGAGGAGAGAAAATCTTTGATGGTATAATGTACATAGGTAGGTGTCATGAGTTGAATTGTGCCCCACATCAAATTCCTATGTTGAGGTCCTAACCCCCAGTACATCAAATTGTGACTTTATTTGGAGATAACAGCTTTACAGAGGTCATTACAGTGAGCTTCTTGGGTTCCTGGACCCAATTGCAACAGGGGTGCTGTGGAGTGGTTCTTCCCACTAACGAGCAATTCTCTGGACGCAATCTGGGTGTCCTACAATTCATCTCACTTCTGACATTAGCTACCTAGAGATAGCATCAGATACCGCAGGTTAATATTTCAGTCCTAAGGGACTGCCCTCTCTCCACTTCAGACTCCACTCACAAGCCCACATTGTCACCTGTGCTTCTGACTGAGTGGCTAAAGAAGAGAGTTCCCACAAACCTCTCCTTGGACTTCAGATGCTAGTCACGAGTCTAGGTTGTTACTTGTACTTCTGACCAAATGGCTATAAATCAGAGGTCCTATGACCCCCTTCTTTCTTGGATTCAAGTAATTTGCTAGACTGGCTCACAGAAGTTAGAGAAGCATTTTACTTATTAGGTCACCAGTTTATTATAGAAGGATATAATACAGGAACAGTCAAATGGAAAAGACACATAAGGTGAGGCATGGGAAAAAGGGTACAGAACTTTCATGCCCTCTCCCAGAACTCTCCTCTCCTCAGATCTCTGTGTATTCACCAACCCAGAAGCTTTCTGACCCTTTACTTTTGAGGTTTTATGGAGTCTTCATTAACAGGCATGAATTGATTAAATCATTGGCATTAGTGACTGGATTCCATCTCCAGCTTTTATCCCCTCCCTGTACCTCCCTAGAGGTTGGAGGTAATAGGGTGGGTCTGAAAGTTCCAACTCTCTAATCACATGTTTGGCTCCACTGGCAACCAGCCCCCATTCTTTGGAGGTGAACTACAAAAGTCACTTCGTTAATATAATGCAAGACACCATTGTTGCTCTTACCACTTACGGACCTCCAAAGGGCTGAAGGAGCTCTGTGCTGGAAATGGGATGAAGACAAATTATATATATATTTTTTGTAACTCACAATATTACAGGGCCCTAAACCCAATATGACTGATGTTCTTATAAGATGGGGAAGTTTGGACACAGATATGAACAGAGAGATGATGATGTCAAAAGACATAGGGAGAAGAGGGCCATCTGCTGTCTATAAGCCAAAGAGAGAAGCCTGGAAAAGCTTGTTCCCTCACAACCATCAGAAAGAACAAATCCTGAGGACAACTTGATTTTGGAATTCTAAAATCCAGAACTGTGAGACAACAAATTTCTTTTGCTTAAGCCAC
This sequence comes from Rhinolophus sinicus, assembly GCF_036562045.2. Taxonomy (NCBI): domain Eukaryota; kingdom Metazoa; phylum Chordata; class Mammalia; order Chiroptera; family Rhinolophidae; genus Rhinolophus; species Rhinolophus sinicus. The sequence goes on from NC_133753.1 coordinate 132,423,350, forward strand.
TTAGTCTGTGGTACTTTGTGACAACAGTCTTGGGAAACAAATATGGTATACCTGGTAGCTTGTATTAATATATAAAAACAGTCTATAAACTTTTCACAAATTCTAGGACATTGCAATTCAATAATAGGTAATTATACATATAATTATGAGTATTACTATCTGTTTAAAAGTTTCATTTTAAAATTAAAATACTTAATGCTCTAATAATATACTTTGAGATTCATATTCTGTGGAAGACTGAAAGTAATTACTTGAAAAATAAATCCTTCTTTGTTCCTGTGTTTTCAGTTATTTCTTCACAGATTTTCTACTATTCCATTTCATTACACATAAGGGGATAATTTTATGTTATTAATTGTATATCTTAGAAAACCACATTTTAGGGTTTACTTTAATTGCTTTTGTATTGAAATACCTTGGAAAATCATTTTTTGAAATTTCTACTGTTATTTATAAGCATGTATTTTAGCATACTTGTAGTTAAAACAAAAACAATATAGTGAAACATAATATGAGTCATAAAATGCTAATAACTGTGCTAGGTATAGGTAAAAATAATTTTAAATTGTGCATAATTCACCATAGGCAAGTTCAAATTTAGGTGACGGAAAACTGAACTTCTAGGGTGCACCTTGTAAGTTAGTGTTAGCCATTATCAAAGACCATTTTGCATAAGCAGAACTATACTGTAATCTCAGCCATTATCAGATATCCACGGTACTGAATGCTTAGTGAGCCTGGGCACTGACCTACTGTCCAGACTGAAATAAACCCCGAAGCCTCTGCTTTTCTCCATTTGTTTTTAACTCAAACAACAAGGCATGTTTTTACCAGATATGTTGAGAAAACAAGTTACATTTGTATAGACTGGTGTTGTTCACTGTTAAGAATTGTTGAATAAAGGCAAAGCATTATTATTATCACATTAATATGATTTTGATCTAAATCAGACTGTGCACTAGAACTTTCTATGAAGATGGAAATACTCTATATCTGTGCTCTCCAATATGAGGGCCACTAGCTGTATGTGGCTGTTGAGCAATTGAAATGTGAGTAGTATAACAAAGGAACGGAATTAAACCTATGGGTATAGGGTTCTTTAATATTTGAAGAGGGAGCTATGAATACTCAATGGGGAAAGGATAGTCTCTTCAATAAATTACATTGAGAAAACTGGATAATCACATAGAGGATGAGATTGGACCTCCATCTTACATTACTCACAAATCTCAACACTAAATGGATGAAAGACTTAAATGTAAGATCTGAAATCTTAAAACTCTGGGGTGGGGGAAGGAGAAAAGCTGCTTGACATTGGTCTGTGCAATAATTTTCTGGATATGACACTAGAAGCATATGCAACAAAAGTAAAAATAAATTAGACTTCATCACACTAAAAATCTCTGCAAAAAGGAACAGTCAGCAAAGTGATAAGGCAACCTACTGAATGGGAGAAAATATTTGCAAACCATGTATCTGATAAAATGTTAATAATCAATGTATATGACTCAATAGCAAAAAAAAATCTATTAAAAATGAGCAAAGGCCAAGAATAGACATTTTTCCAAAAAAGACACACAGATGGCCAAAAGGTGCATGAAACGATGCTCAAATACAAATCAAAACCACAATGAGATACCACTTCACATATGTTGGCATGGTCATTATCAAAAAGACAAGATATAACAAGTGCTGGTGAGGACGTGGAGAAGAAGGAACACTTGTGCATTGTTGGCGGGAACCTAAATCCTTCAGCCACTATGGAAAACTGTATGCATCGTGCTTCCCCCCAAATAAGACCTAGCCAGACCATCAGCTCTTATGCATCTTTTGAAGCAAAGATTAATATAAAACCTGGTCTTACTTTACTATAAGACCTGGTCTATATAATGTAATATAATGTAATATAATACAATACCAGGTCTTACATTAATTTTTGCTCCAAAAGATGCATTAGGGCTGATGGTCTGGCTAGGTCTTATTTTTGGGAAAACACAGTAGGTTCCTCAAAAAATTAAAAATAAAGTACCATTTGATCCAGCATTTCTACTTCTGAATATATATGGAAAGAAAATGAAATCAGGTTCTTGAATAGATTTTGTACTCCCATGTTCATTGCAGCATTATTTACAATAGCCCAGAAGTAGAAACAACTTAAGTATACAAGTACGTCCATGAATGAACGAATAAAGAAGATGATGTATACATGTACAATGGAATATTATTTGGCCATAAGAAAGAAAGAAACCTTGCCTTTTGTGACAACATGAATGGACCTTGAAGACATTATGCTTTGTGAAATAAGTCAGACACAGAAAGACACTGCATAATCTCACATATATGTGCAATCTAAAAATGCCAAACTCATAGAAATAGAAACTAGAATGGTGGTAGCCAGGGTCTAGGGAATAGGGAAAAATAAGGCGATGTTGTCAAAGGGTATAAATTTCCAGTTATAAGATGAATAAGCTTGGGGGATCTAATATACAGCATGATGACTATAGTTACAACACTGTATTATATACTTGAAAGTTGCTAAATGAGTAGATCTTAAATATTCTTACCACACACACACACACGCAAACACAATTATTGTGGTAATAATTTCATAATATATACATATATCAAGTTATCATGTTACCCATTCTATATTTACATAATGCTGTATGTCAGTTCTATCTCAATAAAGCTGGGAAAAATAGGTGGTACAAAGTAAATTATTTGTAAATACAATTTAGACTACCAATTTATACTTTTTACCTTACCTACTACACAAACCAAATATTTGATTGAAACAGTCATTGGATTTTTATTAACAGATAAATTGGTAAATATTTAGTAAAGCATGGGAACCTAGAATTTCAAACTATAGCTTTGCCCCTTATGTAGGGTAGGCATGGAGAAAGCAACAACATTAAAATCTATATCCCATATTTTAAGTCAGGTTACTCTTAATGGATCTATTTACAGAATTACATTATTAATATCAATGATAATGTACTTTATAAATTCAATATGATATTGGGTCTTTTGTCAAGATAATTTCATAATTCTTATTTCTAGTTAAAGTTTCTTGGAAATTTTGAAGGTCGGGAATCAGATGAAGAATAGTGGTTAGATATTTTGTAAAATATCCCTCAATTTGTATTTGTCTGTTTTTGTTTTTGTTTTGTTTGTTTTGTTTTATTTTGTTTTGTTGTTTCGTGAAAAGCCTGGGGTTATAGATTTAGGAGAAGACTCCCACAGAGGGGATGCTCCCAGCCCACTGCATTTTTTCAAGGCACGTAATGTCAGCATGCTTTATTCCTGGTCTTATTAACTTGATCATTTGCTGAAGGTAGTGTATTCCAGGTTTCTCCACTGTAATGTAATTACGTTTTCCCTTTCCCTACTCTGTTCATTGTATCTAAGTCTAGAAGTCCAGTATTCACTCAGAGGGAGGAGATTAAGCTCTACCTGCTAGAGAGAGATATCAAAGTATGATTAGATATTAAAACATCACAGTAATTAATATATTTAGGGGAGATACTTTGAGGCTATGTAAATTTCTGCTTCTCTTTATAAAGTGTCACAGACTGATTTTAGCATTTTTCAATAATCTTACCTGCAGCATTTTTTACTATGTTTTTCTAACAGTGATTTTCAATTTCCATCGTTATTTTCACACTAACTAATTGGAATTCTTTATAAGATAGACTTGTCCTTTAGCCCTCATTTATTCATCCAGTTATTTATTTATATCAGTATGGCCACAGAATATTTATTTATATTTAGGATTATATTTTGTTGCTTAACGTGTTTCGTCTTTGGCCATTGGGAACTCTTTCAGGTTGATTATTGTCTGCTTTGAACATGTCTCTACCCCTCCTTTTAAAAAAAAAAAAAAGCACATCTGTACTCTTTGGTATTACCAGATGCCTCAGGCTCTTATTGTATGTACTCTGCCCCTAGAATCAGACGTGTACCCTAAAATGAACCAATTCTTTGAGAGGCACTAGTTTCTCCTATTGTGGATTATAGTATTTAGGAACCAAGATCTAGGTCCTAGATGTGTTTGTTGCTACTGGAGTTTCACAGATCCAATCAGGACAAAGTTAGGAAACATATCTATGTGTACTAACCTATACATGTGCATATCTAGTTTATGAGGCCTGGCAATTAAGTTCGGGAACTTGTTGAAACAATATTGCTAACCTTTTTTTTTATATCAGGGGGATTAGTCATTATGAATTTGTACCAACTAGACAGTTAACCAAGTTGACTATTTGTAAGTGCTGAAAAGGCTGCGTGAAAAACGTTACACAACCTGAACTTTTTGCCAACAATTCATGGCTCTTGCATTACAAGAATGCACCAGCTCACATGGCACTGTCTGTGAGGGTTTTTAGCCAGTAAAGAAATAATTGTATTGGAACACCCTCTCTACTCACCTGATCTGGCTCCCAGCGACTTTTCTTTACCCTAAGATAAAGGCAGTATTGAAAGAAAGACATTTTGATGACATTCAGGACATCAAGAGTAGTACGATGACAGTTCTGATGGTCAGTCCAGAAAAAAGAGTTCCAAAATTCTTTGAAGGGTGGACTAGGCACTGGCATCAGTGCGTAGCTTCCCAAGGGGAGTTCTTTGAAGGTGACCATAGTGATATTCAACAATGAGGTATGTAGCACTTTTTCTAGGATGAGTTCTGGAACCTAATTGTCAGACCTCATATTTCTGCTCCACCTATATGCGCATTATGTATTTAAAAAAACAAGAGTTCATACTGATATCATCTAGCCCCACAGTGTTTATTCTAGGCTTTCCCCTGTTCTCTTACATTTATTTATTTATGTTTATTTATTTATTTATTTATTTATTTATTTATTTATCTGACAATGAGAAACCTGGCTTCTGTCATCTACAAATATATCGTTTTCAATTGTTAACCCATGTCCTGTGGGAAACAAATTTACCAACTATAGTGTGATGTTCTAGTTCTTTAATCTTTTTCCTTATAGTATCCCAGACAAACTCTATTACCCAAAATAATTAAGTCAAGTGCTTTCTCCACACTCTTATAAGTAAGGTTGTCTCCTATATATGTAATACAGTTGAATTTATTTGTTATAACCTGAATTCTATTCCAATAAAAATTTTTAATCAATGAAAGTTTAGGACTTTCAGGTCTCAGATTTCAATATTAAGGTACCTTATTGGAGACAACTATATGGTAGAAATGAAGGGTTTCTGTAATATAGTTGCATTGATAATGTAGAAATAATGCCATTATTATTTTGAATCCCAGGAAACACCATGTTATATTGCTGCCTCAGGATAACCACCATATCGATCTGCATTGTATTTTGATGATTTGATGACTTAGGGAAAAAAGTGAAATCTAGGCTCCAAGGTTTCTCATGTGTAAGGAGACTAAACAAACTTTAGCATCTATAAATAGAGTTTGGCTTTGAAATTGTAAATATCCCCATTATTCAAATAATTTGGTATAAGGACATTGCCTCATGAAATGTAAACCTAAATAGAAACCAAAGTGTAGTTGAAGCATGTAATATACACAATAATCATAAGCAGATCAAAATTTTTTAGTTTCCCTTGCAATTTGGTTGGCCCATTTAACTAGATCTGGCCAACAGACTATGGGATCAAGCGACTTACATCACTTCTGGGTTGATGCAACCCAAAACTGCGATGCATCTTTTATTTCTAACTTTTCCTGCTAAAGGTTATTTTATCCAGATGGCATATCTACCAAAAAAATAAAAATAAATCTATTAATGCAGCTGGGGAAGCTAGTATAAATCATTCTACTAAAAAAAGTAATACTATTGGCTTCGTTCTAGAATTATTCAAATAATTGCTTCAGATATTCTCCATTGTATGCATATTAGTTATACAGTGCTAGTGTTATCCCAGATGACCACTCCGTGGTGTGCCATAAGAACATTCTTAAATGGCTTCTCTAACAGCCACTTGATATGAAACTCGCTTCAATATTCTCTCTTGAATTGAGCCATCATGCCTGCAAAACTAGAGAGGCAGTAGCAGAAGGTCCTTCGACAGGCATGGGAGAATGACAAATTTGACCTTGTGCTCTGCTTCAGCAATTAGTTTTGATGTGTCTTTGACCAAATATGTAAATCTTACTGGACAGTGTTTTTGAGGATTAGAGATAATAGGTATATAAAATTGCTGGCAGAGGGCAGGCACTCTGACTTCGTAATTAATTTTAATTTGTATTTATTCTCATTCTTATTCTTATTTCCACTCTTGTATGTCATTTAGAGTAAAACAGGAGGCCAGCATTTTCTTAGCGCCAACTGATAATTAAAATTAAAATGATCCAAGGTCTATGGTAAATAAACAGTAGACCAAGACTTCCGGCTCCAGAACCACCACCATCCTTGGATTGTGCTATTCTTCTGGGGGAAAAAAAAAATACATGGTTTGCCATATACCTCTTTAAAACATTTGCTGAAGATGAGCCATGTGTTTTTTCCCCAGAGGTATAGCCTAGCAGTATGTATATATTGATGATAGATAGATAGATAGATAGATAGATAGATAGATAGATAGATAGATAGATAGACAGATAGATGATTGGTAGATTGCTAGTCACCTCCTGAATATAGTTGCTGAGGGCAGCTATACCTACATACCTATCTATATGAGGTATCTCAACATTACTTAAGAAAAATGAATTTCTCACAATTTACTTGTCCTGTTGCTTCTTTTTCCTCCAAGATTTGTACCTAGGTAATAAAATAAGCACAAAAGTGCATGCAAAGTAGCTGCTTAAATACATTGATCTGTGTGAAGGGAGAGAGTATGTAAATCAACAATGCCCTCAAGTTCTAAAATAGAATGACTGGAATCTGTGGGTTAAATTCACAGTCTCCTCATTTTTTCTTGAAATGTTGGGTTTTTCTTCTTTGTTTCTCAGAAAGATGGCTTTCAAGATCAGCAATGCAGGAAGGATTCTGTGTTTGAGGGAATAAGGAATGAAAGTGTCTCTGTCTGTGTGGTTTGTGGCAATGCATATCAACGTATTACTTCATCAATGTGAAGATGATGGGCACAAAAATATGGTAAGGAATAACAAGGCACTTTCATTTGTGTGGCCAGTTAACACAATGGGTTTTCTTCTAGCTTTTTGTGTTGATGAATCAATGAACTCCTCCTCCAGTGCAGACAGATCATATTGGGCGGCATGATATGTTTCATGTTGGAGCCAGCCTGCTCAGTTAGATGCCATTTTTCCATTTATTTATTTTAATATTTGCATCAGTGAAACTGCACCTCCATGTTGAGATTCCTTGCTGATGAAAACACAATAATTCTATTAACTCAAGCAAAATAAATGCAAATAACCTATTAGGACAATACTCTGTATTCTGTCAGTTACTCTGTAATGGAAGTTGTCAATTGTATAAACAAAGGAGAAAAGAGGAGCAAGTGATTCAATTGTAGTTGTAGAAAAGTATTGTGAAATACACAACTGTGAAAAATTATGATAAAGTATTGTGACTATCACTGGTTGTACTTTATCATCTGAAGGAATGTGTGGCTTTTGTGAAATTATAGAATGATACAATATGAGACAATAATTGAGAAGGGAAAGGAGAGCATGTGAATTTATAATGAGAATGCCACACATCCTGGGCCAAGACTCAAGGGGCAAACCTAAGGGTGGAGTTGAGCCTACTACAATAATGAGAATATAGTTAGTTACTATCCTTAAACACCTACAGAGACAAGCAGGTCACTTAAATTACTGACCTGGGGCACATCTTGCCTTATGAAGCAGGGAAAATGTGTGATAGGAGAGTAAATGTCATTCTAAACAGGGCAAGGTTTACTTATCTCAAACCATGGAGAAATATACTCATGTGTCCAGAGAACATGATTTTTGTGAGTTGTAAAATGCTCTCTTTGACTCTATATACATAAAAGTTTTGGAAATATTCCTTATGCATGCCAAAGATTTGATGTGATCAGATCCTTAAACTGTCATTAAGATATTTGAGGTTATAATGTTTAGAAACATGAGATGGGGAACAATATTGAAATCATCAGAATATTGTGAAATTTGAAAAATAATATCACATTATATAAATCAGGTGTGAGTCACATGTAAAACTAAAAGGTCTTACTAGAACTTGAAGACATTTCTATGATGCTGTTTGTCTACTGTCAGAGCAACTCTGCTATCCATCCATCCTTTATTCTGGTGGTTACAAAGACAGTCATATAGTCATGTAATGAAATATGAAAATTATGCTTATAAACTTTTTTTGGAAATCTCCATGCACCATTGGTCTATAGCATAATGATCTCTGGAATATATATCTATATATCTATAGTTTAGAGAAGTGACTGGCACATAAAAAGGTCAGAAAAAATTAGTTGTTTGATATGAGTATACTCATCTTTTTCTTTTTTTTTTTTAAGGGATATGCTTGATTTGCTAGTTTGTCCTTTATATCCTTTTAAGTATAATCAAAACAGTATGGGAAAACTAGCTAGTTAAGTAAGTGGAGTTTCAGTATATTTTTTTCTTACCTACCATTGAAGCCCTCCCTGATTGGTAAGGAAGCTTTGCATCCATCTTCTTTAGCTTAAGAGATTTTGGATGTAACCATGATTTATGATCTACAATAGAACAGTAGCCAATATCTGAAAACATCTGCACTTGAGCCATCTGTTTATACCAGATGGTATATATATTGAAAATTTATATTTACTGCAATTGCTTAATACATGTACTTAGTCCACTTACAACACTGAAGCTAACAAAAAACACAGAGTAGAAATGTTCTTGAGTCATGGATGGATTAAATGCATCCCATCAAATTTCTCAGGATATTGAATATAATGCCCTGGCAGATTAATAAGGAATATGTAATGGAACTTTGTCTAAGCTCCTAAAGTTTTGTCGCTGGTGAAAATAATTGGGTTCTGTGATTAGGTAAATTTTTCCTCAATAGAGAACAACAGGGAAGACTGCATTACCAGTAGCCATAGAACTGATAAGAACTCTAATAAACATTTCAGTGTGTTAATAGACATTCCAGGGAAGTGGGGCTAGATGCTGCGTTAGACATATTGTAAATTGAAAAGGCTGATTATCATGGTAATAACGACAAATATCCTTAGGAAATAAACAGAACTATTTAACTTACCCAATTTTCTCACATGTATTTGACCAGAGTTCATTTCAAATTTATACCATGCAGAATGATATATGGAAAAATGTTATATATATATATATATATATATATATATATATATATATATATATATTTCTCTATCTATCTACCTATCTATCTATCTATCATCTATGATCTATCTATCATTTATCATGTTGTTGTTACATGCGGAACCAGGCAAAAGTTCATTTGTTCCAGGTTCATCTCCCGGGTTTTAAATAAATATAAAGTTAATCTACATTACCTAAAGTGTAGTTTAACCATTGCAAGGCTCTGTTACAGTAATCTCCCAACTATGGCCCTAAAACATGGCTGAACAGCACTCTTCCTTCACTCAGTTTACTGTGTGCGTGTGTGTATGTGTACATGCATTTGTGTTTTTATGACTATGTACACTCTTACATTTTTCTAAATACTCAAGTTTAAGGATTTTTATTATATAGAATAAAAACTGAGACAAAATGTCCTAAATAGTCTTAGAAATATTTCATTTTAACACAACAATAGCAAGAAACAAACTTGAAAATCATTGTATTTCAAGCTATATGGATTAAAAATAAGACAGAATAATATACAAATCTGCTAACTTTTTTTATTATATTAGTTTCAGGTGTACAAAACAACATGATTGACATTTACACCCCTCACAAAGTGGTAATCCCCCCAAGTCTACTACCCCTCTGACTTCGTATGTAGCTGTTACAATACCATTGACTATATTCCCTATGCTGTACTTTATATCCTATGACTATATATATATGTCAATTGTAGTTGACATTCAGTATTATTCTACTTGAGCTTCAGGTGTACAACACAGTGGTCAAGCCTCTGCATAGTCTATGAAGTGATCCCCCTGATAAGTCCAGTACCCATCTGCCACCATACATAGTCTTTACAACATTATTGATTATATTCCCCATACTGTATTTCACATCCCCGTGATTATTTTGTAACTACCAATTTGTACTTTCTAATCCCTTCACTTTTTCCCCATCTCCCAACCCACCTCCCATCTAGCAACCATCAGTTCTTTCTCTGAGTCCATTTCTGTTCTGTTTCCTTGTTTATTCTATTCTTTAGATTCCACATATAAATGAGATCATATGGTATTTGTATTTCTCAGTCTGATTTATTTCACTTAGTATAATATTCTCTCCATTGTATAAATGCATTACAATTTCTTTGTCCAATCTTCTATTGATAGGCATTTCAGTCCTTTCCATATCTTAGCTAATGTGGATAGCACTGCAATAAACATAGGGGTGTACATATTTTTTCGAATTAATGTTTTTGATTTCTTTGGATAAATACCTCAGAGAAGAATTGCTGGGTTATAAGGTAGTTCTATTTTTAATTTTTTTGAGGAAACTCCATACTGATTTCCAAAGAGGTTGCACCAATTTGCAATCCTACCAACAGTTCACGAGGGTTCCCTTTTCTCCATATCCTCGCCAACACTTGTTGTTTGTTGATTTATTTATAATGGCTGTTCTGTCAGGTGTGAGGTGGTATCTCAATGTTGTTTTTATTTGCATTTCTCTAATGATTAGTGATGTTGAGCATCTTTTCATATGTCTATTGGCCACTTGTATGTGCTCTTAGGGAAATGTCTCTTCATGTTGTCTGCCCAGTTTTTAATTGGGTTGTTTTTTTTTTTTGGTGTTGAGTTTTATGAGTTTTTTATAGATTTTGGATATTTACCCTTTATCAGATGTATCATTGGCAAATATCTTCTCCCATTTGGAAGGATATCTTTTTGTTTTGTTGATGGTTTCCTTTGCTGTGAAAAAACTTTTCAGTTTGATGTAATCCCATATGTTTATTTTTTCTTTTGCTTCCCTTGCCCAAGGGAATATAGCAATAAAAAATATTACTAAGGGTAATGTCTGCGATAATTCTGCTAATGTTTATACATTGAACACCATATTCAGGAAAAGCCAGGGAGAAACAGTTTCTATGAATTTTCTCAACCCTAGCATGTTTTTGACATCCTATTTCCTTCCAAAATGTTTCAAATAGAGAACAAAATAGTATATGACCAGGAAAACGACTTTTTTAGCCTTCTTCACTTGTGTGACTGAGAAATAAAAAGGGCAAATAATTGACTTTTGTATTTCTAGAAAAGGATTTTTCTCCACTTGAAAGATTTATGAATAAAATGAAATGAAAAGTATATTTAAATAATTACAATTTATTTTTCTACCTATTAAAATAAATACTGAGAAGAACATGAATGTGCATTTGTGTTTTATGTAGCTGTGTCTTTTAGGAAAATAAAAATTCTAAGAACTTACATTTCTTAATGGTATCACAGTGAATTTCCTTTCAATCATTAACAAGTAAGGTAGAATTCTTAGCAATAATCCTGTCTTTTTGCTGTTTGTATTGTCACTGTGATGGCAGCTGAACTTAGCACACCATTTGTTTTGAAAATGGTGTATTCCATGCAACAAACTCGCTCAAACTCTTCTTTCCTACTATATGAATTTGTGTTTGTACAAAAATCTCCATTTATGTGGTCATTTTGAATACTTCAAGGGTCAGATTTTAGACATTTATAAATTGACAAAAAAAACAAAAACAAAAAAAAACATTTCATTAAATAGAGTAGGATACAGATTAAAAAAAATAGAGACCTGATATTAAAATACTTTATTGTAATATCAGATACATGGTGCTGATTTTTATATATCAAAGCAGCACATCACTGAGATATTTTGGGGGAAATGGCAGTGCTGTGGTTAGAGACATTTTATTCATCTCAGAGAAAAAATATTTTAACCCACTGGTCAAAATCTATATGACATTGTCGTCAACTATTAAGTGTCAACAACCAATCTGAGATATTGAGCTGAGAAACGAGTTATGTTATTTGGTAACTTTTATAAGATTTAAATATATCTTTGATAAAGAAATCTGTCCCTTCAGTGGGCACAGAATACTGGCTCAGATGTTAAGGTGCAAATACAGAAAATACATTGATAATCGGCCTAATATACAGGAATGGATGTTTCCCTGAGAACTCAATTTTCTGTTTGTCCTTGTAAGTCTAATGTAGGCAATCTATGCAAAGATGAGTAATGGTGGAGACTTTGTGCTCTGGGAGTATCTGGCCAGATTAGTGAAAGAAATTTGATGCAATAAGAAATAGAGAAAGCTGACCAATCTAGCAAATCCCAAACACTATCTGCTGTACCTTCATGTTAATAGTGACACAAATAATTTTGATTTTTGCCTCAGAGAGACAATCTCATTGGTGAAAGAGAGAACTAGTACTCATGTACAGACCTTGGGTAAAGGTGCCAAGAAAAAAATTAAAAGTACACACATCATCATCATCATTGTCATCATCATCATCATCATCATCATCATCATCACATCATTACTACCACAACCTTCTCTAGTCAGTATCTCCCTTTTAAACTTTAAGAATATTTCAGGGAAGCCAAGCTTGTAATACTGTCCTTGTTGTATAAAACAAGAATGTATCTAGAACAACTCTCTTTCTCTGTCTTGAACATGAAGTTGTGTCCCTGACTACAGACTGTGCGCAGTGCACACTCAGAACTTAATATTAATAATTATAATAAAAGTAAACATGCTTAATGTTTATTTAGTACTTATTTAGTATTAAGTCTCATTTGTTACTCTCCATGCTTAACTTATAATGACTTATTATATTCTAACTATGACTTTATACGATTATTGTCTCCAAAATGCATATGTGAAATCCAAAGTACAGACTCACTAGGTTACCATTGAAGGTCACATAGCTAATATTCATTAGAACAGGAATTTTAACTCAATAAAATGAAATAGAGCTTTGGCTCTATACTTCAACCATTATATCACATGCCTCTCCACTCTTGTGCCTACTCCAAATGTTTTTATTTGTTTTATAACTACCTAGAAGAAACAGAAATTGTGGAAATGTTAGAAGTTGTCATTAAGAATATTATATAATCCCCGTTTACAAAGAGGTTAAAATCCAGCAGGGAGATGATTATTAAACAAAAACAATGGGAACAAAGTGAAATATTAGATTAGATTTGACTATTAATATCCACAAAGAAAAGAAATTATGTGTTAATATTTCTGAATTTTACAAGAAAAGTGTGGATTCTAACCAATAATTCATCCATTGAAAAGAAGGAATTGTTATATAGAGAAGTTTCAAACTACAGTGATGAGAAAGAATAAAGTTGCTTTCCTATACCCTACCAAATCAGATTATCAAATAAACCACTTGCATATGCAGTATACATTTATTCCTGACAAAAGCTCTATGTTGAGGAGACTAAGATTTAAAAGATTAAGTATTATCCCCATGGACATACAGGTTTTAAGTTATTAAGTCAAAAATTGAGATAGAGAGCTATTCTCACATTCTCAGAGATAACATTGAGCCCTTAAGTAGTCCTTTAGGGAGACAAAAGGAAGGACAAAATCACACACACACACACACACACACACACACACCTCAAACAAACAAAAAACTTGAAGGAAGAATCTTTAGTACGTGTTATCTGAATCTGAGATATACTACATCACTCTTCACGTGCTCTTAGATGCCACAGTTTGCACCTAGGATTTGGAAGATAACTAATTTGACTTTACCAAAAATGTGACTCCTAGCGACTATGGGAGAACTATTAGAAAACAGACATATAAGTGTCTGCAGGTTTGGGGCTGAAGGCTGCAGAGATAACTGTGTTCTTTGCAAGTAATCATTTGGAAAGAAGGTGGTAGTAGACACACTATTAGTGGCAATGGAGACCACATTTTCCCAACTTGTGCAAAAAATATGTTAAGGAAGAGCTAGTCTAAGGCAGTCAGATGAAGTTTTCAAAGCTGGAAGGAACTTAGATATCAGTTGAGCCATCTAGTCTATACTTACTTAAGATGCATAGAGATGACAAACCCCTTGCTCATGCTCATGGTTAGTTAATGACAGACTCAAGACTAAGAATAGGGTCATCTCTTTCCTTATTATCTACTGTGCCTTCTTTGCAAATGGATCACCCACAGTACTCTGCATTTTAAAACTGCTTGAAAGTTTCGATATTTTTCTTTTTTCATCTGTACTATTTCACATGCAGGACTAATTCAGGCTGTGTAATAGGACTCTGATGTTCTCATAATTGCTACCACAAGAATGGGTCACAATTATTCTGGAAATTGGTAGATCCAAAAACAGTGGCTAAAGAAATCTTTTTCTGTAATTCAGAAGATCATGAAGCAGCAGTGAGTCAGGTAAAGTGGACTTTTAGCATAACTTTCACTAGTCACCTGCTAGGTTGCCTGTGGAGACAAGATCCCAGAGGGCTGTTGACTCCTTAGTTGCCAGGAAAATGAATGCACAGGGGAACAGTGGTATGTGTTTATACACTTTATCTTGTAACTGAAACCCTATGAGTTGCCATCATTCGTTATTTGTTATTTGGGTAATAGTTCTTGTCAATCTGCAATTCGACTATCTGGCAAAATATTTTAACATTCATATATAATATATTTAACTGTCTTTATTTTAACTACATTAGTCATTGTCTTTCTCTGAAAGAAGAGAAGAAAATATCATAAAGTAATTATTTCATACTCAGAGTTAAGATGTTCACAGAGAAGTGAACTTTGCTCTGAGCTTACTGATTTCAAGAGCTGTGTGCACAGGGTGGAAGTTTGTGTTTTCTTAAACGAAAACTCTTTTTCCCCTTTTATGTCACTTCTACTTTTCCTTTTGCTATCATACCTTCATACCCTGTGGTATCCAAAACCTTATACATATGATGGCAAACACTATGTGTTTCTTGATACGATTAGACCAGAAAACTATTCCTTCACTTATAACTTTTTAATCTCACCTTTTGCTATCATAATCATCACTATCATTGCCATAAACATGCTTTCAAATTCACAGCTATTATATTAAATAACTAACCAGGAAGGGAAGCCCTTTTGGAGAAAAATAAATATTTTCCTTACAAGTAAGATCATCTGTGAAAATATCTCTGCTATTTAGGATACCATAATGATCAAATAGTTAGCTAGTTGGCAAAGAATACTTCTGGGCTAGAAGGGACAGTGTCCTTGATCAGCTGTTGAGAGACAGCTGTGAAACAACTGTGATACATTTTTTGCATAGTTTTTGCATAGCTAGTCCAAATTAGTTGAACCTAAATCTTTAATTCAAACAATTTTCTCATTCACTTCTGACTCTCTGTGTAAAGTTTTATCCATAAAAAGAAAATATAATCCATTTTTTAAAAATCCGTCTATTAAATTTGACTAATAATAGATTGTCATGTTTCTACATTTCTCTACTTTAGTTATTTAGTTAAAAAAATATCCTCTAAGCTAATTCAGTGTGCATAGTATTTATTACCAGAAGAATTATCTAATGTCCTCTGCATTAATCATCATACAACTGTATCCTACCCCTACACAAGACACATGTAATTCCAGATTTACTCATACCAATAAGGAAAAATTATAAAATCGAGATCCATAGAAATTCTGGAATTGAGAAATATAATAACTGAAATGAAAAACTCATTAGAGGAGATCAAAACGGTGTTGGGCAGACGGTGAAAAATTTAGAAAACTTAAAGATAGATCACGGAGATTATCCATTCTAAAGATAAGAATGATACAAAATGAAAAATGGGCAGAATTTCAAAGACCCATGGAATACTACAAAATGTGACAATATACTCATAATTGGATCACAGAAAGAGATGAGACAAAGAGTAAGAAAAAATATTTGAGAAATAAGGACTGAAAATATATCAAATTTGGTGAAAAACATTAATGTACTCATACAAGAAGCTCAGTGAACACCAAGAAGAAAATCTCAGAGGACCACACTTAAACAGAGTATTACTCAAACTGCTAAATGCCAAAGCAAAGGGGGAATCTTAGCAGCAGCAGTAGAGAAACCACTCAATAGCATAAAGAATAGGGAGGTTGCCACAGGAAATGCAACGTAGTACAGCCAGTTTGGGAGACAGTTTAACGGTTTCTTACAAAACTAAACAAACACTTATCATATGATCCAGCATTTATACTTTTTGGTATTTACCCAAAGTTACTGAGAACTATGTCCACATAAAACTTGCATACAATTACCTATCCCAGATTTACTTAAAATTGCCAATACTTGGAAGCAAACAAGATTTCTTTCAGTAGATGAGTGGATAAATAAATTGTGGTACATACAGACAATAGAATATTATTCAGCATTAAAAAGATAGAAGCTATCAAACTATGAAAAACCCTGAAGGCACCTTAAATGCATGTTACTAAGTGAAAGAAACCAATCTGAAAAGGCTACACACAGTATGATTCCAACTATATGAAATTCTGTAAAAGAAAAACAAAACAAAAAACTATCAAGACAGTAAAAAGAATATTGATAGCCAGAGGTTTGTAATCAGAAGGATGGATGAGTAGGTGGAGCCCAGAGGATTTTTAGGAATGCAATACTTTTTTGCACCATAATGATAGGTCGTTATACATTTGTCCAAACCCATAAGAAGGTGCAGCGCCAAGAGTGAACCCTAATAAATTATAAACTTCGCATGATTATTATGTGTCAGTGTAGGTTCTTCAGTTGTAACAAATGCACTACTGTGTTGGGAGATTTTGATAATGGGGGCTGGGGGGGTTGTCTATGCATGTGTATGGGCAACAAGTTATAGGAAATCTCTGTACTTTCATCTCAATTTTGCTGTGAACCTAAAACTGTTCTTAACAATAAAGCATTTTTTAAAAAGAATTGGGGAGAGCATAGAGCTGCACAGGAACACCATTTTTGTATAGTATGTGTATTAGTTTGTTAGGGCTGTCTTACTAAGTACCACAGACTGAGTGGCTTAAACAACAGATATTTATTATGTCAGTTCTGGAGGCCAGAAATCCAAAATCAAGATGTGGGCAGGATTGTTTTTTTCTGAGGGTTGTGAGGGAAATATCTCTTCCATGTCTGTCTCCTTGACTTGTAGATGACCGTCTTCTCTTTATGTCTTTTCACATTATGTTTACTCTATACAAATCTGTGTCCAAATTTCTTCTTTTTATAAGGACACCAGGTATATTGTGTAGCTCTTATCCTAATGACCTTATTGAATTCAATTACCTCTTATGTCCAAATAAGGTCACATTCTGATGTACTAGGGGTTAGAATTTCAACATAGGAATTTGAGGGGCAGAACAGGGACACAATTCAATATATAACACTACTGAAATTAAATTAGAATGAGTCAGAACTGATTATTGTAAGTGAAGATAGTAATTGTAACTCTCAGAAACCATGAAGAGAATGACTCAAAAGTGAGTAAAATAAATGAGAAGATAATTAAAATGACACACTAGAAAATATCTATCTAACACAAAACAAGGTAACAATGGAGGTAAAGTGGAACAAAATAAGATACAACATATAGAAAACAAATAGCAAAATTGCAGATATAATCCTACCTTATTAGTTATTACAGTAATAAATATAAATGGATTAGCATTACAATTAAATGGATTAGCATTGCAGTTAAATGACAGACATTGGCAGAACAGTTTAGAACATGAACATGATCCAACTATATGTTGTATGCAAGAGACACTTTGCACATTCAAAGGCACAATACGTTGAAAAGAAAGGGAAGGAAAAAGACATACCATACACACAGTAACCAAAAGAGAGTTGGAGTGGCTGCAGTAATATCAGACAAAATAGAGTTTAAAACAAGTATTTTTACTACAGAAAAAGAAGGGCATCTTATGATAAAAGTATCAATGTGTCATGAAAATGTAAAGACTATAATCATATATATCCATGATAAAGACTCCCAAAATACATGAAGCAAAAACAGACAAAATTGAAAGGATAGGTAGAAAATTCAATAACAGGAGAGACTTCAGTACCTTACTATTAATAATGGATAAGACAGCTAAACAGAAGATCAATAAGGGAAAAGAAGATCTGATCAAAACTTTAAACCAACTTGGCCTAACAAGCAATGTCTAGAACATTCCATCCAACAACAGAAGAATATATGTTTTTCAAAAGTGAACACAGAACATTATTCCAGATAGACCATATATAAGCCCATAAAACAATCATAATTAAGTTTAAAAGGATTGAACTTATACAAATAATGTTCTCCAATCTCAATGAAATGAATTTAGAGATAAAAAAAAAGTCACAAAAAGAGAGACTCAAACTACTGAAATCAGAAATAAAAGGGGGCATTACTACTAAATTTAAAGGAATAAAAGGAAATTATAAGGAAATGGTATGAGTAATTGTATGAAAAAAAAATGGATAACCTAGATCACTTGAATAAATTCCTAAAAAGTACAACCAACCAAAACTGACTCAAGAAAATCTTAATAGCCTTATAACTAAGGAGGTTCAAATACTAATTAAAAAAAAAAATAGAAAACTTGAACATCAAAAATTTTGTGCATTAAAATATACTATAAATTAAATTAAAAGATGGGAAGAAATATTTGTAAATCATATATCTGATAAGAGACTTTTATCTAGAATATATAAAGAACTCTTTCAATTCAACAATACAATGACAAATAACGTAATAATAATATAGGCAAAGGATTTAAATGGACATTTCTTTAAAGAAAACCACAGTTCGATACCACTTCACAGCCACTAGGATGGCTATCATTAAAAAAAGGGGTCGCGGGGGGAGGTGTTAATCAGTTTTGGCAAAGAAGTGGAACAATTAGAATTCCCATACATTGCTATTAGGACAGTAAAATAGTGCAGATAATGTGGAAAACAGTTTGGCAATTCTTCAGAGACTTAAACATATAATTACCATGTGACCTAGCAATTCCACTCTTAGGTATATACCCAAAAAAGCTGAAAACCGGTACTTAAATACTTGTATGTCTGATGTTCATAGCTGCACTACTCACAATAGCCACAAGGTAGAAACTCGAAAAGTTATTTTCTGAGGAATGAGTGGAGGAGATAGGTGAAAGGACAGTAAAAACCACCCAGATGATATTAATGTGATATTCATAACCAGTCATCATTCAGTCTTGAATCCATTTTCCAATAGGAAGTTGTCAATGAAAAATCTCTGCAAAAATAAAACAGGCATAAACTTTAGGGGGAAAAAAAAAAAAAAAAGTTTTTTGACCCAGTCTGAAGTCCCTGTGGTTGGCTATGCTTAGCTATGCAACAGAGAAAATTAATTACAGTAGTATAGTTTACTGTTTCTTTTGAGATAGATAATGGGAATTGAAGGACTTGCCCCACCTGTGAACTGGAGTATTTAGAAAAAATGAATATATGTAGAATAAGTGATTAATTGTGTACACTTATATAATATTCTGTCTTTTTCTCATATGTGAATTTTTCTGTCCATTTATTTTATGTGACTTCCCCCAGAAAATTCTGTTTTATAATGGGTGAAAAATATAGTTTTAAAATTATGTAACCACTCTGTAATTATCTAAATTAGACGAGATTGTATAGGCTCATTATGAAATATTATACATAATAAATTAGCAGCTGATTTTGACTCTATAATAAAGGTCTAATTTAGATAATAGACTTAGAAAGGATTTAAAGAGATAATTTTGAAATATATTTTCAGATGCCTTCATTTGAGAAATTTTAACATTTTCTGAACAATAATGGTAAGTGTTTATGCAAAATAAATTCAGGATTCAATGTTTTTCACTCATGACTCTGTTTAAAGGCATTAACTTGTCTTATAACAGGAAGCCACAGTGATGGAGCTGGCCTAATAATGAACATCCTGATGTAGACATTTACATAAATATAATAAATTTCCTTGGGGGATAAACATTCAGATGCCAAAATGATATTAAATTTAAGAAATGGAAAAAAATAATTTCATAGGCATGAAAGCAGAATTAAGAACACTATTTTGTTGGTTGGTAACTTTCAAGCATTTCCTCCACCTTGGGTAAATATTTAAAATGAAATGCAACATTGTTAATTGTCATCATAATGTCACTTACTCGGGGCTGGAAACACTGATTCGTTCTACAAGAACTAAGGTGATAATTCAGTTGTTCCTAAATGTTAGCTTGCCTGGACAGTTCCAGGTTTACACATTTTGCTCCAGTGTAATTATTTATAGTTCACAACTTTACTCTTATGGTTTGGATAATAATTTTTAAGGTCTCTCTAGGTGTAAATTTATATAAGTTAGCAAGGGACCAGTGGAGACCTCTAACACCAGTGACAAAATATCCATAGAATTGTCACAGAGCTTGGCTCCCATTGATTTTGTTTTCCTTATGTTTACATGCTTTAAAATGTCCTTAGTTGTGTTTTCAGGACTCTGTTGTCTTCCCTCTTGGCAGCAAAAATTCCTACAGCAAAATAAAAAAATAAGTTGAGTATAAAAAAAAAAAAGTTTTAGAGAGAAATTTTATATAATTTGAACAGAGCCTGCCAAAAAGAATCCACAGCCAATCAATGCTTTTAAATGATTTTGCTAATATGAGCCTTCTCCTTTTAAGCTTCTTCATTGCTTCCGTGATACTGTTTAGAATTTAAAAAGGAGTGAATGAATGTAAATCTCTAATGATAGCATTTATTTTCCCAATGTCTTTCTGAATTTTCACTAACACACTGGACATTTCTACTTAGATGACAACTAGAACATTAAATTGAATACTCGTGGTAAAATTTACCCTCTTCTATACTAAAATACTGATGGTACCTCTTTCTAGATCTGCTTTACTATTCTACGCACTAATCCCTGTTAATAGGAGTTTTGATTGTGAGGCTCACAGATGTGCCCTCTTCTTTAGAAAATTGCTCTTGTGAAACAACTACAGTGAGAGTTATGCTCCTGAGAACCCAACCCCACACATAATCAGGCCAAGGCCGGACTTCATCTAAGACTATACCATGGCGTGTCTCCTTTTTCTCTAGTCTGCTTCCTTCACTCAGTTACATGTTTTCTGAAGGAGTTCTGCTTCAGTAAGTCCCATGTCCCTGAATCCCTGAATCCCAACTCTGCTTCTAGGGTACCCAACCTCAGATATCTATGCACTCTGGCCCCACCATTCTCTGGATGACTTACGCTCAAAATTCAGATAAATTTTAGATTTTCTCTGTCTTTAGTAATCTCACCTCAAATCAGTCATAATATTCTCATGCATTACTTAAAAATTTATCGATTTCTTTGTTTATCATCTTTATTTTTATCTTTATTTTTCTTTACTATGAATTCTTATTTATTTTATAACCTTCTCAATAATATCAGTTCCATCCATCATTCCTCCAGTTTATTTTGACAGTAATGTTAAGCGATTTTAATTTTTTGTGTGTGTTATTAATCTCAAAAGCCTACAGTGAGTTTCCCCTTTTAAAAAATAAAACATGCCCCAAATTCTGTATTATTTGACTACTCCAAATATTTCAAAATTTCAGCTAACTCATATAGAAACACTCTTAATTATAAACCAAATAAGACGAGGCTCCTTCATATTCATCCATTAAAATTGACATTCTACTCCATAAGAACTTCACCATGAATACTTCCCATATCATCTGAGTCAGATATAATTTTATCCTCGTTTGAATTGATATAACACTTAATTGAATTCATGGCACATAGGGTGTAGACATTCAACTGCAAGTCTTTATTTCCCTGTTAGATTGAGATACTTCGTATAATTCATTGTTTTGGCTTTCTTATTAGAGAGCCAATTACAAGTCAATATTTGGATATTTCAATACACTTATTATTCTGATTCTGGTATGACATAATTCTGAAATCTTTGCATCACCCCCCTCAGGGGTGAAAAATTCATCGTAAGTTTCTTAACGACTTCTGCTTATAATAATAAATTGTGGTCTTAGAATGTCAAATAAAACAAGGGCTATCGTACATTAAATAAAGCAAGGGCATTCAAATCAACTGGGCAAATTATTAAAAATACAAGTGCCTGGGCACATTTTCAGAGGTTTCATTTCAATCAATCTGGAGTGACTACCCAGGTGATTCTAAAGCACCCCAAGGTCAAAACCTCCCAAACAGAAGCTAAAGTCCAAGCAAAATTGAATCATATAAGTTCTTGATCCAGTGTTCACAAATGAGTTTTGATACCACTTCCTGGTCATCTGAACCCTGATATCAGTTGATGTTTTTCTTGTTGTTGTCATTATACCTTACCTGGAATCCATTCCTTTTCTGTAACCAGACGGCTTTACTTCCTGGCCACTTTCTTTCAAAGTGAATGCTACAGTGTAGCTTTATTTTGGATTGGCCAAGTACACAGTAGGTTGAAGGGCAATTTTCTAGACTCAAATAATGTATTTAGATAGATTGATGATAGATAGATAGATAGATAGATAGATAGATAGATAGATAGATAGATGATAGAATGAATATCAGGAATATGGAAAAGGTAAAGGAAATTCCCTAAGGTGGGAGCTATCTGTGGTAACTGAAGAACAGAGAGGAGACTGATGTGACTGGGTCTAAGAGTGGAAAGGAGTAAGTGGGAATATAATAGGACCTGGGCCATTAATTAAAATGGAAAGAGCACCACAGTTCTAGTCTGAATACCTGGTTCTATACCTTTCTCTGTAACTAATTGGTAGTGTACGCTTATGTATATAAACTTGGATATTCAGTAAAGGTTGATCATCCTCAATGATGTCATCTAGACAATGAAAGTATTAGATTACATACATACAAGAAACTAAAGTTCCTTCCAACTCTTAAATTTGGGCAGAGGTACTTATCTACACCCACATAGAGAATTGATAATAATTTTCATGTTCAGAAATTACTGTGAAATTGGGACGTGAAAAGGGATGTAACAAACTATCCATGTATGCATATCAAGAGTCCTGTGGCAATGATTGAGAAGTTCAGCCTACACAACTGGCACTTTGCAGGTGTCTTCCTTTCTGTCACCACCAATTTCTCAGGAGGCCTTTGAACCATTTCATATTAAGTGACTAGAGACAAGAAAGCACCATATAAACAGATTTGTAAAAGTTATTACAGCACACACATCACAGTGATGGTGCAGACATTATGAAAAACAAAACTGATGTCAAAATATGCCCATCTTTTTATTACATATTCAAAATAGAAGTTTGCCAGATAGTCAAATATGCAATATTTGGCCTCTATGTCAAAGCAATATTTCAAATACTGTCATTTGCAACATTAAATGAGAAAAAAATATAATACAAAATGGAAAAGCTCATATAAGAAAAATGCAGATTTTACATTTGACAGGGTTTAACAAAGGTTAAAAGTTGTACTGCTTTTTTCTTTAGATGAACTGTCCCAAAATTTCAAGCTAATTTCTGTCCTACATATAAATTGCTGGCATTTATGGTATTTGAAGTTATAGGAGAATGGTAGCAGTTTCTGACACTTGTGTCAACATTAATTTTAATGACTTTTGTCCAAGTATTTTCCATAGCATCAAAAATTTACAAAAGTATGAATGTCCTTGAAGGAGTGAGTTAGTATCTTATTTTACTTTGTAGGCACATCTGGAATCTTTTCATGTGCCTTAATAATATGCTTATAAAGATAGGTTTGAAATGTTGTCTTTAGACATAGACATCTAATTTAGTCAATTAAAAACAGGCCACATGACACTTAAAAATGTGTTCCCTTGATGTCATCAAATTTTTCTTTGGTGTATTGACATCTGAATTTTTCATCTTTCATTCTTCTTGTGTCATTGCACCCAGGCTCACAGTGCCCTCTGATAATTCAATTTCCCGAAATTTCATTTTATAAAGCAAAATTCCATTTCCAGTCATAGCTTGCATATACTGTAAAAGCAAAATTTAAACAGAGAAAATCAAACACATTAAATAGTTTAGGATTCAACAGCATAATAAATATATACATGCAAAGTCTAACAACTACTCTGTATAATCTATGTATATGAACTTTTTGAAAAAAATTAAAATGGGCTAATGAAAAAATTATTCTGTGTCTGTGTTAATGAATTAGGGAAATTAAGGTTAATGGTATTGGGGAAATAAAGCCATTTGTGTTTGGTTAAGCTATTAATCCGATGATGTGTTTAATTTAGTGATTTAATTTCACTGATTTGACTTTGAAACAAATTGGAAACATTAAGAACAGAAGGTGGTAGGGCTGTGTTTGAAATGTGTTCCTACTAATAAATGTCTGCAATACCCTTAGATTTTTTTCCTACATAACATATAAAAAAGGGGTTCAGATTTTCAGTCAGTGCTGCAATATTAAAATGACACTTTAATCACACTATATTTATCATCCCATTGTAACTGTAAGTTGTTTTATAGTTCTCAGATTTGTATTTTCTAAGTTTTAGTCTACTAGAAACAAGCAGAAAATAATTCTACTCTTTTTAAGCATTAAAAATATTTGCCAAGAATGGCTTCATATTTGTGTGAGAATGACATACCATTTGCATGTTCTCCTCTTAAAAACATCTTAATGTTCATTTTATAAACTTTGAAAAGGTGATATTCTTTTAATTAATGACTATTTATTTTGCGCAGCAAGATATTGGATTCGTTTCTAACATAACAGGTATAAAATAGGCTTGCCATGACACTATTCCTTGTGTCATTTTAGAATAATCAAAGAATATTTCCTAGTTTTATAGTAGCTAAGTAAGTGCTATCAGAATATTTTAGTGAAGGCTACTTAGAACTGTAAATCCTCTAAATAGGTTATTAATGTTAAGTAAAGACAGGGATGTGAATCTGAATAGTCTTCCATTCATTCTAAATAAAAAAAAGGAGGAAATATGACAAAAATTTTAATGTAGTTTTCATTAAGCAGATAATTAGCCACTGCTTTAAAAAACAGGCATATTGTGTTCCCTTGATGTTTGCTTAACACCAAAATATTTTCACATTAACTACCCAAATGGCCATGCTTCCCATAAATTACTGATTGTTTCTTTAATGGCAAAATGGAAAACACTTCTGTTTCTTATATGATGTAGCTCTAAATATCTGAAGTGATGAGCACATATCAAGTCGTAGAGAAAAAAATATAGTCTAATATTTGGTTCTATGTATGAGTTCTTTCTCTAGTTTTGTTGACTTGTTTTACCAATAATCAATCATAATTCTTATCCTTACTACCATTGTTTTAAAAAATTTAAAATGTTATCTAAAACAATGATTTAAACTTAATTTATTACATAAATTTGTTTTGATTTCGAAAAGTGCAACAAAATCGATGAAGAATCTGTCACCTCCCAGAAACTGTACATCTCTGTTACTCAAGAGATATCCAAAAACCCCCAAGCATGCAAATATGACTATTAATGCCATAAAATGTCTTGAAGTTTTGAGAAAAAAATAAAAATCAATTTATGTTTATAAGGAAATGATTTTCTATCAATAATAGATACAGACAACAGAGTAGTGGTGACCAGAGGGCCAGGGGGATGGGAAGAGTATGAAATGTGTAAAGGGGGTCGAGTATAGGGTGCCAGACAGAAACTAAACATTGGATGCAGAACACACAATGGAGTGAGTATACACATGTTGTATTATAAGGTTGTGCACCTGAAATTTACATCAAAATATTAACCAAAGTTTTCCCAATAAATTTCATTTAAAAAAATAAAAAATGTATATTTATAACAAAAAGCTTTTATACAATTGTGAATTTGAATCTTAATAACAAATGTATTCTTTTTATGTAATTGTAAAAATAAAATGTCTGCATAGGAAATGTGGAAAATTAATATCATCATTAAAACATAACAAGAATTAATTACTGTCTTAACAGAGTATAACCTACTTTTAATAATATAATATATTTTCATTCTATTGTATCAATATTTCTACTGCTAATTATAATAAAAATAAAATGATTTGTAGGTGCCATATGCTGTTATAACATATATATATATATATATGTATTACAAATTTACAAAAGCATATGACCATATTATACATATGTCCCTATTATACATATTATATATATGTCCCTATTATACAAATAAAGAAATTTGCATAAAGCTATATAATCAAGGTTGCTTAGTTAGTAAGAAGTTGAGGGCAGCACTGGACCAAGATGGTTAGGTTTACTAACCATTGTCACCCCAATAAACTTTAATTTAAGGAAAAAATTATAAAAAATGGAAAAAACATAATGGAATACTTAACAGAAATTTAAGAGTTTAGGTGAAGCAGAGAAATGTGTTTTCAACACAAAAAAAGAAATGATAATTACATGACATGACAGAGGTGTTAGCTAATGCTATGGTGACCATCATATTGCATTATATAAATGTATCAAATCGATGTGTTTTACACCTTAAACTTTTTAATGCTGTTATTAATTTTCCACATTTCCTATGCAGACATTTTACTTTTACAATTACATAAACTTAAACATGTAACAATGTTACATGTCAATTATAGCTCAAATAAAAGGAAAAACAGTGTAAACTCCATAGTGCTTGGCATAGCTTATTGCTCATCGTAGTTACCTTGTAAATATTGCCTTATATAAAATATTTTCAAACAAAATCCTAACTTGTCCTTGTACTGTCTTTACTGTAGTAATAGAATATTTGATTCCAATTAATATCATACTTATTTTACCTACTTTTTTGAACAACTTTCGCCCAGCTTTGCTTATCCATGCCAAGGTTATGTTCTCTCTTGTCTGTTCCAGTTAAGCCTCAAAATGTTTGATCAGGTCTGCAACAAAACCTCTTGTTATTCTAACATTCAATTTTTTGCTCCATTTTCCACAATGAAAGAAAATATTCATATATAAATGTGTATTGATACATCATGGCATTATTCTTTCCAAGGACACTGTGTTTCTAAAAAATTATAACTGTTCTCAGAACATTTAAGTGTTTATTTTTGAGCACGGTATTGGTTCTTTATTTCCAGCAGTTAGAACATTTTGTAACTTCAGCCTCTAATTTCATTATTTTTTAAATATATTTGTATTTTTCTTTCATCTGAATGAGCTATTCCCTAGCCCCCACATAGCTCCTATAATTGGGTAGAATATCTTATTATTATGTAACCTGTTTTCTCTTTGTGAATGTCTGCTTAAGCAATGTTGCTTTCATCATTTCCTTTTGATAGTGTCCTTTCTTTCTCTAGGTCTTTTCTGAATCTAAAAAAGCATTAAAGCTTCTTGCTTTAGCTAACTAAATTTATAGTTGACATCCTGATGTTTTAATTCTGAGTTCCGCTACAAGCGAAGGGAAATAATAATTGCATTTCATATTTTGATGGCACCTTGGGATTTCAAAATATTTTCATTGCCACCTTTAAAACAATCTGGATAGGTATGTATATTTATACCTTTTCTGTTTTTGTTTTACCAATGTCATGAGCAAAGATAAGAAGTATTAGGTGACATTTCCGTGGCCTCATGCTACAAGTGAGATATTGTTACTCTATCTTCAGTACTGGAGGTAGAGTAACAATATTCAAATCGGACAGCCTTTTTACAAAATGCACAATATGCAAAGACTTTGATGTATGTTAACTAGATGTACATCAAGGTTTCTTCCAACCATGAGATTATATAATTACAATTGTATCTAGAGAAATGAGAAAAAATATGCCAGAACTTGTCATTATTATTTAAATGATTTCTTGTTTTCTCTTAGTTTCTTTTATTCCCTCTCTCCTCCTCCCCTGCAACCCTCCCCCCTCAGTCTACTCATCTCATTTGCTTCTTTCTCACCCAAGAGCCGAGGGAAAATACTGTAAACATCAGGGAGTCACACTGCGTGATCACACTGCACGTGGCATTTCTTCAACATGGAGGCCTCCATTTTAAACAACAGCCATGATATTTTTGGTACCTTGATGAGAAAGTCTGTGGGAATTTGGGACTGCTCGTCTACAGTGATTGCAACGTCTCTAGGGCACACTACACTGGAATCCCAGGCATGGCTTCTCTGCATTACTTGGATCTTATACTTTAGGCTATAGTTAGCATTTTCCAACTGTCAGGATCCTAATTGACTACATTCGTAAAAGTTTAGAATAAGAGAACATTTGGCAGCATGGAGCTCTTCTTTGTACATTTGGGAAAAAAGGATCACAATGTTAGAAGTCCGTTGGAGAGTATAAATAAAATTGAATTTACCTGGTTTGTAGATTCAGTTATTCCCAGAAGATTAAAAATAAATAATACATTTTATAGCTTCTCCAGATGCATCACTATATAAGGTAATCATATCATTGCTCATGTGCACAGATAGTTTTTCTTTTTGTAATTTGAAAAATAATATATTTCCCTCTTTCTGTTTTGTTTATATGAATAAGAATAGGTGAATAAGCCAATGGGGTTTTGAGTGACTATAAACAGAAAACACAGCTGGTATAATTGACATGAAACATAGAGCTATTGTAACTTGAATAGCATAGGTCAAACTCTTTCAAACTAAAGAATTTTGTTCCCAGCTAGCCAATGAAATTTCAAGTCATTAGCAACAAAGGTACAGTGCCAGCTCTATGGAAAAATACATTGTAGAGCCACAATTACTGTTTGATGACACTTACGATGTATCTACATTAACTTCTAAAAATCTGAGAATGAGAATGGATTTTGTAATAACTTTGAATTTTTATGTTAGCAAAAATTACATAGATGCAAATAGTTATGACTGTATTTATAATTTTCTGTGTAGAATTTCCTAGCAAGAAGATCATTGGGTAAGCTTCTAAGTGTATAATAATTTAAATCTCCCTATTCAATACATATATGTCAAAAGAGATTACTCTGAGCTCATGAAGTAGCCAAATTTTAAAGTATGAGAAGTACATAACACAGAAGGAAGATTTAAAAGGTGGTTTTCATAACCAATCAGAAATTTGAAAAATGAGGTGACCATATATACCAATTGATCAGCAATGTTACAGTTTTTGATTATCAGTATTGCGTGCTGACCATGAGGGGTGAGCAGGCATAGAAACCTCAGATGTATTCTGCTTCTAATCAAAGAGACTTTGAAAAATCTAAAGCAAACAAAAAAAGTGCACCAGACTTTGTTTTATGATTTACCTTTCCTGAACAAAGATCCTGATGATGTTTTACTGTCTCTTTAAGATTTAAGCGTAATCCTGGGATCAAAGCAAACTTCCTCTAGCTAGCCCATTAGCAGAGCACAAATGTAAACATTTAAGACAGATTGGGTGTGGTAGAAGTTAATATTATGTTCTTATTCTATTATACTTGACGAATTGGTCAACATTATTACTTTCTTCATGTTATTTATGAAACAAACCTGGAAATTTGTTGAATCAAGTTTTACAAGGCAGAGAAACATTGTGAAATAAATAATCAATGGCCAATACAAACCCAAACTATAAGAAAGATGGATACATAAATTCCTTGCTGTTCACTACATAAGACATTGTTATCGAGGCCTAACCAACAGCTTGGCAATGACTGAAGACCTAGTACTAAGTCTCTTAACCAGTTGCCAAACTAAACTTTCCTATATGAGAGATAAGTTACAATTCTACCCCAATCTTTTTCTGCTCTGTGATTTCAAAATTATCCTCTTCCATCTATTAACTTCTGTCTAGATCCTAACTACATTCCCATACATTTTCATATTTTTATAAAGAAAAGTGGTATTCCATTTCAAAGTTTACTTAGAGCATATACATCCGTTAATTTACAGGGACTTTATGAATATTGGTAGGGAAAGTATTATTATCAGATCATTTTTATAGTTGAATAAAATCCATGTTCATGGAGGATAGATATCTTTAATGAAATCTCATGGCTGGCAAGTGGTAGAACTAAAACACAAATCTATGACTTCAAGGGCCAATTCTCATTTTCTTTTCATAGTTCTATTAATTTTCCAACCATATGTACATGGTTTTCTTGTACTTGAACGTATATAAAGAATTACATTTCCTAAAATTCTAAAATAAGAATGTTTCAATTAATCAGAGGATGTTTTGCTTCCTAGGATCTCACATAATTTTTAGTAAATGTAGGGACCAACAGCTTATATGTTTAATGTATTTTGTTGCTATTAACACAGATATCTTGAACTGCTCATGTAAAGCACTGTTCCACACAGAACCCGAAGATCGCTTTTGATGTTATGATGTATTCAAAACATTCATTTTATTAATACAATTAAATCATGTTTTCACTTTACCATTTCTACCTAAATAAATGAATAAAGAATATTTGGGAAAAATTATATAACCAAAGAGAAACACCATTAAACTCTTCAGATTCAGTATATATTGGAGAAGGAAGAAACAGGGACCTGAAAAACAACCTGACTGAAAATGAAATTGGCAGTTGAAGCCGAAAGGAAAAATGAAATAAGAGAGGACAAATTAGCAGGTGGAACTGCATGCTGTTTTGTCATTAACTATTGTGATTCATAGAGCTCCCTTGATATTCGTCTCAGGAAAACAGCTATTTTGGGCATTCAGTCAGTTGACTGTTTAGGATATAAACACAGTACTGAGAAAAGATAAGGATTGAAGCTTAGCCATTTTAAGGTCACTAATCTTGCATACTCCCTTTCTCCCATATCATCTCTTCTCCCATATCTTCTCAGGGCCTACATAAATCTGAACAGAAATAGTAACTAAGTTCAACAAAGAAAATGGCACACACAGATTATATATACATATTTGTGTGCATGGCAAGAGTGGAAAGGTGGAAAACTTGTGAGAGTCCCTTGAGTTTTTTAGGCTTTTGAATATGTGTTTGGGCATATTCAAAAGCCTACAATTGGAGAAGTTTACAAATATTTTTGAATGGTATGAAAGTGGTTGATGAAGGTGGTTTTTCTTTTGGCAACTTCTTTATTGTATCAAAGTCTAAAACAAATTCAAGCATGGGAGAGAGAGAAGGAATGGGTAAAGAGGAATCTGATTAGTTACTTGGCAGAGAATCAGGAGGCAGAAAGGAGAAATTGTCTTTTTAACAGTCTTCAGAGGACCACATAAATAATCATTCTCATTAAAATATTTTCAAATGGTTTGATTTTTCACAAAATTTTCCAGCTGTTCCACAGTCTCCTGAAAGAATATGCTTGACTAGCATAAGATGATAGATATTATTTGCTTGAAAAGACCGCTATGCTACCAAATATTTTTTATAAAAACTATAAAAAGAAATGATTCTATTTCAGCTGTCAAATATGTGTCTATATTTTTAAATATATATACTGTTGTACATTAGGAAACATTGCTGTTATGTGCTGAAAATACCATCTGTGAAGGTTTAGAACTTTAGTGGCTTTGTACCATTCTACCTTTCTTGGGACTGTGGCACAAGATTATCCATAATGAATTATGGCTTGAAAAATATTATTTCTGAATGGTCACATATATGGAAAAGTATTGAAAACTGCAAACTGTAATCATACCATATAGAGCATTACAGATATACATTTTAACTACATTATCATTCAGTTTCATACCTAAAGTTAGTAATATGAAGTGATATTATATTATCCAATTGTGGATCTGTCTAATTAAATTAGAAGGGCTTTGCATTTTTTCCTCAGTTTTTCTCATGTGTAAATGAGACACAATAACTTACAATTAGCTTTGTGATTTCAGCCTTAAATAAGGTAGAGTCTAGAAATGTCTCCATCTCTAACATGAGAGTTAATGGTGAAATAAAATTATTTAGTGATAAACTCTTCCTCCCGGTATTGTTGATAACTCTTTTGTACTCTGCTTTGTACTTTGCTCAATGCTTAAAGCAGAACTCCCAAGCTTACTTTAGTTCCTATTCCTATGCAAGGGGTCATCTCTTACTTCATACGCAATGCTTTTATGTGCTTCTATTTTACTCCAAAGTTTTAAAATTGCATACAATTTTTTAAAGAACATTAATAGATGTGACAAATTGTGGATTCTTTTGTTAAATTAGTTTATAAAATATGGGCTAAGGAAACTTCAACAGGTTTCCTGACTCTAAATATCTCAGAGCCTATAATAAACTAATGAGCAATATGACCTCTAAGAGAAAGATATAGCATGCACATATGTGAATCATTCATTGGAATTTTCTGTGTAGTTAAGAGCAGGAAATGAGAAGCCTAGTTTGGGGATTTGTAGGCCAGCTGTTTTGTTGTTGTTTCTTACACTCAGCTAACAGAATCAAAGACACTCCTCTCTGAATGTTCTGGTCAGAAAAAAATGTATGTGTAAAACAAAGTAGGTACTATTACAAAAAAACTTAATGTAATTATTAATTGCAGGTAATCAAGAGATGTGGGACTTTAATTCTATTGAGAAATGTACAGCACTCTAGATCAATTATACAAATACAAAGAGCGTTTAAACAACTTATTTCCTGAAGGCAATCTAGTAATGACATGAATTGTAAATAACATCACTTTAGATTGAGTAAATAGCGCCTCATTCCAAAATTTAAATTTCCTGATAATGCTTAATCTTCAATAGAATTTAAAAGAGGTTAGTAAGTTGTATGACCCTAGAATTATATAAATGTATCATTGTTAATCATGTGAAATTGCAACCTAAGTATCCGTTTCTGGTATATTGTTTTAATTATTTTGAAAAGTACTTTGCTTCTTGAAAAGTTTACATACAGAAGCTTTGTTGCTTTTTTAACAATGCATCGCAGTAGTGATTGCCTATTTTGTTTTCAAAGTAGAGGAAAAAAATAGTAAAACATGATTCTTCACGTACTATTTTATATTCTCTGACCAATTTCTCTCTGTGAATCACATGAAATGTGTTGTATAAGCTGCGATACTCACTGTCTAGATCTTAACCTGGGACTCTACCCCTAGGTGGAGCTCTGTGGTTTCTTGTTGAGCCAGGAATTATTACTATCCGATTTACTGGGGACACCACAAAAGAAAGAAAACTGACTAGGATGAATGAATAACTGAAAAGAAGGTAGTCTGAGGGACTCCAAGCTCTTAACATTTCCATATGCTTTCATCACTGCTACACTTAAGTGATTATTGTAAGTACATTTCTAATATATTTCTCCTGTGGTTTTTATACAAGACCTTTCAGAGAGAGACTGGTAGAAGAATATGTTATTTGTAATGTTATACGCCCACATGCACTATTGGAAAATACTATCCTGGAAAATATAAAAACAGCATTCTAAAAAACTAAATACGATGTAGGGGAAAATTGAATAAAGAATCATAAATCTAAAATTGAATCTAATATTGATTATTGGATTGCACATATTGTTTCTATTAACATTAAAATGTTCAGTAGTTATTTTGAAGGAGATATGTTACAATATATACATAATATATCTACTATTATAATAGACATATATTTTATGTTAGATAATAGATATATTAGGTATATCAAATATGTGTATTAGATATATAGATTTATACGAACATATATTATATATATTTATAAATTTAAAAGTAAATTAAGGGTAGATTAAAACAAAAGACTGCTGTGTTTTTATCTGACTATATTAAAAGAAATTTGGTGTATTAGGGTCTTGATACTATAAGAATGGTAAAAATTTAGCATTGCGCCACCTGGCAAATTTTTAGAAATGCAAATGCCCACCTCCAACCTACTGAATCAGAATCTGCAATTGAGTAATCCCCAGGTGACCTACGCAAATTAAATATTTTCTCAGAGTTTTTGTGAAGTTTAGTTACCAACAATAAAATTTACCAAAATCTAATCTATCAGTTCTTTTTTATATATAAAGTTTGTGCCTTTTGGTTCAATGTGGTAAGTACTTGTCTGTCTAAAAATTCTTTCTGCTACCAAGTTACTTATATTATTTCTAGTCTTTTCATATTGACACGGTCCAATTTGCTATTAGTTATGTGTAATTAGGATACATTTTTCTAATATATTTTACTAGAATATGAGCTCACTGAGGTCACACTTAGTCAACCAGTCTTGTTGTGTATTCCCATCCGGTAACCAGGAAGAACCACAACAACAACAAAGTAGGCTAGGAGAGTAGCAGAATCCAAGGACAACAGAGCAGAATAATGAAATAAATAATCAGGAAAAAAGGTTCAAAAAAGGATTGAGGAGATTTGTCGTAGAGAGAGTCCTTGAACTGCTGAAGATAAATTCACATAAAAGATTTTATATGATGCCTACAGTTCCAACAGTAGGTGAATGGGAGCTCCTAAAAACGTCAAAGGTATTCAGGCATAACACACACACACACACACACACACACACACACACACACACCCCATAGTAGAGTTAACAGAGATCTCCGAGAAGGAGGGGCTAATTTCTGGCTAATCAAAGAAACAGCTAATCTTATTTATTTGTTCATTCATACTATTCTATCATTGCACAGCTACTTTCAAATCCATACTGTCAACCACCTTGCTGGTTACTAAAGATTCAAAGATGACAAATGTAGAGCCCTGCCATGGAGGGTGTTATTGAATTACAAGAGAGTACACTCTCTTAAGACAGATGTGATTTAAAAAGGAAGAAATGGATGTTTTGAGAATGGAGAAACAGGTGGTTATGACATTTTGGAGGGAAATAAGAGAAAAAAATTGCATCATACAAGAGTACTTAAAATATTCCCAAATACTGTGACCTGTGTTCTGAATAGTTACATTAAGTATGGATAAATCATGCATCAGTCCTTCCAGGAAGCTTGAAATAAAACATTGGCTGTTCCTTTGTTCAATTAAATATTACTGAAAATATAATCAAAATCTGATCATACAGAGAAGCAGAACCCATAGCAAAAGGCCATTTGCTTACAGGTATGCAGTTGCAAGTAAAGATAATATTTGACTATGTCTGATTTGTTATTGGTCATTTGAAATTCAGTCTAAAATCCATGTGAAGATTACAAAATAGTGAAAGCGTCCCACACTGTCTGGAGGGGAAAGTGTTACAATTATGATCTTGATGAAGACAGAATTATTGATGCACCAAATATGTAGAACTCTTGCAAAATTCCAGTTTAATTTTTTCTATGTTCAAACTATGCATTATTTGTGATACTTTATTTATGATTTAGTTTCTTAAATAGTGACTCAGAACAGGATAAAAAGAAGCTAGAGATAGCCAATGTCTATTTTGGAAATTTAGCACTCCTATGGAACAAGGACTTTTGAAGTCCAGCCTGTAAGTTTTCCGAAATTAATATTTTTGAGTTTGACTGTCAATGCATTTCATAAATACAGAGTTGGCATCTTTTAATATTATAATGGCATGTATATTTAAAACACAATCAACATCTTGTTATTCTTTGCAAGTATTAAATTGTTTTTTTCATTAAATTTAGCTCATATTCTAATATGAAATCACTGCATGTATGAATAATAAAATTACACAATGATTTCCAACTCAGATTTGTATTACAGATATTTCCAACTCCTTAAATCCTTATCTTGTAGCCTCTCAATATATTTAGGTTATTTCAGGATAAAACATTGTTTATACTAGTAAAGTAATGCTATATGTCGAAAAAAATAATGACATATCAAATAAATACTTGCATCTTTCTAAAGCAATTTATAGAAAGATAATAATTATTTAAAAATGCTTTGTACACCGCATGATTGAATCAGTCAGCATTCACCTGGAGACCAGTAGGAGACACAGTAAGGATTTCTGATAGAGATTTAGTTTACCTGATTGTGGGAGATAATTAATCAGTTTTTGTAAGGCTGTTGTCTCAGCATCAGACACTGAAGCTTGAAATGCACAGGACAGGCAGTGAGGAAGGAAGATCACTGAGCAGGCCAGAACCTATAGGCAGTAGCTGGAACTCGAAAGAGATGGACTAAAATCTGTGCACATTATTTTTTGACCTTGCTGCCCTGAAGAAATGATAATGCTACCCTGAAGAAAGCAGTGAGTATCCCTCTCCAGAGCCCTTCACCACAAAACTAAACAAACAACTGGGCCACTAGTTGGAAAAACTGAAAGCAGGTCTAGGGAAGATGGAGCAATTGTAGGTCACTGCAGATTCTCGACAACAAAGTGAATCAGTAACTACACAAACATGTGTGTGCACACGTGTGAGCACACACAGGGCATGCTATAAAATGGTGATTGCTCCCTCTGTCTCCATATCCTGCAAGGATGTCCTTTGTGTCTACCCCTAAAAAGGAAACACAAGAAATGAATTCTGAAAAGTATAGTTCAGTCTAACCAAGTTGACACATTCCAAAGCTATCCCAGTGATTTTTGACACCTAACAAATTTATATTGCCTATTGCAAAGTAATAATTTTTTCAAACAATGATCTCTCCTATAGATGAATGTTCAGTCCATGCTTCACGTACTTAGGCAAGCCTAGTCATGATTCTGTTTATACCTCCTCACTGACTTTTATGTTCTGTCACATGGTAGGGGTGCAAAAGGAAATATAGGAGGAAGAATTATGTTTATGTCTCTGACAATTATTTTTTCTGAAAATAATATTTGGAATGAGTTTCTGGTCTCAATGAGAGAAGAAACTTATTAAAATATGTATGAATAATTTAATTACCTGTTTGTAACTCATGATTCAGAAATAATCATTTGTTTCCCTTTATTAATCAATATTTTTTAAATTTAAATTTGTTATTTAGAGATAATTATGGAGTCACATGCTGTTAGAAATACTGACAGATTGCATATACACTTGATCCAGTTTTCCAAAAATGCTAAAGTCTTCCAAAACTATTGTAAAACATCACAATCAGAATATTGACATTGATACAGTCCACATACCTAATATTTACATCACAAAAAAGATCTCTCAGATTACCCTTTTATAGACACATCCACTTCTCACTCACCCCTATGCCCTCCTTCACCCTTGGCAACCATTAATCTTTGGCACCTTTGGCTACCACAAATTATCGAAACCACCCATTTCGATAATTTTGTTGTAGCAATAATGTTAT
Source organism: Rhinolophus sinicus (assembly GCF_036562045.2). Taxonomy (NCBI): domain Eukaryota; kingdom Metazoa; phylum Chordata; class Mammalia; order Chiroptera; family Rhinolophidae; genus Rhinolophus; species Rhinolophus sinicus. Next base: position 132,460,426 of record NC_133753.1, read on the forward strand.
ATAAATGGACTAATAGCATATACAACTTTTGGGGATCAACTTTTTTCACTCAGAATAAATCTCTAGAAATGTATCCAGGTTATTGTGTGTACCATTAGTTTGTTCCTTTTAATTGGTGAACAGCATTCAATGGTATAGATCACAAGAGCTTAATAATTCACCCATTGAATGCCATCTGCATTATTTCCTTTTTGACTATTGTGATTGAACTGCTATGAATATTCCTCTATAGTTTTTGTGTGATTTATTTCTCCTGAATAAATACCTAGGACTACAATTCCTTGGTATTGAAAGTTGGATGTTTAGTTCTTTCTTAAATAAAATTCTAAACTATTTTCCAGAATGGTTTGTACCATTTACATTCCTATTCCCACTAATACTGTATAAATGAACTGGTTTTTCTGAATCCTTGCCAGCATTTGGTGTTAGCACATTTTATTAGCCATTCTGTAGTGATAGCTCATTGTTTTTAATCTGTATTTCCCTAATGGTCATACATACATTTAGAACCAGCACAAATAGGGTTGTAACTCTTACTTCAACCTTTAAATGTAATTTGGAGAACTCAAGAAAATAAGGGAAGCCTATTTTTACCTGTATTTTTGTTTATCATGTTATTTCTTTTATAAAAGCCCCTGGTTCCTTCTTTCATTGTTTCTTTTTATTATTTTCATTTAGAGAAATTCCTTTAGTTCTTATATTTGTACACTCTGCTTACAGTAAATTAGTTTCTCTGCCTTTTGAATGTCTTCATTTCCCCTTCCTTCCTAAAGGACATTTTTGCTGGATACAGGATTTGGGGTTGGCAGTTCTTTCCTTTTAGCACTTGAAAAATGATGCACTGCTTTCTTCTGGTTTCCATGGTTGCTGATTAGAAACCTGCTATTATACTTGTTTTTCCCTGTGTATAAGTTGTTTTTTCTTTTTATTTATTTACAATATTTTCTTTATGTTTACTTTTCAGAATTTTAATTATAATGTGTTGTAGCATAGATTTCTTTTATTTTATCCAAAGATTTCTACAGGTCTTGTCTATAGCTTTATATCTATCTCTTGCCAAATTTAGGAGGTTTTAGTCATTTTTCAAGTACATTTGTAGCTCTGCCCTCTTTCTCTTCTCCTTCCAGGACTCTTAATATGAATGCTTATTTTTTTTGTTACTTTACCACAGTTTTCTGAAGCTCTGTTCATTTTCTTCCAGTCTAATTTTTCTCTGTTTTCAGATTGTGTATCTTTTATTGTTTTACTTCCAATTCAATGTTTGTTTGTTTTTTTCATCTGTCTCCTTCATTCTTATATTGATCCCATTCACTGAGATTTTTATTTTTACTTTTTAAATTTTAATTTATAGTTCTAAAGTTCCCATATGGTTCCACTTCACATCTTCTATTTCTGTGCTGAGATTTTCTGTTTTTTCGATGAGGCTTTCTTTTTATTTTTTGTTTTGTTTTGTTTTACATTTGTTTTAGTCATGTTCATAATTGCTCATTGAAAATTTCTTTGAAATTGTAGCTCTTTAAAACTGATCAGTTAAATATGCATCTTTGTCATGTTAGTGTTGGTATCTATTGATTGTCTTTTTTTTTTCATATAGTTTAAGATTTTCCAGGCTCTTGGCAAGAGTAATACTTTTTGTTATGGATTTTCCTCTTATGATATGATACTCTCAAATCTTATGCAAATTTTCTTTAAGCTGGCTTTATCTGGCATTATTTTGGCAACACCACCTCATTACTGCCACGTGGATGTAAAAGTTCAGGTTCCCCATTTGCCCTCTGTTGACACTCAATGGAGGGGCTCCTTGTTAGAGCTGTGAGGGGATGGGGGTTCTGACTCCTTGTGTCATCTCCACTGACACTGCTGAGTGTGGTCTCTTTATCCCTGGGTGATGGGGAAAACCCTGGCTTCTATGAGGCTTCTGTTGAGACCACTCAAGAAGGAAAGGGGAGGAGTAATTCATGGACACCACAGGGTGTGCAACTCCACGTTCCCCACGTAATCTACATTAATATCATATTGGAGAGGGGACTTGTTATCAGCCAGTAGGAATAAAACTTTCAGACCTCTATTTGACTTTCTCTGGCATTACCCCAAAAAGGATGTTGGAGTAACTCATTGCAGTCTCCGAAGGGTGGAAATCTAGTCTGTCTTCTCAGTCTTTTTTTGTACGGGTGGGGATGGAGTCACAGTGTATTCTATGGTGCTTGGCTAAAATAGAGCAGTTCTTATCTAAAAGTTTCCTATCTTGCTCGGCTGCCCCTTTCTTAGTTCTACCCGAAACAGACTTTTTGATGACACATACATGCACACACACACACACACACACACACACACACAAGCACACATGAGGTTGAACAATTAAGTTCTTGAACTTATACTAGAGAAAGTGCTACATACCTTATTGCTGAAAATTACTACAGTCATCTTCAAAGTACTCCTCTTGGGAAGCTATGCACTGACACCAGCGCCTAGTCCACCCTTCAAAGCAATTTTGGAACTCTTTTTCTCCCATGGCCATCAGAGCCGTCGTTGCATTACCCTTGATGGCCTGAATGCCATCAAAATGTCTTCCTTTCAATATTTCTTTTATCTTTGGGTAAAGAAAGAAGTCATTGGGGGCCAGATCAGGTGAGTAGGGAGAGTGTTCCAATACAGTTATTTGTTTACTGGCTAAAAACTCCCTCAAAGACAGTGCCTTGTTAGCTGGTGCATTGTCATGATGCAAGAGCCGTGAATTGTTGGCAAAAAGTTCAGGTTGTCTAACATTTTTCACGCAGCCTTTTCAGCACTTCCAAATATTCAACTTGGTTAACTGTTTGTCCAGTTGGTACAAATTCATAATGAACAATCCCTCTGATATCAAGAAAGGTTAGCAACATTGTTGCAACAAGTTCATGGACTTAATTGTCAGACCTCGTGTGTGTGTGTGTTTGTGTGTGAGTGTGTGTGTGTGTGTGTGTGTGCATGTGTGTATGTTTATGGTATCTGTTAGTGTTTCTGGGTTGCCTGCTTCAGCTTCGAGTATGAGATATGAGGCAAAAACAAAACCCAGGGGACTCACCATTGCATCATGTGTTGGGTCTTCAGATCCCTGTCTATTCTGTCTTTTCTCTCCACTTTAGACATTTTTTATGATCGGTTTAGATGCAATGCCCACTATATTTAGTTGTACTTGTCAGGAGAAATAGGAAAAAGTATGTCTCCTCTATTTTCCTCAAGGTAGACTTATATCTCACTATGTTTTTAGACTGTGACAATCAAATTTAATATTGTCCTAGTAAAAATATACTTTGGTAGAAATGCATCATCTATATCTATATCTATATCTATATCTATATCTATATCTATATCTATATCTATACCTATACCTATACCTATATCTGTATCTATATATCTATATCTATAATTTATATCTATATCTATAATCTATATGTCTACCATGTTTCCCCCAAAATAAGACCTAGCCAGAAAATCAGCTCTAATGTGTCTTTTGGAGTAAAAATTAATATAAGACTCTGTCTTATTTTACAATAATATAAGACCAGGTCTTATATAATTAATATAATATAATATAATATAATATAATATAATATAATATAATATAATATAATATAATATAGTAATATAATACCAGATCTTACATTAATTTTTGCTCCAAAAGACACATTAGAGCTGATTGTCCAGATAGGTCTTATTGTCAGGGAAGTACGATGTTAATTCCTAACAATTACTTGCTTTCTTCCCATGGTTTACCACCTTCCTTTATTCTTCAAACTCCATTTACTAAGTTCCTTTATGATTTATGGCTAGATTAATCTATGAGAGCCTTGTTAAGAGATAACAGAAAGAAAAACCAGACTAATTCTTCTCTCTCTCTCTCTCTCTCTCTCTCTCTCTCTCTCTCTCTCTCTCTTCCTTCCCTTCCCTTCCCTTCCCTTGCCTTCCCTTGCCTTCCCTTCCCTTCCCTTCCCTTCCCTTCCCTTCCCTTCCCTTCCCTTCCCTTCCCTCCCCTCCCTCCTCCCTCCCTCCCTCCCTCCCCTCCCTCCCTCCCTTCCCTTCCCTTCCCTCCCCTTCCCTTCCCCCCTCTCTGTCTCTCCCCCTGCCCCTGCTCATCCCCTTCACCCCTACACACACACACACACACACACACACACACACACACGTGAAAACAGTTTTCTGTGTCCCTTCAGCCTAAGAGTGGTATTGATTTCTTGCTGTTGTTCAGCTGTGGGTTGTTTCAACATTCTTTATGTGCCTTCTTATCTCTTCTATCACCTATGTAATCACTTTACTGTATTAAATACTCTCTGATTAAAATACCTAGAGTGATTTGTATTTTCTTAACTGGGAACTGACTTATCCTTTGCTTTAAGGATTTTCCACACTTGTGTTACTCCCTTTTTTGGAACAAATAATGATTAAAAGCCTTCTTTGATTTATTGTGTAACTTTTTGTCTTTCCTAATATAATATGATGCTACTGAGCCAATGAGTGCAATGAATTTATTATAATAGTTGTCTATTTTTTATGGCATTCTGTGTATTTTTTTCTATTTGAGACATTTGAGCAAGAAAATAGCCTTTTCCCTCTTGCCTAGCTCATGAATTTTCAAATCTTTCAAAATGATAGCCAACTAGCAATCACTCTTGTTACAAGCAAATATTGCTTAACGTTGATTATTGCCTTCTGGATTTGGGGATTTTTTGTTCTGTTTTTTGTTGTTGTTTAATAAATGAGCTTCTTTTAAGCAGTTAGGTTTACAGAACAAAATGGCCAAAAATATAAAGAGTTCTCAATTACCCTCCATTTTGCATTTGTGAGATACATTTGTTATAATCGATGAGCCAATATTGATACATTATTTTTAACCGAAGTCCATAATTTCATTATGGTTCACTCCATGTTGTATATTCTGTGGGTTTTGACAAATGTTTAATGATATGTACCCACCAGAATGGGTGGCTTAACCAACAGATAGGTATTATTATTTCACCATTCTGAAGGTTAGGAGTCCAAAATCATGGTGTCTGCAGAGGTAGTTCCTTCTGAGGGCTGTGAAGGAAATATCTGTTTCAGGCCTGTATCTTTGGCTTGTAGATAGCTGTTCTTTCTGCATTTTTCTACATCGTCTTCTCTGTGTGTATGTCTGTGTCCAAATTTCCTATTTCTATAAGGATACCAGTCATATTGGATTATGGTCCGCCTTATTGACCTTATTTCAATTTGAGTATCTTTCTAAAGACCTTATCTCTAATTATAATAACATTGTCAGGTATTGAGGGTTAAGACTTTAGCATATTGTTTTTTTGGGGGAACACAATTTAACCCATAATACCACCATCAGAGTATCATAAAGAATAACAGTTTCACTTTCCTAAAAATTGCTTGTGTCCCTGTGTTCCATGTATTCATCCCTCCTTCTCTTCTCCCAAATTCTTAGCAACCATTGATCTTTTTACTGTTTCCATAGTTTTGCTTCTTCCAGAATGTCACTTAGTTGGAATCATACAGTATGTAGCCTTTTCAAATAGGCTTCTTTCACTCAACAATACACAGTTAAGTTTCTTCCATGTTTTCTCAAGACTTGATAGCTCATTTGTCTTCAGTTTTTAAAATTTATTTTCCCTTCCATTAATTTCAAGAAAAATAAATGTAATAATTTTAATTAAATACTGAATTAGTAATATAAGCTCATTTTTATAAAATATTTTTATCTTAATATGCAGCACATATATTTTTATATGTTTAAGTCTTGAGTTATTTTTTATGCTTATATTTACTCCATTGTCCAGGTTCCCTTTAATAAATTTGAATTATTTTTTACTAGGTAAAGTCACAATTTAAATAAAACAGTAATCAAACCACGGACATGCTATTTCTTGAAAATACATGCACATTTACAAGTGTAAGAGCCAAACTATTTGTACCTATGGGCTGATATCCCCAATGTCATTGACAGTGATTTGAAACCATCTTTACATGCTCAGTTGTGACTATGCATATCTAATATGAGTTCACGTGTTAAACTGCCAGAAAGAAACTCAAACTAAGCTATGACCAAAATAATGATTCTCAGCAAAAAAGGAAAACAAAGTGAATAAAAGTATACATCAACTCAAAATAACTTGAATTTATGCCCAATTATGCAACACGATATCTATTATAAAATGTTGAATTTCCAATGACTAGAATAATACTAAGAATATTCTGAAAAGACTCAATAAATGAGTTCTGTAATATGCCTAATTTTAACATTGTGTTTGAAAATATTTTTCATAAAATAATAAAAGAAAAACTATATATACTAAAAATGTAACAAAAGCAGATGTAAATATTTGAAATATTTTATTATGTTCATACAAGTTTATTATTAAGCAGAATATGCTAGAACAGAATAAACTAATATTTTCATATATCAAAAACCTCATCATACATTTTTCTCATAAGGCACTTATTCATATAGATATTTTTTTTCATTCCCTCCGTCCTCTCTCCCTTCCCACCATTCCCTCTCTCCCTTCTTTACTCCCTCCCTGTTTCCTTTTTTTCATGACCAAGGATAGGAATACAAAAAAAATGAAAGGTAAATCTTCACTTCCTTTTTTTGCACAGAAAAAAAAAAGTCTGTAGTAAACATGTGTTAAAAGAGGTGCTGAGCTTTTATGAGTTTTATGAAGCCCTATCTGTTAATAAAAATTTGATCAGCTCAGAGAAACTTGTTCTTTTGTTAAGTAGTAGGCTGTTTCTTCTCATCCATATTTCCCACTATAACACACCTCATTCTCTTTATTATTCTTGAGTTATTCCTCATCCTCCCAGAAACCTCAGGATGAAAACATGGTCACCAAAATCCATGTGGTACAGAACAGTCTAGAAATACATGCGAGTTTGAATTCTGGGGTCAGCAGTTTGGGGACTCTACCTTAACTGCTTCATAAAATACATTTTGAGAAACCTTTCTTCTTATTCCAAAGCAATTTCTATTTAACTTTGCCCCTGGATCTTCTTGTACAAATAACATATGTTAATTCTCCTTCTCTTTCCTTCTCTCTCCCTCTCAGGGAAATAAGATAAAAAGGATGAAGAAAGGCACTATAAATATAATCACAGAAGGTGAATGATAAAATCTCTAAGAAACTAGGATTTGGCAAAACAGATAATCGTGTCCAAATATTTGACTGGAGAGCTTATATTCTCTAACATCTGTTAAGAAACTTTATAAATTGTTCTTAATATCTTTTCACATGGGCTCTTTCCAACAGTTCCTTAATTTTTAAAAAAATGTGTTCTACATTGAACAATTTGAACTGAAGATCTGCTTACCATAAAAGGTGAACAGTTATAAGTAACTAAATGATAAGCTGAGTGATATAGTGCCTATTGTAGATTCCACAAAGTGAGCATGCCAAGCTTTCATGAATTATACTATCAAACATTATACTTTCGAAATTATACTTTCAAACATTATACTATCATCGTGTGACACAAGGCTTCTGTCAATTTACCAAACAAAATAAATTGAAACTTCAATCAATTTCTGAGTTAACAGAGAGAAAATAACTATTTTTAAAGTTATCTGTCAAATTGTAACAGTTTGTTCAGACACTCCCCATATACACATGCTAGTGTTACATATACCCACAATCTGAGCCCCAAGATCCATTATTATTATTATTGTTTTCATGAAAGATAATGTCCATATTTCCTACCATATAAATTTCTACAGTATATTAGTTAAAAGTGTGTTTTTAACTGCAATTCTTCATTCATCTTTCAAAGCATAATAATGTTAAATGATATTTTAATTACAAACACCCATCAATAGATGAAATCTAAAATTTTGAGTATTAAATTTAATTATTGAAAATATACTTTTATGAATATGATGGGTCATTTAATAACCTATTTTCAAAACTGCATTGATCAAAAAGCACCATAAAATAACCACTTAGTATAATTTAGGAAAGACTACTCATATGTTTTTTCTCAATAGCATCAAATGAATTTTTAAGTTATCATCTATTTTCATTTATTTGGTCCTTCAACCAAAGATAAATGTTTAAAAGAATAAGGAAAGCTTTTGATAAAGTATAATATATTTGTAGTAAAATCAATTCAAATAAATTAATTCATACAGATTTTCTTTCAAACTCTTTGGAGAAAGTGAAGGAAATGCAAATTACATAAATAGAGGAAAATATTTTTTCTAATGAATAAATTTGTTAAGAATAAGATAAAATCTTGAAAATTTTCAAACAGCACATTTACAAAAAAATGAATATTTAAACTAATTGACTTTAATTTACTCATAATAGCACCTATGCCTTGATTAGTTTCTGTCTTGCTGAAATGAAAGCATTTTTCTAAATGTAGTCTGATTTCCATGAATTCAATGCATATTCATTTCAATTATTACATCTAAGTTGAATGTACTTCACTCTCGATCAACACAAACCATTTGTTCACACATATACAAAATTCTGTTTACTTACCTAAGTACATTTTCCTGCTTACTGTGTTTAGTTTATTTATTACCTGTCATAATTATATTCTGGAACTCAGGAAAATCACACATCTGTTTTTGCTGTTTTTTATTGTTTTTCAATCCATCCATCGAGTGTGTGTCAAAAACTGGATAAAATATCTAAAGCAAACAAAAAATTAACTTTTATGGAGACAAAAAGAAATGAATCAAAGGATTCTATAATTTCAACTCTCATGTCTTGGCAACGACTGCTCACCATCTGCCTGTCATACTTTATTTACTATTGTTATTTCATGGAGATATTTTACGTATATTACACAATTGTATCTATACAATATTATAGTATAATAAGCAATTTATAAGCATTGTATGTTGAGGAAATTGAGGCTTAGCATGTTCAAGTGTTGGAACTTTGTAGTAAATCAAGGATATAATTCTAGGTTTGGCTGACTACACACAAAAACACATATGCACACATGGCATTTCTGTGATGTATACAATAAATATCTTTCAGGATTAAACTCAAGAAATGGAAACGTACTGCAGATATTTTAACATGAATCAATTTAGCAACAAATTAAGGCTTACAGTATTACTGGGCACGCAGGAGAAGTAAGAAGCATTTGGTTTCAGTGTAAATGCAGTTGTAAACTAGCAAGAGATCACTGCTACTGCTATTACTATTGCAGCCACCAAAATAATATACCACACACACTCATGGAATTGGTGACTAGACTGGAACATGGAAACTGGCCATTGTCAACTTTCATATCCAACCAGCTCTCCAGCTGACACTGGAACAGACAAGAACGGTCTCAGCCTTCTTTCAACTGCCAACTCTGAAAGAATCATTCTCATTGGCAAAACCTATACATAGTCAGAACACCAGACACAGAGGAATCTTAGAAATATGTTTTTTAGCTTTATATACTCAGTGATATCTAGGAGAATACAGAAGTGGATGGGAATGCTGAATTATAATGGTTCTTACTGAGCACAATGTATTATGTATTTTCTTAGGGGACTATCCTAGTGTGAGAGGACAGCAAAAACAAATGTAGCATAAATTCTGGTACTCTGTTGGATGTTCAATTTACTTTGTTGAAATGATTGTGTAAAAATAAACATTAGGACTGTGTTACATAGACAGGACTTGAGCCTAGCATATGTATACTGCATGTTTGATTTAAGGTTTCTTAGATCTCATGCTGAGACATAGAAGAAAACATCATCTACCAACAAAGAAGAGGAATACATAATTATTTAGTGTACTTCAGATATCTAAGTATTATAACTCATTTATTTTTTTAGGAAAAGCTGAGATTCAATTAGTTAAAGAGAGTTTTAAAGGGAAATAATCTATTTAAATTGGGAGATGTAATAACTTATTTCTCTAAATGTGTTATTTAAGGTTCAGCCATATTTTAATACGCTCTCCACTATGCAGCCCTGCTATAGTTGTCACCTGGGGATGAAATAATAATGCCTTACTGATCTAGAAGGTGTTTCATCATTTGATTACTTGATCATATGTATTCTATATAATTTTTAAGTCCACTTAAATGATTGGTACAAAACATGAGGAATAGTCAAGTTGTATAGAGAAAATTTCACAGTCTATCCAGAAAAAGAAAGTGAAATTTATAAAAGAAGAAGAAAAACCTTGAAATTAGATTTCTCATCTGCAGCACTGGAGACTATAAAACAAAGTAAACTAGGTAAAAATAACTAAGAAAATAGGACTGCAGCCCAATCCTAGACTCAGCCAAAGTGTTGTTCAACTATCAGAGTTAAAAGATTTAGACTGAATCATTCACATACCCAATCTAAAGAAAATACTTGAAAAACTACTGTAGTTAAAATTTAAATAATTCAGAGGGAAGACTCATTACAGAGGAAATGAAGCAAGTATAATAAAAAGAAAAAAAGATGAGTAATTAATATTGTATTATATGTTGTTTAATCTAAATGGCTGGTAATGATTGCCATTAGAAATTTAAAGGAAGAAAAATATATTCTTCCCTTAAAAAAGTTTGCATTTAAAACTGGATGAAATCATATTCTTTTAAATTTGGAAGTTATTTGCGCAGACAATTAGTGATAAGAAACAATTATTGGTGATTCCAGTCTAAAGGATATCTGTTGATTTCTCTACTTAGTATCCATAGTAACAACTCCTTGGATTCCCTTTGGGCAACCATCATAACCCTGTAAGTACAGTCTGCTTGAGACTGACAATCAAAATACGACGTATATTTTCATGGGCACATGATCGAAATGCACCAATCAGACACTCTCTTCTTGGAAATTATATTTTGAACATGGCCTTGAAATATTTTACAATAATTTAACCCTCTGACACTACTATAAAGATATTACGCACTTTTACCAGCTCCCGAAATTCCCAGAGACATTGTTTCTGATGCCTGCTTATCCAGCTTTACACCTCTACCTTTCACTCTGTGGACAGTCCTATATCCATCCAACAAATTTTTTTTTCTGTTTAAATTAGCCAGAGTTGGTTGTAATTGGTTGCAACAGAACCAATATACTAATTAAATTCTCATGATAGAAAAATCAGAAAGCTCAATAAGTAATAATGCTTATATAATAAACATACAACAATTTTAAGGGCAATATTAACTGTAAGGGTTCATTTCCAATGTTTGGAAGGTTTCAAAAAGATAGCTAAGTATCCAAATTTGATATGGAATATTTCATGATTATTTTTAGTTGTATCAAATAAATTATCAGTCACTACCATTGGAACTTTCAAAAAGTAACTGATGTTTGTTTCAAACTCTGAGTATAAGAAAAACGTTAATTTTCATAATTTTTCAAATTATTTGCATAAATGAGACTTAATCAATGAAGAGAAACTATATACCATGCAAAAATGTAACTAAATATAGTTAAAAGAATGGGTGGACATAATAATGATAATGACGTGACTTGATAAAGGTGTTAGTTAACGCTATGGTGGTAATTATATTAAATATATAAATGTATCAAATAAAAATGGGTAGGGAAATACTCTTTTAATTTGTTTTTTAATTATAATTGACATAAAATATTATTAGTTTCAGGTATACAAAATAATGATTAGACATTGATATACCTTATGAAATGATCACCAAGGAAACTCTAGTACTCACTTGACACCATTCATAGTTATTACAATATTATTGACTATGTTCCCTATTTGTACATTACATTATCATGACTAATATTATAACTAGCAGTTTGTACTTCTTAATGGCCTTCACCTTTTTCTGCCAACCCTCTACCCCTCTGATTTAGCACCCATCAGTTTCTTCCCTGTATCTATGAGTTTGTTTGTTTTGTTTTGTTAGTTCATTTATTTGTTTTTCAGATTCCACATACAAATTAAATCATATGGTATTTGCCTCTCTGTCTGACTTATTTCAATTAGCTTAATACCCTCTATGTCTATTGCATATACGTACCAGTCCATTAGCCATTTGTCAGTGGACACCTAGATTACTTACATATCTTGACTATTGTAAATAATACTGCAATAAACATAGGGGTGCATATATCTTTTCAAAGTAGTGTTTTGGATTTTTTTGGATAAATACACAGAAGTGGAATAGCTGGAGCGTATGATAGTTAAAGTTTTAATTTTTTTGAAGAATCTCCATACCATTTTCCTTAATGGCTGTACCAGTTTACATTCCCACCAACAGTGTACAAAGGTTCTTTGTCTCCGCATCCTCACCAACACATTCTCTTTGTTGTCTTTTTAATAATAGCCATTCTGATAGCTGTGAGATTATATTTCATTGTGGTTTTGACTTGCATTTCCCTAATGATTAATGATGTTGAGCATCTTTTCATGGTGATTTTTGGCCATCTATATGTTCTTTTTGGAGAAATGTCTATTCAGGTCCTCTGCCCATTTTTAAAATTGGATTGTTTGTTTGCTTGTTTTTGATATTCAATTGCATGAGCTCTTTATATTTCAGATATTAACCCATTATTGGATATATCACTTGCAAATATCTTCTCCAATTCAGTAGGTTGACTTTTTGTTTCGTTGACCATGGAGATAAAAGATCTGTACTGTGAAAGCTGTAAGACATTGATGAAAGAAATTAAAGACATTAATAAATGGAAGGATATACCATGTTCATAAATTGGAATAATTAATATCATTAAAATGTCCATATTACCCAAAACAATCTACAGATTCAATGCAATCCCTATCAAATACCAGTGGCATTTTTATAGAACTAGAACAAATAATCCTAAAATTGATATGGAATTACATAAGACTACAAATAGCCAAAGCAATCTTAAGAAAGAAGAATGAAGTTGGAGGTATGCTTCCTGATTTCAAACTCTACTAAAAAACTGTAATAATAAGTATAGTACTGAAATAAAAACAGACATATAGATCAGTGGAACAGATCTGAGAGCCCAAAAATAAACTCATGCTTGTATGAGCAAGTAATCTATGACAAAGAAGGAAAGAATGTGCAATGAGATAAAAACAATCTCTTCAATGAAAGGTGCTGGGAAAACTGGACAGATACATGCAAAAAAATGAAACTGGACCACTTTCTTACACCATGTAAAAAAATAAACTTAAAATGGATTCAAGACTTAACTGTAACACCTGAAACCGTAAAACTCGAAGACAACATAGGTGGTAAACTATATATATATTGCTTAGCACAGTTCCTGGTATTTAGAACGTTAAAAAAAGTTTTTTAACAAAACTGTTATTGTTATTGGGATTGTTATTTTTGCTACTGTTTAGAGAAATTACAGGCATCTAATTTGATTTTTCTTTGTGGATTATACCAGAATAAAAAAAAATTTTTAAATTGTACAAAGCCAATATAGATTTGTTGACATGATAAAACTGTAATTTTTAATCTGAATTTCCCAATTTATTTGCAAATTGATTTAAAAATGTTCTTTTTACTAGCGTGTATCTAAATAGCAACTTCTTTATCACACATATAAAGGTATAAAAATGGTTCCTTTATCTACTCTTGTAAATCAGGTTGAAACAATGTCAACAAAACCAACTTGGTTTCCACAAAGAATCAGAGAGGGGTTTATTAGACACATCATCCTCACTCCGTGCAGAGCTGATAGGAAGAGCAGCTAGTTATTAAATCATGGCATGATACCAAAATAGGTTAGAATGGAATGTAAATATCATCATATGCAGTCTAAACACTGAAAACTTTTGTTACAATCAGGTGGAATAAGGTGGAACAATGAAAACCATGGCTCATCATTGCAGGAAAAGAAAAAACTACTTCTTATTTTAATCTACCAATGGTCACATGGGAACCATAGGAACTCTTAGTGAAGTATAAATGCAGAAAAAATGTTCCTATTCCAAACCACAAGTCATTTATCCACTAAATTACATTGAAATGTAAACTATAGATAGCAGTTTCTAGGTGGTATAAAGACTGTGTTTTCATCAGCATGAATTTCATTAATATCAATCACATTGATATTATCACCTGCGCATGAACTGAGTGTTATATGACTGAGTTGGCCACATTTAAAAGCATGGGTTCAAAACATACAAAGGACTCTGATAAAAATTTAGGGAACATAACCATGGTAGAGTTAAAAAGTGGCACAGAATATCTGAGAAGCAGTATTTATGTTATGGCCTCCTTTATTCAAATAAAATATGAGTTGAAAATCCTGTGACCTCAATGACAACCGCCAAAGTTCTGTGAAACGTACCGTGAAAATGTACGGAGGGTTTAAAAAAAAATCAAAACTCGAGATAACCTATGTCATATCTACGGCATTTGGAAGAAAAACAGTGTAGACATTCAAACCAGACCCCAGGAGACCTATATTTGAATCATGGCTTTATGACGGGCAAGGTGTGCTGCCTAAATAAGCTGCTTCTCCATTTGATAAAAAGTAGTTAATATCACCTAGTTTGAAGAGTTATTGTGACAACCAGTGATAATGTTCATAAAGTGCTTACCACAGTACCTGAACACAGTAGTTTTCAAAAACATGATTATTTGTGTTATTGCATCTGTATTTAAGTCTCTTAAAGTGCATATTATTTTTTATTAAAATTTATTGGGGTGACAATGGTCAACAAAACTACATTTCAACAAAACGAGGTTTTAAGAAATATATACACACAGTATATACAACCTTACTAAAACTGGGCAATAAACGTTTATCTATTAAACAATGACTTTAAAAGTATACATTATTTAAAGTCATTGTTTAGTAGATAAACGTTTATTGCCCAGTTTTAGTAAGGTTATACGTACTATGTGTATACATAAACTATAAATATTACATAAATATAAATATAGACATATACACAAATATTATAACCTACCCTAGGAAGCTTATTCTTTCACAATGTCCTAAGACTGAGTACTTTTGCAAATAATTCCTGAAATGTATCGCACTGTTCTTCATTTATGGCCATTTATCCACTGCCTTTTTTGTCATTATCATTTCCAACCTGAACTACTTGAGCAAAATACATGCCTCTGAGTGTCATTTTTTCCCCAATATGTTTTTAGAAGACTCAAAAATAATTTTGATAATATAAATAGCTCTAAAATGTTTGAGTTATTTAACTCAGAGCCTGTTTAGAAAATGGCCAGTATGAATAATTCTTCAATTTAAAATGGTCTCTTTCTTGTATCCTATTACCACTGAAGCACTTAATGTTATGAATATTTTATATATAAGTAAAGAGTTATATTTTATGTACAAAAGGATACAGTTAAATTTCTGATTGCATTTTTAACTTGCCCCAAAGAAAGATTTCAATGGTAGGAAAACTGTTGATATAACAGAAAATTGTCCCTACACATAAAGTAGAAATTTTAAATCTCTCAAAATCACCCGAAATCTACCATGACCACTTAGCTTACCTATACAACATAGCGTATTCTGATGTTTCAAACCAAGCATTTAAAAATCAGCATTTTCTCCCTCATGTGGTTTTTAACTCTTAATTTAAGATGTAAAGCTAATATAAACCCAGCTTCTATCCTGTACTGTTCCATCATGCTGCAAACAAATCCTGAGGTTATTTATCAAACTTTGATACAAGCACAATATGTGTGTGTGTGTGTAAAGCACATCTAGTAAACCTAGTACAAAATTAAATGAGTTCCTTTGTTTGATTTATTCTTAAGTGAAATGACCCTAATGATCATCTATCTTATTTTTCTATGTTAACTATCCGTTTAATATGTCATGCTGAAATATTTTCATGTGAATTACAATAAAGCTAAGAAGTGTATAATTTCTGGGACATACCTAAAAAAATACATAAAGTATAGACATTTGCTTCATCTTGTCTTTTGGCAACTCTGAATCTCCATGATTTTTCAAATATTATTTAGAGTGACCTCTAGCTATGAGAAATTCACTGTGCTAATTTCCCTTCTCAGTATAAGCAGCAACAAAATGCACCAAAGATATGAAGCAATGTTTTCAGACATTGTACATCAGCTAGAGGAATAATAAAGGGAAGCTCCTTTATCACCACAGCTTCCAGCTTGAAGATACTTCTAGACCATAGTACAAAGAGAATGACCCCAAGCAAACTCACAGTATTTCAGAGTTGAGGAAAAAGTTATTAGAGTATGAAAAGGATGAGGCATCTAGACATTTCAGGACAGAGAACAGGCTGGGTAATTATGCATATAAGAAGCTTCAGGAGTCTGCATATGGATACAATTAAGTAAACTAGCTAACCACTTTAAAAAGTCAGAAAAGAAGAGCAGAAGGAAATAATATGGAACTAAGCAGAAAGAAAAAAAAAATGAAAGAAAATATGGGAAAAAGAAGGGAAATTCCAAGAGCCCAATGTTGAGTTTTAAAGAGTAGCTCCTATGTCTCCGAAACTGTTTCTGATTAGTTAATTCACTTATTCTTTTCTTTAGATTCCACATTAAGTGAGATCATATGGTATTTGTCTTTCTCTGTCTGACTTATTTCACTTAACATAATGTTTTCTAGGTCCATCCATGTTGTTGCAAATGGTAAGGTTTCTTTCTTCTTTATGGCTGCGTAATACTCCATTGTATAAATGTACAACAATTTCTTAATCCAGTCGTCTACCAATGGGCATTTTAGTTGTTTCCATGTCTTGGCTATTGTATATAGTGCTTCACAAAAATAGGAGGGCATACATTTTTTTGAATTAGAGTTTTGGATGTCTCCGGACAGATACCTAGGAGTGGAATTGCTGGATCATAAGGTAGTTCCATTTTCAAATTTTTGAGATACCTCCATACTGTTTTCCACAGTGGCTGCACCAGTCTGCAATGCCTTCAACAGTGCACAAGGGTTCCCTTTTCTCCACATCCTCGCCAGCACTTGTTGTTTGTTGATTTATTTATGATAGCAATTTTGACTGGGATGAGGTGGCATCTCATTGTAGTTTTTATTTGCATTTCTCTGATGGTTAGTGAGGAGGGTTGCTAGATGGGAGGGGGGGTGGTGATAAGGGGGTAGTGAGGGGATTAGAAAGCAGTCAGTAACCACAAGATTGCCACAGGGTTACGAAAGTTAATATGGGGAATGTAATCAATAATGTTGTAAAGATTTGGTAGGGTATCCGATGGACACTTGTCTCATTAGGGAGACCACCTCAGGGATCATGTAGATGCCTGATCACTGCACTGTACACCTGAAGCTGAAGCTGAACAATAATGAATGCCAACTACAAGTTTATGTATATATATATATATATATATATATATATATATATATATATATGTATGTATATACTTACAAAAAGTGGAGTACAGCATTAGGAATAGAGACAGTGGAAATGTAAGGGCTCTGTGTGATGTCAGAGGTACAGTGGATGGGGGGAGGGGGTTGACACAGTGTGAGGGCTAAGTGTTACTTTGTTTTGTGCACCTGAAACTAATAATAATAAAAACCCTTAAACTTAATAACTAAATAAATAATAAAATAAAAATAAAATAAAAATAAAGAGTAGCTCCTAAGCATTTTCAGTTTGGCATTGCCCAATTCAAATTGATGTTTGCTCGAGTAACCTGAGAAATATTCATGTACCTCATTTTATCATTTAACAGATGCTATATTGGGGGAAGTTGGGTGAAGGATGTGTGAAACATATCTGTGATATTGTTGCAACTTCTTATGTATCTATAATTATTTCAAAATAAAAAGTTATAATAAGAGAATCCTGTTACTGTAACTGCCCATTCCACCTGTTTTTTCCCTAGTAAAACCTTAGGCAATCTGCCTGTTCTGGAGCTCATACTGACCACTATATTTTGGACTTGAGTTTAAAGAAGGCAGGTTTTGCAGTAGTTCTCATCATATGTTTGTGATACTTAAGCATGATGTGAAATCCTTCTAGAGAAAAGGAGCATGCATTCAGAGACCTCATATATAGAGAGTAAAAATACCATCAAACAGCAAAATATCAACAGTACTATCTTTTCTATTTTCTTCACTTGTTTCTTAATCTAACTGTATAACTCTTATTTATCAAAGTGGGCTTTAAGTTTAGGGTAAAAGAGAGTTACTGCTAAATATTAATGGTTTATTTTAATATCAAGCATCCTTTACTTAAAAAATCAGAGCCCATTTTTAATATCTTGGTTACGGTTCTAATAATGTGTTTTAGTTATAAAGCAAATTGAATCTCTCTCTCTCAAAATAAAATAAAATAAAATAAAAACATCTAAAAAGCAAAGCATTCTTATAACATTTAAAAGATATGTTAAATAACATTTCCTAGATAACAGCTGAGTCTGATTGTATATTTTTTTCATTTTGTTATTTTGCTGTACACTGAATTTTTTAGATGGAGGCAGGAATGACAATGACTTGCAACTCTTCTACAATCTGTCCTGTGGCTTTGGAACTTAAGATTTTTAATGTGTCCACAAAGGTCAGCCAGTTCTAGCTACCATGAATCACATTTATATTTATGCTCAGTTGTTAAATGTTCTCTTTGAGTTAATATCTGTTAAGCCCAAATAATTCTCCTTTGTTCAGTTATCCAATATTATGAATTTAAAAAAATGTACCTTTTATTCAGTGAAAAATAATATCTCCTTAAACATAGAATAAGTAGTACCATAAGGTTTGACTTTTATGTAGCTATATTAATCTCTGTGTGCAGTAAAATTTTTCTAATCCTTTGGAAAAAAAGCCTATGTACAAAAGACCAACATTTTCTTTGCAAGTTTAGTGGAGTGAATGAATGCCTACCCAAATAAAAAATGTTTCCATAGGACATCGTAATGAGTGACAATGGATATGTGCTTTGTTGTCTTAGAAGTGAGCCGGTCTTGAAAAATTAGATGTCAGTGGCCTAAGCATATGAGAGCTGAAAGTGAATATTTTCACATCAAAGGTAGTTATCTATGGTCTGTATATGTTGGATAACTTCTTTTGTACTGTTATTTTTTTTTCTTTTTATTTAACAACTTAATATTTACTGTTAGTTTTGGGTCAACCAATGATAGGATGTGTATGGTAGATGTATTTTTTTTTTTCCAATTTTCATTTTCAACAGCATAATATTTAGTTTTTCACTATAGACAGGTAAGTTACAGACTCAATAAAATAGAGAATAATCACAGAAAGAGCAGAGAGGACACACCCAACTCCTGGGCCCAAAATTCTCTGGAGCAATTTCCACATTCAATAAGACAATATATTCAAATTTGATGCTTGGCTAATAAACTATTCATAGTAAGCTTATTGTATTCTCTAACATATTATCTCTCTTTTTCCCAAAGTCATGCCCATGTAAGAAATACTGACACTATATGAAATCTCTGTTTGAATACTAAGTATTTGTGGAGTCTTTATACATTTGCTTAATATTCTTCAGGGCCAGTGCCTTGATATGTAAAAGTGTGGCAATGAGTGAAGCACACTGCATGCGGGGCATGGGCAGCAATTTCTTTCTACCTTTGTAGGAAAGTAATTTCAAATCTTTATGCGGAAATGATTTCTGGGCAGGATGCTCTTGGTGGTGGTATTTGGGAATGGAGTTCAGGACTATAATACTAACCTGCTTTCTTTGAAAAGGGTATTGTGGAAAAGTGATACAACGCAAAATGTGTTTTTCCTTAATAAAGGTACAGGTGAAACTTTGGAGTGGAGGACACCCTATGAAATAGAATTTTGAAAAAAAAGTATAATTAAATTGTAAAAGAAATTAATAAATTTGAATAATAAAGAAAAAGCATTAATATTGGTATAAGTTTTGAATTAACATAAAATTTGATAAAAGCCACATCCAGTGATTTACACATTCAAGTTTGTTTTATCATAATCATATTTAAATATAAAATCATATTAAAACATTATATTAAATTAAATATTACCACAATAAGAGTAGAACTTTGAATATTCCTTCCATTTGACATTTTGTAAGAGTTTACATTATATGTGTATCATTAAGACTCTTCCTATTTTTTAAGGCTTTTTTTTAATAGTATACTGTGAATTGCAGATTTAGAAAGTTACAGAATTAATTTGATTAACTATCCTAATAATCTAAAACAGCATTTTGCACCAAAGACATTCTAAAATTTTAATTCGTTGAGGACTTAGACTAAACAAACTTAATTATCAGGTTAGCACACTTGGTTTAGAAACTTAGAAAAGGACAATAATGCTCTTTTATGTGAAAACAGAAGGTAAAATTGACTGCAATTTCATAAAAAAAAATTAAGTACCTTTTGCTTATCAATTTATCCATAATACCTTCATCCAAAAGGCTTTAAAATTGCTTATTAATTAAATATAAAGCTGAAAGTAAGTTAGTAATTGGTTAAATACGGAAAACTTTTAAGCACTTTTTTTCTTATCTTTATCATTTAAGTACTTCTAACCTCACTGTGAAATGACAAAATTTGATCTCCAGGGCCCAGCTGTACTAAACTATTAACAAAATCTGAAACTATGTTTTTATTGGGAGTATATTGTTTGCTTTTACTAAAATGCTAACAGTGATTTTGAAATTGTGTTGATTCCACTAATATCATAGAATTTCTGTGTTGTGTCAAATGCTTTTATGTGATTTGTCCTCTACTCAACCAGAAAGAAAAATAAGAGAAAATTGATTTAACAGTGAAATTAATGTGAACTATTCTTTAGAGAATTTATATTGAGTCTTGCAGACCTCTGGTGACCATTTAGTCACACAATGGTACTATTTACTGAGAGTAATTCAGTGACTTTAAAAAGGTCTGCTGAGAGGACATGAACAGTATCTTCTCCCAAGAAGACATACAAACAGCCAACAGATATATGAGAAACGGCTCAGCATCACTACCTAGTAGGAAAATGAAAATCAAAACCACAATGAGATATCATCTCACACCAGTTAGAATGGAAATCATCAACAAGACAAATAATAACAGGTGTTGGGGAGGCTGTGGGAAAAAAAGGAACTGTCATACACTGTTGGTGGGAATGAAGATTGGTGCAGCTGCTATGGAAGGCAGTGTGGGGGTTCCTCAAAAAATTAAGAATATAATTACCACATGACCCAGCAATCCCTCTCCTGGGTATTTACCCCCAAAAATCTGGGAACATTTATCCACAAAGATATATGAACTTCAGTGTTCATTGCAGCATTATTTATGGTGGCAAGACATGGAAACAATTAAAGTGTCCTTGGATAGATAACTGGATAAAGAAGATGTGGTATATATACACAATGAAATACTGTGTCATAAGAAAAGATGAAATACTGCCATTTGCAACAACATGGATGGATCTTGAGATTATTATGCTAAGCAGAATAAGTCAGACAGAAAATGTCAAGAACCATATGATTTCACTCATATGTGGGACATAAAACTGAAAACAACAAGGGGACAAGGCAAAAAAATAAAGAAACAAAAACTCATAGACACAGACAACAATTTAGTGATTACCAGAGGGTAAGGGGGAGGGGAGATGATACAAGAGGGTAAAGAGGGTCAAATATATGGTCATGGAAGGAGAACTGACTCTGGGTGGTGAGCACACAATGTGATATATGGATGATGTATTACATAATTGTACACCTGAAACCTATGTAATTTTACTATCCATTGTCGCCCCAATAAATTTAATTTAGAAAAAAATCTGCTGAATTATAGGTCAATAACTGTGCAAGTGAATACATACATATTAGTATGTTTCATTTTTGGATAAAAACAAACAAAAAAACACACACAAAAAGTGTTACCTGGACTTGATATAATTAGATGTTTTACAAGTTATAACTAATTGTTAAACATCAGAAATTGAAAAACAAAACAAAACTGTTCTTGAACAGTTAATTATTACTGATTTGTATACATTTTCCCTGAGAGACATTTTTGATGCTCAGCCAATTGCTTCTGTACACTTAGAATCTCGGAACTATATTTCTCCAATGACTTTCTCAGATTTTTTTTTTATGCTCACAGTAAGCATTTTGGACTAAATGGTACAAAATAGCAAATTCAAACTTGGCAGGGCAAAGTAGATGCATTCACAATTCACAACAACTCTAAAGACTACCTATCCACCTCCCTATTTATCTTTGTCACTGAAATTCAAACACTGCCTTGTTGGTCAGGAAAAGCCAAGAAGAATTATCTACTGATTTGTATCACTAGTACTAGTAATAAGCTGAGAAATTACACCACAGAAAGCTTAGATTAGAAAGAGAAGGCTGGATATCTCTCCTCAGTAATGAATAATCTATAAGTTTACATCCTTTTGAATCATGGAATGCTTATGAAACAATACTGCTGAGTCCAGCCTTCACCAGCCCTCAGGTAGACAGGCTCTATTAATAACTGGAGAGCCTTTAGCTAACTTCTTCCTTTAATTCTCCACGTTTCATAGACAGTGCTTGAAAACAAACACACACCACAGAAAACCAATCATGTATACAATCAGGTAATTTTAATGTTATTCAAGCTAGCGTAACCATATGTTGTGGTTTACCAGTTTTTACTTGTTATTCCAAAATCCCACCTTGTTCATTAACTTTTGTCCTAGACAAAAGTAACATTTAGACATTTAACCAAAATACAAAATGATTTTTGCAAATACTGTTTCCTTTGACTATTGTGATGTTTTCTTAAATGTATGTAGAGAAACCATATAGACTTATTTTAAACAAACCTAGCAGATATTATATATCCAAATGGATGATCCTTCAAAATTATCATATTGTAAGATTGTGTTGATAGTTGGTTTCAGGTCACATGGTGGACTAATATGTACCAAACTGTCTGTTGCTCAAAATTTATTATGACTTTTCTTCATGTTTATTATTTCTCAAAAATTACAAGTGTTGGGAAAGCTGTGGAGCAAAAGGAATCCTCATACACTTTTGGTAGAAAAGCAGATTGGTGCAGCTGCTATGGAAGGCGGTGTGGAGATTCCTCAAAAAATTAAGAATAGAATTCCCATATGAGCCAGCAATCCATCTACTGAGTATCTACCCAAAAAATGTGAAAACATTTATCCTTAAAGATATATGTGCTCCAATGTTCATTGAAGCTTTATTTACAGTAGCCAAGACATGGAAACAACCAAAGTGTCCTTCGGTAGATGACTGGATAAAGACAGTGTGGTATATATACACAGTGGAATACTATTCTGCCATAAGAAAAGATGAAATAGTGCCATTTGTGACAACATGGATGGATCTTGAGATTATTATGCTAAGCAAATTAAGTTAGACAGAAAAAGTTTAGAACCATATTATTTTACTGATATGTGGGATATAAAACTAAAAGCAACAAAGGAGCAAGACAAACAAAGAAAGAAACAAAACCCCTAGACATTGACAATAGTTTAGTGGTTACCAGAGAGTGAGGAGGGATGGGGGAGTTAGATGAGGGTAAATGGAATGAAATATACAGTGATGGAAGGAGAACTGACTCTGAGTGGTGAACACACACTTTGATATATAGATGATATATTACAGAATTGTACACTTGAAACCTATGTAAATTTACTAACCATTGTCACCCCAGTAAACTATAATAAAAAACATTCCCCCAAAGCACTAACTATAAAAGTAAAAATTAATATTATATAAAAAATTAAGTGTTTCTCATTAGCCAAAGGTAACATAAGTAAAGATAATAAGTATATGAAGAGATTATCAAATGACAAGTACACTTGTCTGAAATTTTAAAATAAGATAACAAGTGCTAGCAGAATGTAGAGAAATAGAAACATTTATTCACTACTAGTGATAACATAAATCAGTGTAACTATCGTACAGATATTTCTGGATTTTCTTTTTTGGAAATACAATATGTGTTTCAAAGCTTAGCTCCAAGACACAATCCTCAATGGGTTCATGAGGTTGTTCTTCTTAGCTTGTTTGTGGTCTCAAAAGTTGGAGAAAACTGAGCCCCTGTCATAAAGGAACTTAATACTAGAATGTGGTATGTCAATATACAGTGACACTATTATGCTTAAAAACACAAAACTGAGTATTAAAAAATCAGAAACTATTTAGCATAATTTGGTTGATATAAATAAAATTATAAAACAAATTAATATATTTTCAAATATAATATTATCTAAAGATATATCATAATATATTAATAAAATTCCTCATGTGGGGGTATAGGAGAGAATAGCGTTGGGGAACGGAGAAGAAGAGCACATATAACTAAATACAATAAAAATGTAACATTTTATATATTTATGATAATAATATTCCATGAACTGAAGAATTTTAAATCAATACTCTATGTAAAAACCATAATAAACAAATTAAACATCAATAAATTACACATTGATGTTTAGTCTATACAAGTTTTCAATATAGAGCATCCATTAAAATACAGAAGCAAAGTCAAACAGAAGCAAGTTAAACAGTTGAACTTGTTTAAAAATACAAACAAAAGAAACATTATCTATCCATTGATGTCATCCACTCTAAGAGACAATTTGTAAACTGAAAGTAAACAAAGTTGGTAATAATTGGATACATTGCACACTTGGGATGAATGAAACCATAACCAAAATTAAATAACCACATTGTAGTCTATGTGAAAAAAAAGAGTGAGAAATATGGTTTTGAACCTAAAAGCAGCATGTCAGCTTGTTTCTGGTCATCTGGTAGAAATGGTACCCTGAGCAGCAGCCCTGTCAGAAGACTAGTAGGTCTATTCCTTCAGTGATTGTGGGACAATCAAACCACCAAGGAATGGCTGGCTCAGTGATGCTAGCCATTAATACCACACTCATCCTGTGATTAAATTTCTCATATAGATTTACCAACTGTTTCCTCTTATTTATCCATTATAAGTTAAGATTTTGTGCCCCTAAAACTTAACAGATATGAATGTCATGTAAAGATTCACCAAAGTGACCTAAGTAAGCACAATATGTACCTGATGGAGCCCATCCTAAGTAGTGTGTGTGACTGTCACTTTTGTGTATAGATATACAGAACCCTGGCTTTTCATCCTAGTATAAAATAAGAATAATTGCAAACCATTCAAAGAAATACAGAGAGAAATAAAAAGATAAAAATGAAGTAAAATCAAAACATAGTGACCATTAACTTCTAAGTATATAAACCTTCAGATACATATCAACTCATACAAAAAAGAAATGTATACAATCCACATATTTGTCAGACCTGTTGGCTGTTAGTTTTTTCCTAAAGCAATATATATAAATCTTCATGGTCTTTGTAACAGTTACATAACATTTCGTCTTCTAAAAATTCATGACATGAAAATAATATTTGAATTGGAAGATTTTAGTTTCTGTGTTTTATTTTTATTTGAGTTTAAAGTTGTTTCTTTTTATCTTTATTGGTTGTGTTAGGATTATAGTTATAAAAACATTGTATTTAGCTTAAGATGATGCATGTTTAAATGCTCACTGAAGGAAGTCTCCATGTCTTTATCCAGAATGCTTCTTATCTTGTTTGGGGAAAAAAAAAAAAAAAAATATATATATATATATATATATATATATATATATATATATATATACACATACACACACACACACACACACACACACACACATACATATATAATTTATTTTTAAATATGCCAAATGTTCTTTAAAAATACACACACAAAAATTGACATCTTAGAATTTTGGTGGTCAGAATTCTGGTGACGTTCTTACCTAGCTAAAATCAAGGTGTCAACAGGGCTGTATTCCTTTCTGGAAGCTCTGAGGGTTAACACATTTCCTTGCTCATTTAGGTTGTGGCAGAATTCAGTCCCTTGCCATTGAGGATCAGAATCCTTGTTTCCTTACTGGCTATGAATTCAGACCCAGAATTTAGATGCCACCCGCACTCTTTATCTCACAGTCCCCTTCCTCCATTTTCAAAACCAGCACAGTGGACTGACGACTGCCAGATTGCATTCTGTTGACACCGATACTGCCCTAGACTGAACTAAAGTGATTGCAGCTTTATATTTCTGACTCAGACACACCTATTCATACACACTCCGCGTAGAGACTCAGAGAAACAAAGAGATATAGTGTATATTATATATATTTAACATAGGATATATGATGTTCATATCATTCATATTAAATAAAAACATTCAAAGCTGGAAAATAAAGGAACATAAAAAGGTTTTTTTGTAAAACAAAGAGGAAAAGTTTTTAAAAGGAAAACAAACAAACAAACAAAAAAAACAAGCTGCCGAGATTGGGTTTAATTTCCAAAATGGCAGCGTTAGCTTGGAAATTACTAGATTAAGGGCCCTTTTTTTAGGAAAAATAAAGGATTAATAGTCATATAATTATTATTTCAGTTATAAAAAAATAAATTCTGCATTTTTGTACCCCTAAGTTTGTGCTACTGGAATTCATTATGAGGTGTAAACTAAGACATGGAAAGGGGACCTATCTAGATTTCAAAAGCGTTGTTATGCAAAGCATAACTTCACCACACACACACAAAAAAAGTGCAGCAAACCAAAAAACTCTATACATACAGGTGTTATCTTGAGTCTTGGTAATGTATAATCTGAAAGTTTGAATAGCTAACAGAACAGAATGTCTTAGTAAAGAAGACATACTAATTCTAAA
Source organism: Rhinolophus sinicus (assembly GCF_036562045.2). Taxonomy (NCBI): domain Eukaryota; kingdom Metazoa; phylum Chordata; class Mammalia; order Chiroptera; family Rhinolophidae; genus Rhinolophus; species Rhinolophus sinicus. The sequence continues at coordinate 132,486,980 of NC_133753.1, forward strand.
AGAACCATTTCAGCTTATAAATTTGGTAACTTCAGGCAAATTGGGAGAGGCAGTACTTGGAGGAAACAGCATGACTGTGCGAGAAGAATCCACAGTTGTATGGCAGATATTCAGGATGGCTTGTAGCTCTCAGGACCTAGAGACCACTGAGCCTTGTGGAGTCCACAAAAGCAGAACCGTAGTCAATTATCATAGCCCTCTCACATCTGGATGACTCAGCACATGAAGTTTTTTACAGTCAACTATAGGCTGAAGGAGAATTTACAGTCACACAAGATCATTTTTCCAACCCCCAAAGAGAAAATAGCTTGCTATGTGACAAAAGGTTGAGAATCAAAGTGGATAGTCATAAGGGAAGCAAACTTGCATCTCCCTCTGTCCTTTGTGTCTCTTCGGCAAGTAAGTGTCAGGAAATAGAACCGTATAATTTATAAGGATTCTGGGATAAAGAAAAGCAATGTCTTGTATACCATGTAAAACTTGAGTAAAAAAAACTAAAACAAAGGCAAATAAAGCAAAAATGAAGAACTGTAAAAATAATAATTTCACTTTCTGTACACCACCACCACCATTTCCTTTGGAATATGAAATAGCATGACAGAATATCCCCAAATATTCTGTATCCCTACATCTTATGGCTGATGTAGAAAAGTAGACTTGAAGAAAACTTTCTATCGGATAAAGGTAACTACTAACACGGTGTCTAAAGAATAAACATGAGGACAATTCAACTGTTGCCATGCAAGTGCCTGCCCACCTCACTCACCTTCTAAATCAAGAAGAGCAAAAGAAAATAAAAATGAAGGAAAAGGGAATATATGGAATTGACTGATTAGCTAACCAGTAGAGTAGAGAGAGAGTGAGGGGGAGGGAGAGGAGGCAGAGACCAAGACAGAGAGAAACCAAGAGAACTGCTTTTACCTTAAGTTGTAGTAATTTTCTAATAAAAGCAAGAATTGGAACCCAGTACCTAAGTATACCATGTTTCCCCAAAAATAAGACCTAGCCGGGCAATCAGCTCTAATGTGTCTTTTGGAGCAAAAATTAATATAAGAACCAGTCTTATTTAACATAAGACCGGGTCTTTATAATATATCATATCATATCATATCATATCATATACCATACCATACCATACCATACCATAATACAATACAATATAATATAACATAATATAGTATTTTATAATATAATACCGAGTCATATTAATTTTTGCTCCAAAAGATGCATTAGAGCAATTGTCCAGCTATGTCTTATTTTCAAGAAAACAAAGTATTTATGAAAAATAAAATTTTACTTTGGAAACCTGTGCTTACAGACTATGAACTGTAAAATTTGTAGACTATGAACTATCAGTGAAGACATTTCAATGTAGTAATGACCATCTTTTAAAGTTGCTACCACTATATAACAGCAGTACTAACAAGTTGTTCCTCATGTTTTCAGAATATTTGAGTAAGAGAAAAATACAAAGAAAAAATGCCTTAAAGAAAAAGAAGGAAAAAATAAATGGTTCTCTGTATTTAAATTTTGGTGTAGGGTAACTTGCAAGATGGTGGAAATGCCATCCATGTCTGCTTGAGTAAAAGGAAAAGGGAAAAAAAATGTATATGATAGCCACTACCTAGACTGCAGTTATTAACTTTTAAGAAGGAAAGGGATTAAAGTCGATGATTTCTCAAAATAAAATCTAGGGCTGTCATTCTATCATCCGTTGGCTCTTTGATGTCAGAATGCAATCCAGAGCTTTTGAAGTATATTAAAAAACCCAGTATAACTTGCTGTCTCCTGGGCCACAAGCCAACATGAGGCTTATGAAAGAAAGTGTCAAGGATGGCATTCACTAAAGATGTAAAAATCACCCAAAGAAATAGATGAAAGAGGGAATAAGACAGTGAAGGATGCATTACGAAGGAAATAGTGGAGACATCAGAAACTCAGGCAGAAACAATCTGAATTAAGATGGCATGTATACAGGGTAGTTCTATCTGGTTTTATTCATTTCAGATACCTGAATTTTAGATGTTCATAGACAAGGATGTTTCAGATATAGGAAACTATAGAACTGTGTATAGATGAACTTCTTAAAACAGAGCGCTATGAAGAAAAACACTTGATTGAGCATATCTGAAATCCTGGAAATAAAATGTGTGTGTGTGTGTGTGTGTGTGTGTGTGTGTGTGTGTGTGTAGTGTGAGAGAACCTAAGATCTGCTCACTTAGCACATTTCATGTATACAGTAGAGTATTAACTATAGTTATCACACTGTACATTAGATGTCTAGAACTTATTCATCTTATAAGTAAAAGCTTGTGCCTTATGACCAAAGTCTTCCATTCCCTCCAGCCCCTGGCAACCAACATTCTACTCTCTGCTTCTCTAAGTTCAACTTTTTCACATTCCACGTATGAGTGACATGATGTAATATTTGTCTTTCCAGCAAATGTGGTACAGTACTAGATAACAACACGAGATTAGCAAGTGAGTTTGAACAATGAGCAGTGGGTAAGGCATGGCCAGGTAAGGAGCTTTGCATTTCATCTCACAAAGGAAGCGAAGAAATGTTAACACAGGTTAATCCCCATAAAATCTCTATTATAATCTTTTCTAAAACTCATCCTTCATTTTCTTCCCCCAGATAACTAGATGGCTCACTCCATCAACTCATTCAGTTATTAACTTAAATATCACCTATTCATTTCTTCATCCTATTTGAATCTCAAACTCCATCCAACATGACCTATTCCTTTCCCATGCTTTTTCTCTCTTTCCTTAATGCTTATCATCAGTAATGAAGCAGAATTTTTATTTTTATTTTTATTTTTTTTACTCTCTGTGCTTTGCTACTCTGTTCCCAGCATCACAGCAGTGATATAAAAATATAGTAAGAATTTAATAAGTATTTCTTTAATTGAATTTAATTAAATTATTTCTACTCTGCTGATCCTTTTCTTTCTGACAATGATTTTATGAGCAATTACCCCTAAATACTTAGCCTTCAAAACAGTAAAAAAACACAGTTCACTTTAAGTAAACTCTACATCAGTTGATTTCCACAGAGACATTGCCTCCATCTGAGATGCTCTGCAATATGCTGACAGCTTTCCTTATTTTCCACAGAATAATGTCTGTCTGTCTATCTGTCTCTCTCATTTTCCACACACACTATATATGCATGCTTGTATACCTATATACCTATGTATATACACACATATTACATTCACCCACACTATTTTTATCATAAGGTACATATCATTCTATCACAACTGCATTTTATTTAATATATCATGAACATTTTAATAACTTCAAATATTCTTATAAAATACTATTCTACTGGTTGCACATTATCCTGTTACACAGATGTATCTTAATTTCGACATTCCACAAGGTTACCATAATTTAACTGATAAACTACTGCTTTTGATGTAGACAGATAATACTTTAAACTCTTTTCTTTTTTCTTAAGCCTTGGGCAGGTTTTCCTGAAACCCAGTTACTGCAGAATATATGACAACATATTTTACACGACATGTTTATAATTCCTCAATATGTTCCTCAGCATGTAAGGAGGGTTTCAGGCAGAATATATCTTTGAAGGTAATTAACACATTAAAATGTTGAATGACTTACACATATGATTATTTGTATTTTTATATTTTGTTAAATCCAATTTTTCATTATTAAAGAAACTCAACAATTACTATCAACTTCCCTAAGAGAAAATATGTGCTGCTTTAATCTTCATTCACATAACTGAGAATTATTAGGTATAAAGTTTTTTTTGTTTTATTTAAATGTTTCCTTTAATAAATGCACAATATCATTTAAATATTTAATTCTGGGTAGCTTGTCAACACCATGTATTGCTATTGATGGCACTTTAACAGGGGGTAATTAAAGAAATTGGTGATGTGTTAGAGAGATTCTTAACATTCTTTTACAGTAAACTCATTTTGTGTAGTAATAAGCTTTGCCATTACAAAGGAAATGTACCACCTGGCACAATTAGTGTTATGTCTCTTACTTTTTTAGTACTTCTCAGAGCTATAGTACAGTGTTATAATTTGCATTGTTATAGCTCAAACAAAATGATAGAACTTGATTCAAAAAATGTCTTTCATTCCAGGGTCTAGTGTCATTTAATGTATAATATTCCAGTTAAGTGACATGAACTTTTTACAGACAGCACCGTGTTGATAAAATTATGAAAAAAGCTTATAGTCTATATAAGCAGCTAAAACTTTCAGATAAGAGTTCCTGACCCACGTAATCCAGTGAAAGTCACAATGTTACATTGAAATATAAACTCAATACAATTAATCTTGTAAGTGTATTAAATTACCTAAAAGTAAAATTGTGATAATAATATTCAGCTAAAGTATATAGTCCTTCCAACATACCATGGGCAGATGGAAGGAAATCTAAAAAGAATTGTCTATTCAGTGTGTTGACTTTATTAATTAACTTGAGAACAGCTCTTAGCAGGATGAATATAGCACTGGAGCCATTAAATTTAAAACAACAGTGGTTGAATATAACAATTGTCAAAAATACATATGGTAAATCTCTCAACTATAAACCAGGTTACTAAGAGTATCTCCATCTCTATCTCCAAAATTCCATTAAAATCACAATAGAACATACAAATGACAATAAAAATCACAAAACCTCTGAACTATAAAGATAAAAATAGGAACAAAATGGTATTTATATCTCTAGATGTTGGGCTAAATTTGAAGCCTAACTTTCAAGCAGTCTTTCAAAGCATGAAGATGGATGCCTTACAGGGAAAGACTAGGAGATGAGTGATTGTGCTTACAGGCTCTACACTCAGCTGTAAGGGAGTAGCCATAGCCAAGGGGAATGCCAGTGTATTCATTTGTTTGCTACAGTCTGGTATGTCTCATGGTTGTAAGCCTCAGTGAAGCTGGGTGTTGGAAGTTCCTTCCCGATTGTATGGCACTGTGCCTGGGATGGGGTTTATGGCAAGATGGGGGTATCAGTCTCTCCTAACCTGTTTCATTGTGACTATTCTCTTATTCACCCATTTGTCCCTGGAAAGAGGGAGTTCAAGAGCCTCCTGTGTTGCCAAGTATTTTCTTGATTAGATGACAGACATTGTAAATTTTAAATTGTTGGTTACTGAATTTTGTTGTCTGACTTTTAACAGTGTTGGACGTTGCACGAAAAGCCTTTTTGATCAGGGTGAGCCTAGAGGAGGAAGTAGCAAACTTTTTATAAAAGGCCAGGTTGTATCTACCTTGAGCTTTGCAGGCTATATGGTCTCTATGTTAACTAATGAACTCTGTCTTAACACAAAAGCCTCCACAGATAACATGTAAATGAACGGGAAGATCTGTGTTCCAATAAAACTTTATTTACTGAATCAGGCCGTGAGTGAGCTTTGCTCCTTACTCTGCTGACACCTGATCTAGAGTCATCTATTCTACAGAAGCAGTTCAGACCAATTACTAAAGCCTGGCCTTTCTTGTATCTACTAAATGCCCCATGCATTTAATGAGGTTTCTTCACTTTGATTGCTGGGTTTTGGAAGGGTCTGTGGCCCTGTTTGAGGAACAGCAATTGTTTGGCTTACAGGTACCTGGCAATTATTCTTTCGTCAGATTTTTTTCTTTGCGTTTCATGGAGTTTCACTCTACACATGCAGATTGGTATTCCACCATAGACTCCAGAGGTTCCTTGTGCATATTTCTAGAGCTATGCCTCTCTGTAACTCCCTCCTCACTGGTTATCTGTTTCCAATTATTCCAGCCACCTCAACTTCTCCACACTCCAAACTTCTCTTGTCAAAAGTGTGCCACAGGCCTTGAGTTGCGTCTCCCTGCTTCAGGATTTAGAAATTGCTTCAGGCAGAAAGCCACAGTGATTGAGAGCATTTACCTCTTTTGTTTCTATCATCTAACCGTCCTGTGTTGATGGTTGTCCACTATCTGAAAACATGTTTTGTCTAATTTTCTAGTTGTTTATGGAGGGAAGTCAGACCTTACCCAGAAGCTTTAGTCCTCTATGTAGTTTTTATTAAGATCTTTTTATCAAAAACTCTCTACCTAGGCACATTTTCCCCCCTGAGGAACACTTTTGGATACTTATTGAAAAAAAAAAAAGATACATTACTATTCTTCCTTGTATTCTAAAAGAGGTTAAAGGACAGAAGTTTTCCAGTGTTTTTGGATGGGAGCATCCTGCTTTTGAAGTATACCTTAGCAACAATTATTAGAACGAAAAATGCTTTTGTATACTAAGTTTGAATGTTGCTTTTTTGGAGAATTACCACCACAATTATGTAAAAAATAAATAAATAAATAAAATAAAGTTTAAAATTTCATTACATATTTTGACTGATTCTCTCAGGTAGAAAGGTGCTAAGCAGGAAACTTTGAAAGAAAATTTAAGTTTCAACAGTGACTTTAGGAGTTTTGCTTTATCTAACTGTTCTGTATCTACATATTGTCACTTTTTTTTTCTGAAACAGGTGATTTTAATATTTTTAGTCATTTGAAATTCCCTCTTTCTTTTTCTTCCATTTGCTATTATTATATTTTGTTATTTCAAATATTAAATAAGCTGCTTTTATTGTCACTTTCTTGAAAGAGAGCTGGCATCATAAGCCTGCCCTGGCAATGCAATTAATGATGTAATCTCTTTCATTAAGCAATATCTGGTATCCAAGCAGGGAGAATGTAAGGACCTAGATATAACTAGGAGAGATGCTAACAATGTGATCATGGTTAGATTTCTAAAATATACTTTTATCTAATTTGAATATTCATTTACTTGATAGCTGTATTAGTCATGGTTCTCCAGAGAAACAGATCTGGTTAGATATACAGATATAGATACTGATATTTGTATTTCTCTCTCTCTCTCTCTCTCTCTCTCTCTCTCTCTCTCTCTCTCTCTCTCGAGAGAGAGAGAGAGAGAGAGAGAGAGAGAGAGATATTCATTGTAAGAATTTAGCTCACACAGTTATAGAGGCTGGCGAATCCAAAATCTTCTGTGTGAACCATTAGGCTCAAAACACAGGGGAGCCAATGGAGCAAAGTCCAAAGGAATTCTACTAAAGAATTCCCTCTTGCTCAAGGAGCCTGATCTTTTTGTTCTCTGCAGGCCTTCCAATGAGTTGATGAGACACACCAACATTATATAGGGCAATCTGATTTACCCCAAATTTATCCATTTAAATGTTAATCTCATTCAAAGACACCCTCCAAGTTGACACATTCAATTAACCATGGCAATAGCATTTATAGTAATTCCTTAGGCCATAGTAAAATACTGATAAGAAGAAAACAACTAACAATGAATATGTCTGATAAACTAACAAAGACATGCTCATTTTATACTATGTAATGGAGAAGAGGTATTGTGAGGAGGAGGAGGAGATAGAGACTGTAGAAAAGGCATTGAATGTGAAACATGCAGAAAGTTTAGATAAAGGAAAACAGTATATTTTTTGTATTCTATTATTAAATCTCTGTCTATTGCTATGCTGAAGGCTTTACATGCCAGTGGCACATAAGGATAGCTGTGAAGACTCATGAGTACTAATGTCAGATACTTCAAGGATCATATGTGAAAACCCTATAATTAGTGTGATAATTAATTAGCAGTTTTAATCACACAAGGGATAAGTGATTTTTCAGCCTTAGCTTTTGGTGTAAACATTCCTAAAGAGAAAGCGGTATTATTCACAGCAATAATAACATACTTAAACTTTGTTAAAAGAGTTCCTTTAAATATATATCTATATTATATATATATATATATATATATATATATATATATATATATATACACAAATCCTCTTGGACCTCTCTTATTGGTCCTGAGGCAAGAACCAAAGAATTAGTGTGTTTCTGACTTATTTGTGAGGAATTCTCCCTAACTACACTATTTTCTTTCTTTTTCTTCTCCCAGGATGCTTAGAGTAGGTAAAATTCCTATGCTCCCTTGATTCTTGTCCCCACCCTCAAAACTAAATGCTTTCTCCAATGATAAGGGATATTTTGGTTCAGCTGTGCAGTCACACTGGGTGAAACAGAGAAGAAGCAGAACCTTGTGCCTTTTGTGTCAAAAACAGCACTCTTCCAAATATTCAAAAATAATTGAGACACCATTTTTACAACGTTTAACACTTATTCAAAAACTGTCTCTCTTTAGTCAGTGAAAAAAAATAATAAAAAAGCCTCTTAATTCCTTCAGAATAACCTATGAAATATTCGTACAGCTTTCCTATTTTTATATTTGGAAACAATACAAGGACCTATGTAAACATTCGATAGAGTAGATGATGCCAGAATAATATCAACTAGATCTATTTTCATTAATTCTACATTCAAATGTGCACTTTCAGGTTTTGTATGTGAATCTATCCCATGGCGATATGAAACATTCAGGGAAGTGTTGCTGAATATTATGTGCATCCGTGTGGTTATTCATGAACATTTATATGAATCTTTCATTGCCCATCCAAATAAATGCCACATTGAGCATTCAATATGTTTGAATGTGCAATCTCTCACACAAAAAAAATATTCTTTCTTCAAACCATAATGTTATACATCACTTTACTATGGGGCTTTTAATATCCTACTAGAGTATGATTCGTGCACATACCATCTTTGGGATTTTGTGCTATGAGCCATGGAATGCTCTTCTACAGTAGTGCCTGGATCAATGGACATGAACTTCATTATTCCACTGCAAAGAGAAAGCAAAGCATGGGTGTTTGCCACTTATATGACTGTCTCTTATTTGTTATTTTTTCATTCAGACAATAAATCTCAGTGGCATTAAAGCTAATCTGAAAGTTAAATATGGTAAAGGATTTCCAAAATGAACAATGGGCTGCTTTAAATAGTAAAGTGAACAAAATTCACTGAAGATTGTAGGTGTATTTATTTTTTCCTCCCTTTTTATTTTCCTTTAAGCCTACAAAAATTAATTAAATAGCCCATTTTTTCCCCCTAAAGCTTGCAGAGATATTGGACTTGCTGAAGGCAGCCTTTGTGAAAGATGTCAGAGATAAGCTGCCTTTTTGCTGTAAAATCCTGAGTTTCCTGAAAATATGCATAATATATTGTAATTCTCATAGAAATGTTAAGTAACAGCACTCCAACATATATCACTTAAAATACCCATCACATTCATCAACATTGATCATAGTACAGAATAAACCTAATGTAACCAGAACCAACTTACTTCATACTTCCCAGTTATAGTAGAAACAGGAAGGAAGAATGTCTCTAAAATCTTTATAAATGCAAAATCTAGGTGTGACCAACCATCACAATGTCATTCTCAATCACTTTCTGTGATGGATAATGTAATGTGCCTCCCAGACTCCCCCTGCAGGATTGAGACACTCCTGCACCTTTTGGGAATTCTGCAGCTGAGTCCATCTCCAGAAATATACTTTAGCTGAAGAGAGCACCTATACTTGAGTCATGTCCTACCCAAAAGAGTGACACCTCCTCAAGAACTGAATTGCAGTTCGCTCCTTTACACAGGAGTGGAAAGTCGTGGCTCCTTTGTCTCAAAGCAGTTGACACAGGGATTTGAAAGACAGTTTGGGGAATATAATCAATAATATAGTAAATATTTTGTAGGGTATCTGATGGACACTTGTCTTATTAGGGAAGGCACATCAGGGATGGTGTAGATGCCTGACCACTGCAGTGTACACCTGAAGCTGAAGCTGAATAATATTGTATGTCAAATATATATATATATATATATATATATATGTATGTATAGTCATGGGATATGGAGTACAGCATAGGGAATAGAGTCAATGGAATTGTAACAGCTATATACGATGTCAGAGGAGTAGTAGATTGTGGGAGGGGGTTATCACTTTGCAAGTAAAAAGAAAAGACAACTCTAAAGGGCCATCTCAACTCCAGGGCTTCCATGAAACTATGAGTTCAACGTGTAACTGCATTGAAATTCAGCTCTTCTTTTTGCCTAATTCTGGTGCCTTTACTCCTACAAAATGTTGCTATTGAGAGTACTGCCCAAATACTTCACACATGCAAATCTCCTTCTTAGAGTCTCCTTTCCAGAGATACTGATTTAAGACAGTTAGTGTTAGCAGTGGTCTAAATAGATAGATTTTAATACAGGATATTAAAGTTGGATGCCCTAGCAGCCAGCTGGCAAAGAATTAATTATAATAGCAGAGAGCCTTCCAGAGAACACTGAATTGTCAGTTTTTACCACAAAGACTATGCCAGATCCCTAGTTGGAAACAGTGAGACTCTGAGGCTTGAGTTGGGGACATTCGGGATGATGAACTCATATCCATTAACTCCAGATCCCTTGAATCCTCTGGGACTGAAGAAGAGATTCACCTCTTCCTAATAAAGGGGGGCATGCCTCCATTGCTTGAAAATGAGGCAGTGATCTCTGTCTCACATGGCATCGTAAGCACCCCTCAGCACCAGGTCGTAGTACCCTTTTATCCTCCCAGTGTGGAAGTGCTAGGCACACTAAGATAAGGGGTTATGCCCCCAAGGGCTCCTGAAGTCACTTCCCAATAAACTTCAAGGGAGTTCTGCAGGACCTGGTCAATATACACCAGGAGGACTTGGGAAAATATGATTGGGATTACATCCTGAGGGTCCTGTATCAAAAAAGGTAGAATATAAAACTGAATAAAGCCTCCTTAGTTTATTGATAAGGAAGAACTAGCCTAGGATGAAGGATTACACACCTTGGCAAAAACCTCAGACCACAGTGGCCATACACTGTTAAGATGGCTCTTGCAGGCTTGGAGAAAATGCTAGCCCATAATAAGTAAAGTAGAAATGCCAAAAATGCCATGGTGGACATAAGAAAATTAATTTAAAAAATTCAGCAGAGTGGCCAAGCTACTGGATTTACTGTGTAAGTCCAGAAAACCTATCAATTAACCAACCATGTTCTGAGAGAGCCTGGAAGGTGCCCCATACACAAAAGCAGTAGTAATGTACTGGTGAGAGACATAGCATCATCCTTTAGGAGCTCATCTGTAGCTTCTCTCTGTTGGTAGGGCTCAGGGTAATCAATGCTGTAAAAAATGTGTTCTCTGATTGTAAGAAGGATGATAAAATCTTGAAAAGATAGAGGCCAAAGGCAGCATCTAACCATCAGAAGCAAAGTGGGTGCAGCTGTCATAAATAGTGGCAAAACTGGAGTGACTATCATAGGTGCTAATTCAGAGAGTCATGGAAGAAGTTAATAGCACACAGCATTTTACTACGAGCAGCTGACAAAGACAGTCCTCCATGTGCAAAATCAAAATAAATTAAAAGTAGATGCTCAGTAGTCTAAAAGCCGTCACTTCAATAAAATGTCATAATTACTAGCCCAGCTTCTGAATTTCAGCCATTTTTCATGCCTGGATCCCACTGAGAAAAAAGAAGGGAGGGCAGGGTGTGTGTGTGTGTAGAGAGAGAGAGAGAGAGAGAGAGAGAGAGAGAGAGAGAGAGAGAGAGAAGGAAAGAAGTCCCATATTTATGCAGGAATATTTCTGTGACATGCAAGGCTGCCATCTCTGAGGAGGGCCCAGGAGGAAAGTGTTCTGTAGCAGATAAAGACAGAATAGGTAAAAACTACAACAACCTGTCAGACTATATTGTATTAGAGGTTTGTGTAATGGTAAATGATTACTTTTGTTTTTGTTGTTGTTGTTGTTGTTGTTTGTTTTTTTTGTTGTTTTGTTTTGTTTTGTTTTTTGTTTTTTATGGCTAACTCCATTGTGAGAATCACAAGGTTTCTGGACACGACTGTACCATTTTCAGTGGAGAATCATACACTATTCAAAAGAAAAAATATTGCTTCTGGCAGGTTACTAGGCTCTGGTGTAGAAGGAATACCTAACTGTGGGGAATTGAGCTATCATGCAGTCTGAACTGCCAATTTTGAGCTGAGTTCTGTAAGACAGATCCTTCAAGTTACAAGCAAGGAGGACAATGCATTCTAACATGGAAATGGTACATGGAAATGGTACATACAAGATCAGAAATGTGCAGGGCTGGATGGAAACTGTAAGCTACAGGAACAAGTGGCCTAGAACCCCATTACACCCACACCCCTTGTACCAGAACCTTTCTCTCTGCCTGCATTTATGACCATAGAGGGGCTGTTGGAGGAGGTGGAGGCTAATCTGCTGCTGAACTACAGCCCCCCTCAGGAGTGGCCCTGACAGGTAACAATGATAGGAAGTCCTCTGCATGGTACAGCTTCAGTTTTAGGACCACCTACTTTTGCAGAGGTGATAATTCATCCTGCTGTCCTTCTTTTTCTAAGTTTCTCTTGAATAAAAGTCCAACGGAAATCATATAAAATCGGTTCAAGATTTATTACAGGGTGGAAGTGGATTAAAATGCACAAGGTGGGGCTGCAGGGGATGTTGTGATGCACAACCCAGAGACCCCACTTCAGAACTGTCAGCAGATAATGGTTCTCAGCTGAGTCCTTCTCTATGTGTTGCCTTCAGTCAAAAAAGAGCTGCCTTGCTCTACCCTGAAGCAACCCACATCTCATGACTTGTCAGTATAAAGATATTACACCTTACCCCTTGCCTCAAGGCTGGATGACACTGACAGGCTTTCCCAGATTCAGAGTGGACAGGGTGAGACTTGCGTTAAGACTGAATCACAGTTCACCTTCTCTCCACCCAAATTTACTTCCTTCACTCCAACACAGGTCTTGACATCAAAGGCACTGAAAAAATTTCTACATGCAAATCTTCATCTCAGAGTCCAATTCTTGTACCCAATAACATGCACACTCCTTAAGGAAAATCTGAAGTCTTAATCAGCTATGCAGGCATACCTCAGACATATTGCAGGTTCAGTTCTAGACCTCTGCAATAAAGTATCACAATAAAATGAGCCGTAATCTTTTTACTGGGGGAGGGTCTTGCTTTCAATTTGTAAAAAGCACATCTGTGAAGTGCAATAACACGACGTATGCCTGTATTAACATGACAAATAACTTTAGTTCAGCAAACACCTAGGCCTTCATTGGACAACAGGATAATCCAAATTTACATGTTTGAATCCAAGAAAGCTTAGACATTTCTAGTATAATATTAGGGATGAGGAATTGAAGCTAGAGTTTTGATCCAGCATAAAGTCACTATTCCTAGTAATCTCTCCTGGATACCTGGAATACCTTATTTATGATGAAGCATGGTGGTCATAATTAAACAGCAGAGGGAGATTTCTGACACAATGAAGTATTGGATAGATACTTACAGTTCTCAAGGATAAGCCATTTCCTAGACAATATCCTATATTGTGACCTAGTTGTTGCCTTTCCCTACCCCCAGTCATGCATTCATCATCCTCTAAGAACATGAAACCGATTTCCAGTTCAAAGAAATATTGCGAACTCTAGAATTCAGCATGTTTTCTTGTTTGTTTTGTCTCTAGCACATTGTTCATGGTTCCTGTCACTTCTTCACCATTGCACTGAACTAATCTTGCTACCACTTGCCTTATTTCACGTTGTTTTAGAGTAAAACACCAAGATAGGATTAGATGAACAAAAAATTTATTGGAGGAAGAATTCTCATGAGGAAAAAATGGGAGAGAGCCAAGGGAGGTGGGATGACTCTTCTAATCAGGATGCAGGCCTCATCCCTATAAACAGAGGTAACCTGGAATCCAAGCTTGGGCTCTGCAGGTATTTAATACTAGTTCTGGGTAGTTTAAATGATTCAATAATCATTATTCATTAGCTAATGTAAAAGCAAGTTGTGAGTCTGCGAGTACTGATGTCAAGGCGCCTGAAGAACTTTTAGAAATTTTAGACAAGCTGATTGTGTAGGAAAATTACTTGCCTGAGCAAATATTCAATATGGATGAAACCTTCCTATTCTGGAAACGGATGCCTCAAAGGAGGCCAAGTCAATGTCAGGTTTCAAGGCTTTTAAGCACAGGATAAGTCTTCCTTGGGGCACTGATGTAGGCTACAAGTTGAAATCCTTTTGTGATCTGGCACTGAGAAATCCAGGGCCTTCAAGCATCTCACTAAACACACACAGCCAGTGTACCACAGGAGCTATAAGGAGTCGTAGATGACCCAGCTCCTCTTCTAAGATGCCGTCTTGAATCACCATGCCAGCGATATAGAGAAGTACTGTTTGGAGAATAGCACACCTTTCAAGATTCTGCTTGTTGCTGATAATGCTCCGACATCCTCCTTTTATTGGTGATCTTCATCCCAATATCAAAGTGGTGTTTCTCCCTCCAAACATCACCTCTTTGATCCCACCAATGGATAAGGAGCTATAGCAGCTTTTAGGGCCTCCCAGCTGAGGAGGACCTTTGCCCAGGCTATGGCTGCAACTGAGGAAGACACTGAGAAGACACTGATGCAACTCTGGAAGGACTACAACATCTATGGCTACACAAGAACTTTCCTTGGGCTTGCAGTGATGTCACCAGGGTTGTATGAATGGCATCTGGAAGAAGACACTAAAGAGGCTCCTCTATGACTTGAAAGGATTTGCCAAGGATGAAAAAGTTATAAAAATCAACAAGGCTGTAGCTGAGGTGGCAAACAACTGTAACCTGGATGTGGATGAAGGCGACATTTGGAAGCTCTTGGAGGTGGTTCCTGAAGAATTGACTAAAGAGGAGTTGTTGGAACTGGAACAGGAATGCATAGCTGAAGAAGAGGCAAGAGGAAAGGAACTGCATGAGAAGAAAAAGATGAACACCCAAGAAAATTCACAGTGAAGGAGATAGCAGAAGCTTTTGCAGACCTCAACAAGCTCGTTAAAAAGTTTGAAAACATGGATCCCAACACCAAAAGATTTTCATTAATAGAAATGTTCATGGTGCATTATCTGCTTACAGGCAAATCTTTGATGAAAAAACAAACAAACAATTAAAAAAACAAAACAAAAAAGAAACCAAGCAAACCACCATGGACATATTTCTGAAAAGAGTGACACTTCCTTGAGAAGAGCTTGGACAGGTCCTTCAGTAGGTATTCTGGAACAAGGTATTCTTACCGTGGGAGATGCCAGCTCCGTGCCTCTTATTTCCCCTGCAGACCTTCCCAGTGGAACAAGATGTGGAGTGGGAGACAGTGATATTGATGTTCCTGACCCTGTGTAGGCCTAGGCTAAGTGTGTGTGTGTCTTAGTTTTTAACAAAAAAGTTTAAAAAGTAAAAAAATAAATAAATAAAAATAAAAATAGAAAATAGTTTATAGAATAAGGATATGAAGAAAGAAAATATTTTTGTATAATATGTTATTAAAAAAGAGTCAAAAGTTAAAAACATTAAGTGTAAAGTAAAAAGTTACAGTAAGCTAAGGTTAATTTATAATTCAATATTTTTTTTATAAATGTGGTGTAGCCTAAGTGTATAGTGTTTATACAGTCTGCAGTAGTGTACAGTAATGTCCTAGGCCTTCACACTCACTCCCCACTCACTCACTCCAAAAGAGGGAGAGGAAGAAAAGAACAAAAAATGAATCAAATAGAAAAGTAATATCAAATTAGTATACTTAAACCAAAATGTATTAATAACTGTAATTAGACTAAAAAAAAAAAACTAGAAAGGCTAAAAACTCCAATTAAAATTTTAAAAAATTGTAAAACATGATTTAAAAAATATGTATATGCTGTCAAATTCTCCTTAAGTATACAGGCAAAGATAAGTTGAGGGTAAAAAGAAAAAGGGTATAATATGCAAATTATCAACATTGAAAACTTTCAAAACCAAGCCACAAAAAGGTATGTACACATAAGTCCTTTTCTATGGAGCTCAAGAACAAGATAAACTAATCTTTGGTTAGATAAATAATAAAGAACCATGGTATAGAGCAGATGGAGATTGACTACGCAGAGGGACAAAAGGCATGTCTGGGCTGCTGGAAATGTTCTATGCTGTGAGCAGAGTGCTGGTTATTGCTTACAGATTTTACCAAACTCATCTGATAGCATCTCTAAGAAAAGTACATTTCACTGAATGTAAATGATTATATTAATAAAATCAAAATGACTCTCGCTAAAGTCCATAGTCGAAAATGAGACAAGTAGCTAAATTTATTGCTATACCTTTGTAAATATTTATATTCCCATAGTTAATCTCTCTTTTGTTTAATTAACTCTTTCTGTCTTGAGCAGATACATATTTTGGGTTGTTTGTTTGATATTCAGGAGTTTTGGTGCCTAACTTTCAAATATAAACATTATTAATTTATTGAGGTGATATAATTAAGGGAAAACTTTCTCCAAGATTAATATTCAAGAATATGTGTATGTCGTGTCAGTTTTCTGGAATTACAATGAGGTAAACCCTCTAAATTTTTAGAATAGCATGGGGTAATGGTTGCCTCTTGAGAGAGAAGTTTTAAAATGAAAGAGTAGAGATACATGCTATATAAAGGAGACAGAATAGCTACATAGCTATGAATACATAAGTGTAAACTGACTGTATGGATAAGAAAGCTAAAGAATAAATGTGGTAATCAGTAAGGATTAAGATTACACCAAATACTACAGAAAAAAACAAAAACAAAAAGAAAAGTTGAAGATATGAGTTTTGTCCGCTCCCAGCCAACCAGAGTCCTGTGGAAAGAGCTTTGGCCATCGACTTTCAAATACAATACATTTAGCCCACTGGCAAAACCATCCTTATGCAGAAATGAGTCAAACAAGCTATTAGCATCAAGAGCTTAATAACATGAGTCTGCCCTTTGACACATGGAACATTTGTGGAGTAATGATAAAAATCACATATCTGAGTCAGTAAATTTTGATGGCCAGATATTGGATCATAAAAAATTTGCCATAGGAGAATTGCTGTTTTCTGAAGGTTTTAGGTATATGGACTAGCTAACTTTTCCTTTCTAATGGCACTATTCCCATTGCTTCTCCTGTTTTTATTTTCTATGATTTTTACAGCAAAATATTCTTGGTATTTATTCGCAAGTAAAAACTGTTTTTCTTTGACATGTCATGTAAGTCATGGCCTGAAACAGGAAGGATTTTCTTCTGGGTTCTCATTGCATATACAAAATATCTCTCCATCTCCTTTGGATCTTATGCCATCAATGGTGTCTCCATCTGTCACCCCTTATGCTATCATCTACATACCACCTATTCATTCCCAGGAATTAAAGTCCTGCTCAACTCATAATCCATACTTACTCCTGTCCATAACACTTAGTGACTTCAAATAATCACATGGGCAATCCATTCAAAACTCTAGTCTCTCTCCACTTCTTGTCTTTTAAATCTTCCATCACTTTGGATCCTACAGATTCTACCCATGAAAGATACCTGTCTGTCTTCCCAGTGTGGATCTATCTCCTGAGTATTAATCTCTTAATGATTTATCTGTTATAACTTTTTTGTCTTATGTGAGGTATCAGTGCTACTGTCCAGTGGTAGACCTTATTTTTGCTGCTAAATTTTTGCTCTCTTCTCTTCCTCATTCACGGACATGTAACATGCTGGGCCCTTCTGAAGGAGGTGCTACATTACAGTCACAATAAAAGCTTTAGCCAAAGAAATGTGAGGAAACTTACAGAAATATCTGAAAAACTTTAGGATGCATCAGGACTTTCTGCCAGCTCTTTTTCTCGATGTCCCAAATAAGGCCCGCTCTTTGAGTCTGGAATCTGGAATGAGAAGACACGTAGAGCAGATCTACAGAAGTTGACCCACAGTTACTGAAATCTATCATGAACAAGAAGTAAATGTCTGTCCTTGTAAACCAGTGTGATTTGGGGGGTTATTTTAGTTAATAAAGCTCATAAAATGTATTTGCTGGATTAGGAAATAATCAAAATGAAATATTTTAACAGCAAATTTGAACTGCAAATTTGAACCCATTTTAGATGACGTGTCAAATAAGACTGATGCCACGTAAACAAAAGTAAAAATAAGATTAAAGTTATTTAAAATTCACATTAATACAAAATTAAAAATATTTAAATAAGAAGGCATCTGCGATACAGAGTTAACTGAAAAAATAACAGTTTCTTTGTCTTTTGGTTGTAATAATTTAAGATTAAGTTAACTAATATTTTCATCACTTAATGATCACTTCTGAGCATTTGAGGAGCGATTTCTCCTTCTCCAGCAGGCCCTCGCAAGTAAAAACTGTTTTTCTTTTGACTTGTCATATAAGTCATGGCCTGGAACAGGAAGGATGTTCTTCTGGGTTCTCATTACATATACAAAATATCTCTCCATCTCCTTTAGATCTAATGCCATCAATGGTGTCTCCATCTGTCACCCCTTATGCTATCATCTACATGCCACCTATTCATTCCCAGGAATTAAAGTCCTGCTCAACTCATAATCCGTACTTACTCCTGTCCATAACACTTAGTGACTTCAAATAATCAGATGGGCAATCCATTCAAAACTCTAGTCTCTCTCCACTTCTTGTCTTTCTCATAGCCAACAAAATTTGGTGTCACCTCAGTTTAGTCTTTCATTAGTCTCCGATTCCCATAGAACTCTTATATCTTGCATAGCCATTAACTTATTTTCCCCTGAAATCCAAATTGCATGTATCTCAGCCTCTGTGCCCCATCATCTTTTCAGCTTACTATCTCTAGTAGCCAATTAAAATTACTTCATTATATTGAGAATTCATCCATTGAGTTGTAGACTTTATGCATCTATCCTCTTCTGTTTTCACTCCCCTTTTTACCATCTTAGATTAGATGTTTCATCATTTTAATGAGTTTTTAAGCACTTTCAACTCTTGTTTTCTTTTTCTCCCCCATATTTATCTGGCAAAATCTCAACCCTCATTGAACTCAGGTATATACATTCTGTGTCTAAAAGCTGTATAATTCAACGCAACTGGAAATATTTATATAATCATGCTGACAAGTCTGTTTTAATTCATGAGCTCAAGCCTCAAATAGACAAGTAGCACTGCCTAAAAAGAATACTGCATGTCCTCAATAATTTTGCTTTCCCAGGCTTTGGTATAACTATTTCAAAATTTGCTTTCAACAAATATCTTCGCTTTTGGTCTTTTAGTTTGCTTAATTGAGCATGCACAATATAATAGCTTCCATTGTATTCTTTATTTTCTGACATTTCCGCCTAGCCATCTTTTACTTCCTGGTCTGTCTTTGCACTTGCTGTTCTCTCAGCCTATAATGCTGAAGCTCTGTGCATTGCTAGCTCCCTCATACTCTGCAAGTCTTGCTTCAGATGTCACCTTCTCAGAGAGCCCTTCCATAACCATCTTATTCAAGGAACTACTTTATTACCCTCTGCTACGTTGCCCTGTTGAGTCCTTCATAGCACTAGTCAGAATATGCAATTGCCTCCATTTTTCCCCTTTTATCATGTATTTTTATATCTAGAAACTAAACTCAAGAGGAGGACATTTGTCTGTTTTGTACTTTGCTGTATCTTCAGTGCAAGGTACGTCTGGCAAACAATATGTACTCAATAAATATTTGTTGACTAATGAATAAATGAATAAATATCATATACAAATCACTAGATAACACTCTGGTTCATTTTTTTTTAATCTATAGAGTAAAAAGGGAATAGTACACATTTTTCAAAGTCCTTTGTGGGATTCTTGTCCCATCTCTAACTTCTTGACTATAGTTTGCGAATAACTACCATGAGATTAAGTGGGTGGTTGAACCAACAAATACTTTGAAGTGTCTTTTTGAATTTGGTCTACATTTGTCATCAGAGAACTGATGATATAAGCCTAGTTTTTTTGACGCTTCCTATAGGTGACTTAATCTTCAAAGGGAATTCAACATCTATGGGCAAGAATTATCTATGACTCAAATACCTCTGCTCACCTCAACAGACAAGACAATGTCTATAATATAATATCAACGACACACATTCAAAATCTTCATGGGTGCTAGGTTAGTCTCCACTGGAATTCACATTAGAAATATTACAATAATTCATTCAATCCTGAGAATTCCTTGTAAATTTACCCCTCTCTCAAAAAGATTATAAGTAGATAAACCCAATCTACTTTCTTTTTCATATCTCCATCTAACACATGTGGTCAAAAGATAAATAGTTTTACATTTAAGTCGCACAAGAGGTGTTAATATCCCCAGATATTTTGGATTTTCCCAACAGAATTTTAAAATGTACTTCTTTGTTTTTCTAATAGTAGTACAATTGTAACCAATATAAATTATCGTAATTTGTATAAGCTATGAATTTATGAGTGTGTTTCACCACAGTACCTATGTTAACCATGGGTATTTACATAAAGTTTTCTGGTAGAATGTAGGGAAATATGATTGTGGTAATACAGAAGACAGGTTATTTATGTTATAAGGCACAGGTCAGACGTGAATTAGACTCATTATTTTTCCTTTATTCTGACAGGGTCCCTCCAATAAGTATCTATTGATTCATTTTCTCACAGAAACTTTCTCCTGCTGACAGACTAGGTATCTCTAGACTTGGCATTCAAAAGTTTAGTTCATAAGGGCTTTATTTAATTATTTGCTCAACTATTCTCTTTACAAAAGCCGAGATTATCACAATTTCAATCCATTCACAGATAAACCATGCATTATGTATCCTTTAATAGAAATATTTACTTGAAGGATTGCAAACTCAAATGCATGCAAGGACCAAGTAGATAAAATAACTGAATAGAACATTCTGGAATAAACAAAAAATGTAGAGAGAGATGAAACAGCTGTTACTTAATGCCTCCTAATCATTACTATCAGAGTAGGTGAGTCAGGTATTAACAAGTCTTATCACATTTTTGAAAATAAATTTGTAGTACTGGCAACAAAGTGTGTGTGTATTTAATTTCAATTCACTTTTCTGGAAAACAAGTCTTCTGCACGCTATGTCCATCACTAGTGTGCCAGTTAATAACAATCTCAATATTATTTTTCTTTAAAATATTTAAGTAATAAACATTACTAAATCACTTAAAAATGTTTGCTTCACAAAGTTTAATTTACATAGAACAGTTCCATGTTATAATATATATAATATTATATATATATGTGTGTATATGTATATAATACATATGATATATGTATTATATATATGTATATATACATACATATATATATATATATGTATATATACATACATATATATATATATATATATGTATATATATATATATATATCAACAAGAAAAACCCTGAAAGTAACAGAAGGACAATGAATATACATATAGAAAAATAATCAGTGATGCTTTTATGCATATTTACATGGGCAAAAAGAATTAATTTAGAATAAATTTTTAAAAGCTATATATTTTGTCCAGAAAAAAAATAAATAAATAAAAGTGAGTTGCTTAGTGGTGAACAGTTGAATTTTCTCATTAATATGCTTCTTGTTTTTCCTGATCATTGATTCATAGGTAAAAGGCTTTGCATGAATAATTCTCACTACACTGCAAGGTCACTAACAAGAACTTCAGCCCATCTGTGATGATTTTATGTGCCAACTTGAATAGTCCATAGTACTCAGATATTTGGTTAAACAACGATGTAGACATTTCTGTGAAGGTTTTTTCTTAGATGACAATAACATTTAAATCAATGAACTATGAGTGAAGCAGATTATCCCCCAGAGTGTGGGTGGGCTTCATTCAATAAGCTGAAGATCTTGAGAAAAAGCTTCCCAAAGGAGGAATGATGTCTGTCTCCAGATGTCCTCAGACTTGAGATGCAACATTAACTCTTCCCTCCTCCCAGGTCTCCAGCCTACCACCTTACCCTGCAAAATTGGGAAGTGCCAGCCTCCACAATCACATGATCTATTCCTTAAAATAAATCTCGTTTTCTCTGCATGTACACATATCTTATTGGTTTTGCTTTTCTGGAGATTCTTTAGTAATAAACCAACATTTCCATTATTAAATTGTTATGGTACTAGCAAGGGGCATTGCAATTTGAAATGAAAAAATAATAGCATTTATGTTAGCATTCAAAAAAAATACTTAGGTATAAATCTAAATATATACAAGATCTGTATGATGAAAACTAACAAATTCTGATGAAAGGAATCAAAGAATAACTAAATAAATGAAAAGATAATCTATGTTCATGGAGAGCAAAACTCAACATTGCTAAGATGTCAATTCTTCCCAAATTGATCTACAGATTCAACATAGTTCCAGTCAAAATCCCATCAAGTTATTTTGAGGATATTGACAAACTGATTCTAAAGTTTAGATTGAGAGTCAAAAGACAAAAAGATAACCAACACAATATCGAAGGAGAGCAAAGTCCAAGGACTGAAAGGACCAGACTTCAAGACTTACTAGGAAGCTACAATAATCAAGACAATGGAATATTTGTGAAAGAATAGACAAGCAGATCAGTGGAACAGATAAAGTCCCAGAAACAGACCCACACAAGTATATTCAACTGATCTTTAACAAAAGAGGAAAGGCAGAAAAGAGTCTTTTCAGCAAATGGTCCATAAACAACAGGAAACCACATGTAAAAATAATGTATATATTCATATACCTTACACTCTACACAAAATTTAACTCAAAACAGATAGTAGACCTAAATATAAAATGGGAAATTATGAAACTCCCAGAAGACAACATATGAAAAAAATCTAGAAGGCCTTGGGTGGACAATGACTTTTTATATTTAACATCAAGGCATGATGAACGTAAGATTAATTGATAAGCTGGACTTAATCAAATTAAAAACATCTCTTCTATGAAAGACACTGTCAAGAGTATGAGAAGCAAGCCCCAGACTGGAAGAAAATATTTAGAAAGCATGTGAAAAAGGACTGTTATC
The DNA here is from genome assembly GCF_036562045.2 of Rhinolophus sinicus. NCBI lineage: Eukaryota > Metazoa > Chordata > Mammalia > Chiroptera > Rhinolophidae > Rhinolophus > Rhinolophus sinicus. The sequence goes on from NC_133753.1 coordinate 132,509,762, forward strand.
CAAAATATACAAAGAACTCTTAAACTGAGCAGTAAGAACATGAAAAACCTGATTTGAAAATGGACAAAAGATCTGAACAAATATCTCACCAAAGAAGATATACAAATGGCAAATAAGGGTATGAAAAGATGTTTCATACCATATGTCATCAAGAAAATGCAAGTTAAAACAACAATGAGATAACACTAAACACCTATTACAATGGTCAGAAGACAAAGCACCAAATAGACCAAATGCTGGTGAGGATGTAGAGCAACATGAACTCTCTTTCATTGCTGGTGGGATGGAGAATAGTACAGCCACTTGAAAGACAATTCAGGTTTCTTACAAAGCTAGCTATAGTCTTACTATCAATCTTACCTGCAACTACACTCCTTGGTATTTACCCAAATGAGTTGAAAACTATGTATACACACACACACACACACACACACACACACACACACACACACACTACACATGGATATTTATAGTAGCTTTATTTTTTTATTTTTTTAAACTTTTTATTTATTTAAGTGTGCTTTTTCAGGACTCATAAGTTCCAAGGCAAATAGTTGTTTCAATCTAGTTGTGGAGGGCACAGCTCACAGTGGCCTATGTGGGATCGAACCGGCAACCTTGTTGTTAAGAGCACCGCACTCTAACCAACTGAGCTATCCGGCCACCCCTATAGTAGCTTTATGATTGCCAAAACTTGGAAGTAACCAAGAGGTCCTTCAGTAGGTATTTGGATAAATACTGTATACCCAGACAATGGAATATTATTCAGTATTGAAAAGAAATGAGCTTTTAAGCCATGAAAAAATACGGAGGGATCTTTAATTACTAAGTAAAAGAAGCCAATATAAAAGGGCTGCATACTATATAATTCCAACTATATGACTTCTGGTAAAGTCAAAACTTTGGAGACAGTAGAGAAGATCAGTGCTTGCTATGGGTTAGTGGGGAGGGAGGGATAAATAGGCTGAGCACAGAGGAGTTTAAGGGCAGTGAAACTACTTTGTATGATACATGGTGGATACGTGTCATTACACATCTATCTAAGGCCATAGAACGTACAATATGGAGAGTGAACCCTAATGTAAACTATGGACTTTGGGTGACAATGATGTGCCATGGTAGTTTCATTGATTTTAACAAATGAACTGCTTTGGGGTGGGATGTTGATAGAGAGGGAGGCTGTGCATGTTTGGAGGTAAGAGTATATGTGAAGTCTCTGTACTTTCTGCTCAATATTGCTGTAAACCTAAAACCGCTCTAAAAATGGTCTATTAAAAACTGTCATGGGCCATTAAAACAACCCTCTATGAGACTCCATGTGTCTATCCATTTATTTCTAGCTAAAGTTGAGGTCACAGCCAGCAATTAAAACATGATTTACATTAAGTTAAAGGATAAAGTAGCATTTTAAAAGCAGCTGCCATTACTTGCATTATTTATTCATTAGATACTGTGTATTGCAGAATTGTGCTGAATAAAGACAAATGTGTTCTCATTATTGAAGAACTTACAGTCCAAAGATAGAATAGAAATTCAGGAACAACTTTAATTTCTCAGGATCATCAAAACAGCATTCTAATGGGAGGAAGTCAGTCCAAAAGACTCTTATGTGGATAAGGCCTCTTACTCAATATTTGTATTTATGGTTCTTGTACCTAATTGCATATTGAGAATAACCAGACTGTCCTCAATTTGGCCCAAGTGTTGGCCTGTATGTTTTTTATTAACTTGGCAAATTGTTATGGATGCATATTTCATGAATCTAATAATATTAAACAAGTGACACTAAAATACACTCTAAACACTAAATTGTTCAAATATGGGTAGAGGAATCTCTTGAGTCTCACTGAACCATTATCAATCATTCAGAAGCTCCACCTCATAATAAAAGTGCTATGCTTATCGAATTTGTAAATAGCAGCATTATACAATTGGGGAGTTCGTTTTTTCTCTTCTAGATGTTTAAATATGTCTTCTAGGAGTATGTTCCCATAACTAGTTCTTGGTGTGTTTTTATTTTGCTATTGTGTTTGTTTTATTGTTTGGGCCAGATGAACAATTCCCCCTAATTTAACTTAAAACTTAATATAGGAATGAAACCTACTTTCCTCTTGAAGATTTTCTTGTTACAACTTTCCCTTTAGAGGAGACAGTTTGGCATTGCGTAGCTGTAGAATATTATGATCACTCTGAAACCTTTGTCCCACTTTTCTTCCTTCCTATTCCTGTTCTAAAGAACTGAACTACTTCAAATTTCCCCATTTTAATTTTCTCTGAAATCACACATATTCTTTCCTCTGCTTGCAATGTTCTATCATTCCTCTGCCTTCCTAACTTCTTAGATTCATGGTGCCATATTGCAATTTACGTCTTTTACAATCTACACACTCTGAGTGAGTAAACTTCGTGTCTGGTTAAATGCTGTTTTTTACTCATCACTGTGTTCCCAAGCCCTCACACATTGCCTGGCCCTTAGTAATTGCTCAAGAAGTGTTGGGTAAATTAAATTAAGTGATGCATTTTACTTCATTGTCATCAGCCAGTGGTGTTTTATTTAAAATCCAAAATACATGTGTTTAACTATTTAAAATTCGTAAGTTATCCTAGAGAATTTAGTATCCTAACCATGCATTGCTCACCTCCTCCCTTCCAAGTTCCTTTTAACTTAAACTGTTTTGTTCTTGCAGTTTCTGCAAGTTGAGAAGTCAGTGTGATAGAGATGCATTAATGCAAGCAGGATTTGCCTAGACATCAATAAACTTGAAAGGCTCCCAGTGGGCCACTTGCAGTGTCAATAAAGGCTCATAATTACTTGCTCCTTTGAGCATTTTAGATCCAACCCCCTAGTTCACTCTGCTGTGAATAGAGGCTCCAGAGCTGAGAGGTTCTTAACTTCCTAAACCTTAGGCGAAGCATGTCAAACATTGGCAGGGACCTCGGGTTTTTTTTTGTTTTGTTTTGTTTTTTTTTGTGTTTTTTTTTGTGTTTTTTTTTTTTTTTTTTTTAGCAATGGAGCTGGCTGTTATCCTTATTTTAAGTTCTCAGGGGAGTAATAACTGAGAACTCCCTTCTTGCTTCTTGCCCCCCTCCACTGGAGGATTGGTGGTGGGCCTCACAGTTTCCCAGACTTATGTGGATGTAAACCCCAGGGGCCAAGATCGGATGATGACATCTGAAACCAGTGCTCAATCTGAAGGAAAAAGGCATTTCTTTGAGAAGTTGTGGGTGGGGTGGAGAGAAGGACTTGGGACCAGCGTCTGTACGTGGGGGAACTCCTGGCTTCCAGGCACTGTCTCATGCTAAGGGTGCCTCTGGGATTCATAGCCACAGCTTCCTGGTGGAGAGCCAAACCAAGGCTGGGCACAATCAAAGCATCAAGCTTCTCTCTGGGTGAGGGAAGGGACCAAGGGACCCTGGAGAAGTACTTAGACTAAAGAATGGAACCCAGGACTGGAAAAAGGCCCCTGCCACATAATACAATAGAAGTGAGGAAACAATAGGAAAAAAGAAAGGGTGAAAATGAGAGGACAAATACCTATCATTGAGACTTTTATAGAAGAGCATGTCCTTTCCTTCTTTCCCTCCCTCCTTCTTTCCTTCCTTCCCTCCTTTCTTCTTTTCTATTTTTTTTTTTCGTGTGTGTGGGTGTATTTGCATAAAAAGAAGGGCCTTGGTGACTGCTTTTACTGAGAATCTTGTTTCTCCTCAGTGAAGTGTAAGTGGGATTGGAGTTTCCTTGACTTCAGCGTGAGTAGTTTCCAAATGGTAATGAGAGTAACATAAATATCCATAAAGTGCCTAATGACACTTCTGTCATCACTTGTTACCTACAGGATTCTGAGTCCGGGTTGTCATCCACCACTCACCCTGAGTGGGTGATAGGCTAATCGATTCATGCGTGTACTTGTGCTTTGGAGCTCTGCATGGATGGTACAACGCCCTCTTCGCCCTCCTTCTGATTCACTCTACTTGGAATGGCTTGTGGATAAGTGTGCGCCCGCGCACGTGCATGTTTAGCAAAGGCGTTTGGAAGAAGCGACCCTTCTAGTTACGCATCTCCAGCTCAATCTGAAGAATTGCTCCACCAAGAAACGTCCCTAATCTGCCCGCAGCACAAGTGCCTTCTTCAAGCTGATGGGGACAGACTGTCTCGGCGCTTCTCTGTCCCTGGAGCTGGCGCTTTGGTGTTCTGGGAGAGCTGCCTGACTTCCTCCTGAAATGCTGAGCTTTCCCCGGGGTATTGGGGTGCTGGTTCCTGTGAGTGAGTGAGTGAGTGAGTGAGTGAGTGAGTGAGTACACGGCTGTGAGCTTGTAGGCTTCCTCTGTTCTCGGAGCCAGCAACATTACTCTCTCAGCAGCCCCGAGCTATATGCGAGACAACAGCAGCAGCCCCCGCCTCCCCAGTCCGGTGATTGGCTGGGTTTGCTCATCATTTCCCTGCTAAGAAAAGGGAAGGACCAGTGACGCCCCCAAACCAGCTGCAGAAGCGGCCGACACCTCCAATGCACAAGGTGTCGTGTCTTTAAAGAAATCTGAGCCCTAGGGAGGCGGCGCGGAGCAACCCCGCAGGGCTGGCGCGAACTGGGAGGGAGAGCGCTGGGCAGCGCTGGAGCAGCAACGGGAGCTCTGCCACAGAGGACCCTCGAGACCTGCTCCTGAGATCCCGGCTCCACGCTCTCCTCGCATTTTACGGATTCCGCTCCCCCTCCCCATCCCCCGAGACGATATCTCCCAAAACGGAGCTTTTATATCCAGAGAAGGTGCCGGTGCTGGGACAACCAGGACTTTCCCGGGCACCCAAGATGCGCTCCATTAGGAAGAGGTGGACGATCTGCACGATAAGTCTGCTCCTGATCTTTTATAAGACAAAAGAAATAGCAAGAACTGAGGAGCACCAGGAGACGCAACTCATTGGGTAAATGCAAAGCTTAATTTCAGAATATTACAAAAAGTCAAGTCATAAATGATATGCGAATATAGACGATAGAATGAGGTTTGGGATAGTATGTGTGTTCCTATAAGCTGGTGTGTGTTTAGTCTCATGAATTAAATAACAAAGGCAGTTGTTGAGGCGTGTTCCCAATAAGAGTTCAACTTGTCCCTGTGCGGTGGTCTTGACAGTTGTGTCGGCGCCGGGGCTCGCACGCCAAAGGGGGAAGTCACTGCAGAAGTGTCAACAAAGAACGTGTGCCCTTGTCCTTTTCATCCGTGGGCAGAACTCAAGTGAGATATCTTTATTCACCATCTGGTAGCCCTTCCTTCTGTCTCTACCCTATCACTCTAGGAAATGCTAGAGAAAACTGGCTTTCTAAAAGGCTAAAGTTAAAGCCCGGAAAACAGGAAAGGAGTCCCCACTGTTTCTTTACTCTTCTTCGGCGTTGGGTAGATCTGTGTGTCTTAGTTTGAATCAGAAACTCCAGCACAACCAAGGATACTTCCTTATTTGCTCTTTCGTGGGTGAAACGCATGGGCGTCATGGTTACAGTTTTGGAAACTGGGTACTGTAGCTTCACATAGACTATATTTCTGCCTTTTAATTTTTTTCTTTTCTTTTTTCTTTTTTTTTCCAGTTTTTCTAGATGAGTTCAGAATCTATCCCCACCCTAGCAAGTTCTCTAAATATCACACTTCCTTCCTCCCTCCCCCTGGCCTCTGTGTCTTTGAAGTTTACGCAGGAGGTGGCTGCAACTTTGTGTTGCTTACATAGCTTGGAAGCGTTTTCTGAGGATGTGAACCTGGTTGTCAACTGTGTTCAAAGTCCTGTTTCGGAAATCCTCCCTCATCCAGAGGCTTCCGCTCTCGGAAACTCCTCACTGCCAGAGATGCCCGCTTGGTTTTTATTTTCCTTGACATTTATTAAGCGAAGATAGAATTCTCTCTCTCTCTCTCTCTCTCTCTCTCTCCACGCGTGTGCATGTGGCATAGGACTGCTAAAATGTGCACACACAGGAACTTCATGCACTCCATTTCTTAATATACCTCGCTCCTCCCTAAGTAATGAGCATTTAAGTAACAGGCAGTCTTAATCCTTACAGAAGGAATTGCTATTTGATAGAAAAGGAAGATAGCCAGAAGTACAGTAGAAAGGAATTGGAAGAGAATGAAAAACCTAATAAGGAATGGGCTAGATGGTCGTTATGTATCAACAAATCTATAAATGGTCTATTCTGGGGGGTGGGGAGCCCAACTGTACGACGAGTTCCTTCACACAGGGTTGCAAATGCAGTCTAGTTCAATTGTCAGAAGAAGGCTGTTGGGTGGGGGCGTGGGCATCCCCGGCAGACCTGTCTGTGCTTCCCTGGCAGACAAAGGGGTCTGTGGGAAGGTGATGATCAGCGCGTGGGGGAGAGGCGTAGGCTGGGGCGTGGGGGTCGAGGCTCTTTGTTCCCTTCCGGCTGATGGGCTCCGAACACAATCTTGAGCCCAGACAAAGCGACCGAGCTTCGCCAGGACTCTGAGGGTTCGGGCCCGTGGTTCGAGACCCTGGAGAGCAGGAGTGGGCGGAACGAGAGAGGCTGGGGGAGGCGACACATGCCGCCAAGGCGCTCTCTCTGGGCCTCCCTAACCACCCGCAGGAAGGAGGCGCTCACGGCAAGTCCCTCTGGGGTAAAATAACAGACCGGGGACGCTCCATGTTTCAGGGGCGACATTCCTCCTGTGGCCCTTTCCTGGACGCCCCAGTCAGTAGGCGCTGCCCAGAGAGCAAGGGAAGAGGGGGCGGCGCAGGTATGGGCGCGATGGTTGGGCTGGCCCGGCCGGGTTTCGCTCGCACTCTTTTCCGGCTGAGCTATGGGTTCTTCCCCGCTCGCCTGAGAAAGCCTGGGGTGGGCGCCTGAGTTAATCACCGGGGAGCGAGGTGCGCGTGGGGTCTATCCCCTCCTGCCGAGAGCTGTTGGCGAAGGCGGAAGAATGAGTGAGGAGACCAGAGAAGGCTTTATCGTAGGAATCAGAACCCCTTTCTCTCTATATATATCTTTCCTGCTCACCCAGCAGCCGGGCTCCTCCTCCTTAATTAAAGCCCACAATTACAGGTGTGAGTGGGGCCAGGCAGAGAGCCTGCTGCGGGCGTCGCGCTTATACTGTGCCCCGCAGTGTCCCGGCAGCTGCGGCCGCCACTGACCGTGCAATTGGCGCTGCCAGGAGCAATGCAAGGACGGCGGGTCTCCCTGAGCACTCTTGCCGTTTTTCATCAGGATAAACCGTTTAACGGAAAAGCTTGTGATGATTGTTCATGATTTCGTTTCAACTCCCAAATAGTCCTTCTGGTGGAGGAGTTGACTCATCAAACGATCGTCTCATTGACTCTCTACCTAAGCCACGTGGAAGGGGCTAATTTTGAGATGGGGAAACTAGAGTGGAGATTTGGCCACAGGGCCCAGGCCAATATTCGAAAGTGACATAAAAGAGGTAGTCTTTGACCTTTGGGGAGCATCGCATGCCTTGTGTGCGAGTGGGCAGTCCATTCAGTTAAGAGCCTTCCATAGTCCTCTTATTTTAGAACATACCCCTACGTTCATATTTAGCTTCCCTGCTACCATTTTGCAATAGGCAGACAGTTTCTCTGTCCATTAACTTTCTCCCTCCCTTAACTGAAAGTCCATCTAGAGTCAGTGCAGTATTACTCTTAGGCACAATGTTGAGCAGTCATTCCAGGCACAAGGAAAAAGAATAGCACAACTTTCCTACCAACCATCCACATTCTCATATGTCCACAGGAATACTAGTGGTGTGTTTCTTTATAAGGGACTCTCTGAGAATAGGTCAAGTAATTATTGGACATTTCTAACTGATATTTCCTTCCATGCAAACCTATTCACTGCCTGGCATAATGACTCCTTAATAAAGTTGAACTCAAAGAACATTGGGGGTATGAAGTGGTCTATTCTTGACTGACATTTTTTCTTTGTAGGGAAAAATGGCACTTGCCTCATAATTGGCCCATGATGTCACTGGCTCTGTGTGCTCTTCGGGTATAACTGGAAATGTGTTAACTTAAGGGTCCTACAGATAAAAATATGAGGGTATGCTCATTTAATGAGATAATGCATTTGAGAGTGTAACATAAACTTCAATAACATACAAATATTTGTTCTGATTGTCAGTCATTAAAATTTGCCATATACCGTTTGTCTGGTTGACCACAAATGAGACTTTAATTTACTTTTCTTATCATCTAGAGATCTTTTTTAATTTGTGTACCTTAGTTTGTCTTACCAGCATTAGTTCTGAAACTTATGACAGAATTGACAGTGGAGATAAGCATTCATACTTAGAGTATTACTTACCATTGTGAGTAAAGTTTCTTCTAGTTTGTTTTAGGGTAGAACACACTTGTAAAACAGGAAACCAAGAATCTGCACTTTACTTCATATGTTATATTTGAAATTCTGCTAGAAACTATAAAGCAGTAAGGTAAGGTAGCACATCTCTCATCTTTATTTTTAGTTGTTTGACACTTAGGCAATGAAAACACAAAACTGTCTCCTGTTTGTTTTCATGCTTAGTTGGATACAAGTTCTTTTCGTTTACATGACTTTCGTTTTATATTCAGGAGGAAATTTAACCTAGTCCAAAGGAAACACATTCATTTCCAGACCAAGTAATGAAAACTTTTCAGTGGGGTTGAATGAAGGGCTTCTGGGCCCTAATTTCATGGAATAAAATCAATCATATTTGTTATGTACTGCAAAATTAATAGAATAAATTGTAGTGATGCCTGACAACTCATATTTCAAATAGAAAAATATTTGTAACTATTAGTAACATAACTAATGATTAGTTTCTGTCACTAGTATTGCATAGATGGGCATCTAAGTGGGTTTTCCTTATCTCCATATAAGCAGGAATACTTTATAATATATATTGCTTTATGCTGCATTATTTCCTTGATGTGTTTTACATTTTTTCCTTTAGAAGTACATATTGAGTCTTTCTGTAAATAGCCCTATGCAAGAAATGTTTTCAGTGCAGCTGTTTATCCATCACTTCCAATCTGGAATGGAAAACTAGTAGGGTGTGGCAACATCCTTCATGCTTTGCATTCAAGGGAAGGGAAAGCCTTTTCTAAGACAGGATACTATGAAGATCACAAGTGCAAAGTTCCTTGGGACCCATTTAACTTAATACAAAGAAATTTGCTCCAGAGCCTCAGATCGCACTAAGCCTCGCCTTCTCACACAGGAATTGCACTGACTTCAACAAGTGTGACTAGTTGTAGCTGTTTTCATTCCAAGTCCTTTCCAGTGATAAGAGTCTGAAATTTTGGCTTATCACTAGTTAAATGAAAGCAATTCAAAGAGCAGAGTTATATAGCAGCATTTCATTTATATAAAACTGATTAAAACTTTTAAACCATATATTTTTTAAAAATCTTAGAGGTTCTGAAATGGCTCCATAGATAGGTATATCATAACAATCATTCTGCCATATAAAAATGTATCTGTATCTACATCAGGAAAGCAGTCTTCTAGAGGTATTTAAAAATGCCAGCCCCTGTATATTTGTACTTCTCCTATAAAAAATTATTGATGGTAGAAGTAATTATTATAATTATCGCAATCTGTGCTTAGAAAGAGATGATATTGACAGGCCAGTTATTAAAAAGATGACGACTGGAACGACCCCTACCCCTAGAAATGGTGAGTTTGTGCCATACTCTTAAAGGTATATCTCCAAAAGTGTGAAGGTTAACATCTGTGTATATCCACATTTTCATTCATATGTAGTTATTATCATTAGACATGTAATATAAAAATTAACTTCTGGGCCACTGAGTAGTAAATTGCTCCCCATGTTTCCTTGCATCCTAAATGACCTCTATAAAATTATTACTATTAGCCATGCATAGGCATACAAATGTACCATTTTCATCAGTAGGGTAGAATAAATATTAATTTTTACAGAGTTCTAAATTTCACAAGGAGTAGTTGCATATGATGCTTTGAGTTGCTTCAAATTGGAACTACATGTTTAAAAAAGAATGCAGACCAAAATTCCACACTATAAGTCTCCAATTACAGAATTCATCTAACAGCTGTTTCACAAGCAGTGTTTCCATTGATAGTAGGAGAGGATTGCCTATATAATAAACACAGATTTAGACTTTGTGACTGAGCAAATCATCATGTTACTTTTTAATTATGTTTTTGAGATTCTAGAACATTAAAAGTTCACATGTAAAGAAATAAATGCATTGACAGGGCTATGCCATAAACAGGTGGCTTTTCAATTCTCTGATGCTAGGTTTATATTTATAAAGTACCAAGAAAATAGTCTATTGAACAATGATCTGGTTCAGCTATAGATGTTCTAATGGCATGAGTACTATCATAGGTATCTGTCACCATCACTGTTATTCCAGTATCCCTGCTACTGCCATGACACACTCTGTATTTGCCTGACACTATTGAATGGAGGGAGTAGCACAGTCAATTCTTTTGATATAAAAGAAAATACCAATAATAATGGCTACTCCCCACTACAGTTTTTGTCTCCCTCTCTCCCTCTACCAATTATCAGGAAAGTGTCTCTTGTTGTGGTGTTTTGAGACTCAATATAACTTTAGAAATTAGCACTTCAATAGTGTTTCACATACAGGGTCCCACTCAGTACTCACAAATTCATTGCAGATTAGATAATGTTACTACAATTTCAAAGGTAAGCTAAATCCTCAGTGGTCTAGAAAGAGAATATTGTCCAAGGTTATATAGGCTGGCAAGTGATAGAATCACCAACATGTCCAGTTCACCTGATATTCCAGGGTCTTCTTATTCCTAAACAAAAGGCCTTTCCATTATGTCTATATGCCTTCTGTGGAAATAAAGTTACAATCTTGGCAGTCACAATTAGACAGATGCAGAAGGACTGGCCAAACATCCTGTCTCTATTGTCTAAACACAGCAGGAAGGGACGGGCTAAAGGGGACCAGAACTTGGATGATAATTATTTTCTTTAAATACCACAGTCCTTTTCTTTCTTTCTTTTTTTTTTTTCCAGAATTCTTTTTTTTTTTCCCCATGTAGGTAACATTGGTTTATGTTGGTTTACCATGGTTTATAGTGGTTTATAACATTATATAAGTTTCAGGTGTACAACATTGTAATTTAATACCTGTGTACACTACAGGATGCTCAACACCAAAGGTCTCGTTTCCATCTGTAACTATACAGTTTACCCCTTTTACTCATTGCACCTATCATCCTTTCCCCCTCTGGTACCACCAATCCCTTGTCTGCATCTATTAATTTGTTTTTATTTTCTGTTTGTTCATTTGGATTTTTTTTAGTCCACATATGAATAAAATCATATGGTATGTGTTTTGCTCCATCTAACTTGTTTCACTTAGCATAATACCTTCAGAGTTCATCCATGTTGTTGCAAATGGCGATGTTTCATCTTTTTATAGCTTGGTAGGATTCCATTGTGTGTGCGCAGGTGTGTGTGTGTGTGTGTGTGTGTGTGTGTACCACATCTTCATCCATTCATCCGTCCATAGACACTTGGGTTGTTTTCATATCTTATCAATTTTAAATAATGCTGCTATGAACATCGGGGTGCATATGTCTTTTCTAATAACTGTTTTCATATTCTTTGGATAAATACCCAGAAGTGGAATAGCTAGACCATATGATAGTTCTAGTCTTAATTTTTTGAGGAACTGCCATACTGTTTTCCTTAGTGGCTACCCTAATTTACAATACCAACAGTACACAGTGGTTCCCTTTTCACCACATCCTCTCCAATACTTGTTATTTGTCATTTTTTAAAATTATAACCAGATGTGAGCTGATATTGTGATTCTGATTTGCATTTCCCTAATAATTAGTCATGTTGAACATCTTTCAATGTACCTGTTGACCATCTGTATGTCTTCTTTGGAAAAATGTCTATTCAGATGCTCTGCTCATTTTTTAATTGTTTTTGTTGTTGTTGAGTTATATGAGTTCTTTACATATTTTGGATAGTAGCCCTTTATTGGATTTGCAAGTATCTTTTCCCATTTGGTAGGTGGTTTCCTTTGCTGTCAAAGGCCTTTTATTTATATGAAAATGGTTTTATTTAAAAAAGAATAAATGTAATGATTATCCTGGTAAAGTTATATTCACTTTATCTTTATAATACCTTTTATCATGCTCATATCATGCCTCTTCTTCTAGCATGTAGAAAAAGTTATATCTACAATTTATCACCACGAATCTAAATCAAATTACATATTATAGAACTTAGACAAAATTCTTCTTACTTTCACAAAGATGGCATTTTTACTTTGTTTCAGAGATGGTGAACTGTGTTTGAGTCGATCACTTGTCAATAGTTCTGATAAAATCATTCGAAAGGCTGGCTCTTCAATCTTCCAGCATTCTGTAGAAGGTTGGAAAATCAATTCCTCTTTGGTCCTGGAGATAAGGTGAGTTTCTTTAATAAAACAGTATACATTTCACATCGTGTTCTTGAATATGTTGGGCTTGGCGAACTTATATTGAATGCTTGATTTATAGTTTAACTATGAATATTTTAATAAAAGAATGAATCAGCTCTACTTATTGTTATTCACTGAAGAATATGAAACCATAAAACTGAAATCACGCAGTCTGAAATTTAAGGATGAATATCTGAGTCTTTATACCAATGGAATGAGATATTCAAGAGAGTACTAATATTTAACATACTGTTCTTCACTCAATTTCTCAGGACAGACATATATTTTGAGAATTATTTTTAACTTCCCTATTAAGTTTTCATACTGATCTTGTCTTTTCTCGCACTAGATGAAAACAGAGCCTATTCAACTCCCATTTTTCTGACAATTATAAATACATTTGACTTACTCTATCTATGGGTATTTTTATGTGAGCTCCTGTAATAAGAGTCTCAATAATCATGTCCTAAACAGGTAAAAATCAGAAAATACACTTTCTAGAGTACTGGTTTATTCTTTGTAGGAATTTGGCATTTTAGCTGAAATAAGCTAAATCAAAGTTGAAATCAAAGTTGTTGCCTATATGTATCCATTATGTCTTATTTTCTTCAATTATACTCCTATTACTAGTAAGAAAGGTAGGACCAGACTTCCCTAATTATAGAGGAAGCAAGCAGATAATTTATCTTCTATAGTTACAATGCTGTGTTGCTTGGTATGTTTAATCGGAACATTTTGGTAAATCAGAACTATTTAAAAGTTCAAGAGAATAACCATCCTTTACATAGTAAAATCACTGCGTTTTTCTAGTATTGGCAAAATGCTAATTATTCAATGATTGGATATTAACTTAGATTTTTCAAGAGCAGTTAGCGGTTTAGAGGGTAAACTGCTGATCTGTTTAGGTTACTACTCACTTTTTGGATCATACCTATATATAATGTAATTACCAAGAACTTGAAGGAAGAATCTAACACCTTCATCTTTAGATATGCATAGCACTTCATAGAATTCATTGTAGCAAAGGCACCCCCTACATATTGAAATATACTTGCCATCTGTATGTCCTCTTTGGAGAAATGTCTCTTCAGGTCCTCTGCCCATTTTTCAATTGGGTTGTTTGCTTTTTGTTGTTGAGTTGCATGAGTTCCTTGTATATTTTGGATACTAGCCCCTTATCGGAGGCACTGTTTGCAAAAGTCTTCTTCCGTTTAGTTGGTTTTCTCTTTATATTGTCAATGGTTTCTTTTGCTGTGCAGAAGCTTTTAAGTTTGATATAGTCCCACTCATTGATAGACATATGAAAAAATGCTCAACATCACTAATCACCAGAGAAATGCAAATAAAAACCACAGTAAGATATCACCTCACTCCAGTTAGAAAGGCTGTCATCAATAAGACAAATAGTAACAAGTATTGGAGAGGCTGTGGAGAAAAAGGAACCCTCATACACTGTTGGTGGGAATGCAGATTGGTGCAGCTGCTATGGAAGGCCGTGTGGAGGCTCCTCAAAAAATTACAAATAGAATTACCATATGACCCAGCAATCCCTCTTCTGGGTATCTACCCCAAAAATCTGAAAACATTTATCCCTAAAGACACGTGTGCTCCAATGTTCATTGCAGCTTTATTTAGGGTGGCCAAGACATGGAAACAACCAAAATGTGCTTCGATAGATGAATGGATAAAGAAGTTGTTGTATATATACACAATGGAATACTATTTGGTGGTAAGAAATGATGAAATGGGAGCATTTGTGACAACATGGATGGATCTTGAGATTATAATGCTAAGCGAAATAACTCAGACAGAAAAAGCAGAGAACCGTATGATTTCACTGATATGTGGTATATAAACCAAAACCAACAAAAAAACTAGACAAACAAATGAGAAACAAAAACTCATAGATACAGACAATAGTTTAGTGGTTACCAGAGGGTGGGGGGGGGTAGATGAGGGTAAAGGGGATCAAATATGTGGTGATGGAAGGAGAACTGACTCTGGGTGGTGAACACACAATGGGATTTATAGATGATGTGATACAGAATTGTACACCTGAAATCTATGTAACTTTACTAACAATTGTCACCCCAATAAACTTTAATTTAAAAAAATATATACTTGAAAGACTATCTGGAAATTAAAGAGATGGGTCAGGGAAATGCAGGGTTAGTTAGACCACATTATTTTAAAGCTTTGGAAGTGACTGGAAAGGGAAACAGGAATCAAATCAGGGCAGTGACAAGTAGTGTTATGTTTGATTGCTTTTAATTTAGGTGGAACACTATATTTTTGTAGGTGGAGTACAAGAATGCAAAGCTGAGTCTGACGACTGTGTTCATAAATTGTATCTTTGGGGTAGAATATGGTTAGCAAGCAAGAGTTTTTTTCAACTGTATGGGAACAAAAACTTAACACCAATGTTAAAAATTAGGAGATTCCTTATAAAAGTATAGATTTTCATATACTCTTGAGAAACTCAAAACTTTGACATTTTGCATCTGTATTTCCCATAAGAACTAGTTGGTTGAAGCCAACACTAGCCAAGGTCTCTCTAGTTTGCCATGTTTGGTATTTGTGAGATATTCAAGCTAACCATTGACCCAAACAGTTTACTATTGCAACTTTATGAATTAATGAAGTTTTCATTCATATCTTTGAGGGTGATCTGTTTTCAATTAGAACAGATGATAATAGTTGTGAAATGTTAGTCTTCTTTTCATATGGTTGTCATTAACAGATAAAGAAGTAAACAGTAAAACAGTGAGCAAATATTGAATAATACATACAAAGTTGTCACTTCCTTACAAGGAAATAATAATTTGTAAAACCATTATTGCACAATATGCAAACAGTTCATTAAAATTATAATTGCCTATAGCAGTAGTGACTAGTGAGTATTAATCAGTTTGACACCTGTAATGAAAAAATTAGAACACAAAAATGTCTGATTATTAGCTTAGCTATCGTTTTTCTTAAGTCATACTTGAAGCTAATTGTACTTTGGATTTTTTATTTTTTATTTCCCCATATTAATAACATTTATAAAGAACCATAGTACTTTGTCTGTGAGTGGGTGTGGGCATATCTTACAAGTGTTTTCAAAATTGTTCTTTGAAGTTTTTGATCAAGACATTACAACTAATCATTTTTGATCTCACATGATGGAACCGTGCTTTAAAATCTTTCTTATTTTAAAAATCTCATTAAACTTATAATGCTCTTATGACATTCTTAGTAAATTATTTATCTATTTACATTAAAATGTGAAACAGTCACTGAAGATAAATTGTTTTTCCCTACATTTATAGACATGATTTTCTTTCTTAATACTAATTCTTTCAGCCCTATATGTAATCTGCTACTTTTAAAAGCCTATCAAGAATTGATTCATATATTTTCATCAAACAACTGAACCTCTGGGGAGTTGACTAAGAGAGATGGTTTCATGTATCAGTTCCTTGTACTTTCAAGATTCATCATGATATAGGGGAGTTTATGCATTCTACAACTAACTTCATAATTAAAATAATTAGCTTGGTTAAAGGCTTGATTTTATTGGTCCTAGGTTGTTCTTTATTATTGTAAGCTAAGAAATGACACATTTAAGATGCATCAGATGTGAGCAAATCTATGAACATTGTACTGAGAACTTATTTGGTTATGTCCAACACTTATGACTTGATTTTTCCCCCTCATCTTTGGGTTGTTTCTTGTCCTCCTTTTTTTTTTTTCTTCTTCATATGTTGAATAAATACCTGAATAATTACCATACCAAATATGGGTGTATAGAAATGTACAAGCTCAGCTACTCATCAGGACAGATTAAGGATCTCATATTCAGTTAGAAAAAAATATTTTCATTTCTTATTATCATCATATGTCAAAGTTCTTAAACAGATAAGGCTGGCAGGTTAACTATATATAATTGCAAATTTATATGTGCTTACCTGTAAAAATGAATTTGCTGTTGCCTGCAATGATTTACTTTAGAAAATGGCCCACAAACACTTCTTCCACTTATTTTGTGACCAGTACAGCACATTTTTGGTCACATAGCTTCTTAGTGGCAGAGTCAAGCTTCAGTGTCAGGCCTGTCTCACTATATTTTAATCCTGAAATGTTTACTATTAAATGAATCTTTATGAAGTACACAGGTTTTATCTGCTCTAAAACATATATTATTCATACAGTGTTATGGGATGAATAATGCTGGGCCACATATTAAATGGCCACCTGAGGTGTAAATTAAACTGAAAAAATGCTTTTCTTCAAGCATTTTAAGGCAATTATGCCTTTTCGTTTGGTTGTTTTGGGGATTTTTCTTTTGATACTAGAATATCTTTCTCATAACAGCAAGGACCCTAAGCTCAGAAGTGCTCACAAGCTACACATTCTTTCAGAGCATTAAGGCACACTGCCTCATGGAAATAATATTTTCAGACAAAAAAATTGTGTGTTCTTTCTGCTTTTCGTAGGCATAACGAAACAGTTAGCATTTCTTAAACTTTGTTTTTTCTTTTAAGTAAACCATGTAGTAACAATCAAGTTGATTCAGTGATATGTGTCTGGGTCAAAAGTTTGCAAAAAATGATTCCCAATATATGTATCATTAGTTGAGAACCTAATTTACTTCTCAACTCGTGATGCATTCCAACCATAAGATTTGTCTTGCAATACTTGCTGATGGAGTCCACAATGTCATCTAGATTAAAGTTTAGTTGCCACAGCACGTATGCTTGTTGTTGACAAGAAAACTACAGAGAAGAAAGAGTGGCGCCTCGTGATAGGTTAGCTATATTTAACATTTCAAAAGTGAAAACAATGTTTAGTAAATTAATTCTCCAGGCCTGTGCAGCTGCTGCTTCAAGTGATGGGTGATGTTAAAAGGGATGTTCTAGTTGAAAATTCAGTTGAAAAGTTTCTGTATTGAATCTATTTTTGTCAGTTTAACAGTCAGTCTAAACCAATCTTTCAGTTTAAGCCAACGTTGCCAAAAAAAAAAAAAAAAAAAAAAGTGATCTTTATGACTACGTTTTTTTTCAGTCTCACTGAAAGTGAAACATGTTTTTGGATTCTTTCAGTTATCTTTATCATTAAAATAGTTGCTGAATGTAGGTGTGTTCTTATCTCATGGAGTTTAAAAAGCTACAGTATCCTCCCAAAATAACGGTTAAAGACATATAAGGAATCCTTTTTTGTTGTTGTTCTTTTAAGTCACACGGAAAACACACACACCCCTCCTTTAAATATCCGGTAATAACTTGACTACATTTTAGGAAAACTTGTTCAGCAGGATCTCGAATAATGTGGTTTCATTCAATGTAATTCTGTTATAACATTGATGAGAAAAAAAAAAACACACACACAAAAAAAACCAAAAAAACAAATCTACAACCTGCTGAGGCCACTGAGTGTGGAGTTTGCATGTTCTTCCCAAGTATGCATGGGTTTTCTCTGGGTCCTCTAGTTTCCTCCCACAACCCAGAGACGTGCACATTAGGTGAACTGGCATGTCTAAATTGTCCTAGTCTGAGTGAGTGTGGGTATGGGTGTGAGTGTGTCCTGTGTTTGAAGAGCGTCCTGTCCAGAGTGGATGCCCACCTTGTACCCTGAGCTACCACAATAGGCTCTGGCCACCCATGACCCCAAACTGGAATAAGGGATTGGAAAAGAATGCTCTTAGTTGCTTTTATGAATAAAAGATGAACTTTTTTATATGTATGTTTTGCTCAAATTTATTCAAAGTTTCACATTTGAAGTGTTTGGGGTCTTTAGAAGTTTGGTGACCAGAAATACATTGTGGGAACTTAACTCTTGTTTACATCAATTAGCCTATGGCAAACTTGGTTTTGTTATATGTCCTTTTGCTTAAAGTTGCAGTTTCCAAGAACCTATCTATGACATTATATGAGGACTTACTGTACTGGTTCAGCTTGCATATTAAACATTAGTTTTTGTTGATTCAAGTTTTTTTACAGCATAGAAGTTAAACTGAGTTTTCTATTACTCTCATTCTGAAGTAATTTTGTTTAACCTGTTCTTTTCATTGCTATCAATTATCTTCTGAGCAAAAGCATGTCTATTCTCATTGGTGATACTTAAAGTGTTGTTTAAGGTCAGTGTAAGTACAAGAGTTTTTCATGCATCTAATGACATTTAATTATATTTAAGCGTTTTCTCCTTTCTAAAGTCTGAACAACAGCTAAACTTAGCAAATTCACAGAACTTTCTATAGTCCATTACATCTATAATGTAAAAAATGCCCACAGCCTGCTAGGGAGGAAAAAACATAAAGAACTAACCTTTCCTAATTGTTAAAAAAAACAAGAAAAACAAACAAACAAACAAAAAAAAAACCCTTAAGCATTGAAGTCACAATATTATTCACTCATAGTAATTATTTTCAGTCTGTCTTGCATCCTACATCAGGAATCTTAGCTCAGATAATTTTTCATGAATACATGAATAGATTTAAGCCCTAGAAGAGTAACTCAAAGTTCGGTTCAGTGTAAGAAAAAATAAACATATTGGATACATTGAAGGTTTCCTCCCTCCACCACTTTTCATTTTTAAAACAGCAAATATTATAGTAACAATCTCTGAATTTTGCCTAAAATCTTAAATTTCTATATTTTGATTAATCTATGTGAATTTGTTTTTTTATTCTGTTTTGGAAGGCAATTTTACTATTTTAAACTGCTGCCGTTTAAAAAAAAACAAAACTACTATTGCACCTATAACAACATTGGAAGAATACACACAATAGTATCATCTACACTTAATAATTATTTCTCTCAGTAAGCATTATGTTCTCCTAAGAGTAGGACAGTATGATGTCTTTCAAAACTTTTCTGAACTCAGTCCGCTTTTTTATATCAATTGACCATGAGTGAATAAATTAAAGATGTCCTATGATACTCAGGAATTTAGAAAACTTAATGTTTGAAAATACTTTTGCTGCTAACTTTCTATAACACAGCAAAGATGCTGTTATTGGAAAGTCCCCTTTGCATCAGTTGAAAAACATGTAAGTGTTAACTTTTTTTCATGAGTAAAGGGATTGTCCCTTTTGGATTTCCAAGCTAAAGAATCTCCTTTCAGTTCTGGACCTGGAACCTATTCACTGTACGCTTGCAAACACGCCATTACTTGAGAGGTATAGCTTCAAATATCTACTGCAACCTCTTCAAATTATGTTCAAAGGAAAATGATAATACCATCCATTTTGATGATTTAACCACATCCTTGCAGTCTTTATTTTAGAGCCAACCTTGTCATTTTCACAGGAAATGAATTTTTTTTGTTGAAATACAGGTGCGGGCATTACTCAAATTTTTTTTCCCAAAACAAATAAATGGTAGTTAATAAGTATGTACAAAAGTTTCTATGGATTGCTGCTCTTGATGCTAGTTGTTAACTTTTTAAAAAAATCATATTTGTTTGCTTAGCATAATGAAGGACTTCTCATTTTCTGCAATTCATATGCCCTATAGTTGCTGATTTCACCAGCAATTCTCTTCTTTTATATTCTGTACTTTGTTAAGATGGAATGTTATGGTGCCTGATAGTATTTCTATTATTCTTTTAAGTCATTTTGTAGGGCAATTATACAGGTTGTCCTGTACAAATTCCACTCATTACAAACCTGATATTCTAAATATTTGAGAAAAAAAAAAAAAGTATTCTTTTTCAGAGAGCTGATGGACATATCCAAGGTAAAATCTGGCCAAATAAAGTTTTAAATGACCTGTTTTTCTAGTTAGACCACACATTAATCTGGGATGTACTTAAAGCAAACCAAACTAGAGGAAACAAAAGGAAATAATATGCGTTAGTTATTTTCCATGCCTCCTTGCTTCTGGCTTATAAGTGTGTTTTGGAGAATTGACCTTTTGGTAGAGTGATGGGAGGACATATGTTGTGCTCAGTAATAAAATGTACAAATTGTCATGGAACTTAAACAATAATAGCACTAAAGGAAAAAATATGTCTGTCATATCTTGAATGCTATAATAATGGCATTGTTTTCAGCACTCTGAAAATACAAGCTTGCAATAACAGCACTTCAGTAAATAATATCCCACTTTCTACCTAGAAAAGAGCTTTCTCAGATTATTTCCAGCTGCTGTATGTTTAGTAGCTTAAGGATCAAGCCATCTCAGACTTTGTAGACCAGGTTCATAGTTCTTAGGCAATATAATTCCTTCAAAAATGTATTAGGCTCCTAGACTACTTCTCTGTAGTTAGTTCCTGGTATAATAACACCACCTGAAGATTTCTTATGAACACAGCTCTTCAGTCTTTTGACTGTCCTCTAATTATTCTGGCCTCCACCTCCTTTCCCTCAATTTAATGGCAGCTAATCTTAAGTCATTTGAATTGATATTTGATATACTTAGGTGGGAAGGCAATATCACTCTTGCTGCTGTGATGACCCTGATTTATAGTTGCATCTCTTGTTCGTTGGGTTATTAGAAACATTTGGGAGGTCCCAATTACTGGACTCTCATACAGTTTGGATTATAGGTCACTGCCAGAGATATTTCCTTCCATCTCAGCTTGCAACTTGGCTGTTTCATGCCTAACTTTGCCAATTTTTTAGGGCTTTTCTAAAAGGAGCAACAGACATAAAGCAATGTACAAAGACTTTTAAACCAATTCTCGAAGAACAACAGGCTTATTATAGAGCATGACTCCCAAATTGTTGCACACAGTTTTATCATGAGCTTTGCTATAGCATGCCAATTGTCCATAACTGTCCGGCCAGCTCTATTTATTTTCTCATCAGCTATCATCTGACAACATATGCATATAAGTTTATGTAGCATCTCACATCTGTTATCAATTCCTTTATTAGTTATGGGATAGGCTAAGCTTCCATATAAAAGGGACCTTAAAATACAGTGACTGAAACAAGGCAGAAGTTTATTTCTCTCTCATCAAGTCATGCACACGATCCATTCATGTACCATTTAAGATAATCGACTCATGTGACCAAACCCTGCTGCACTGGTGTTTGAAAACTTGAAAATGTTCTATTTGAGCATCCATGTGCCCAATCAAATCTTAGAAGATTCAAATACTAAAAGGAAGAAGGGAGGAAAGAACACTAAGAAACAATTAGCCATCTCTGCCATGCATGAGTCTACTGTTCTATCTGTCCATCTTTTCCTCTAATGTACCCATCTTACTTCCTGGATTTTTGAGTTTGGAAGAAAGCTTTCATGTACATACAGCACTATATAGTTTTCACTCTTTTTCAAATAATTATAATATACACATGATTTGGATAAATGTATATGTAAGTTTATTGGAAAGTTCAATCATTTTAATAGAGTTAACTAAGGTGTAATCCCAAACAATTTCAAGTCACTTTTATTCATCTTAACTAGACAACATTAAACAAAATAGATGACCATAGAAAATTAAAGCTAGCAGAATATCTAGTTATGCAAAGCGACGTCATGGAAATTGCATTTTATTTAATAAACTCATTTTTAAAATATATTTTGGTTGATGGGGGACTTTTTTCACTCCACAGTAAATTGAGAAACTGTGCAAATGATTTTTAAAAAAATATATTCTATACCCTATGGACTCTACCTAATTGGTTTGTTTAATTACCATCCCACAGTTTAAGGTTAATAATTTACCAATTTGCATTTCATCACATGGAATTTGGTAAAAAAAAAAAAAGAAAAGAAAAATTATCACCAGTTCTTAGATATGTTGTCATTAATGGAAATATTTGTTTCTCTTTCAAATATAGGAAGAACATTCTTCGTTTCTTAGATGCAGAACGAGATGTCTCAGTGGTCAAGAGCAGTTTTAAGCCTGGTGATGTCATACACTACGTGCTTGACAGGCGCCGGACACTGAATATTTCTCAGGATCTGCATAGCCTCCTACCTGAAGTTTCACCAATGAAAAACCGTAGATTTAAGACCTGTGCAGTTGTTGGAAATTCTGGCATCCTGCTAGATAGTGAATGTGGAAAGGAGATTGACAGTCACAATTTCGTAATAAGGTAAGCTTTATTCTGTTCCTAAAGATTGTAATTTCGTCAAAGATGTTTAATTTAGAAGTGGAAAACTGGCAGAAATGTTTAAATCTCACATCAATATTAAGGATTAGTGAAAGCTCAAACACATATTTATCTATATCTTTTTCTGTGTAGCATCCAAATTTACATTTATCCTGAAATATAAATTTAGAATTACTGCATCATTGAAAGAAAAGATTCACATCAGTGGTTCTTTTTCTGCCAAATGGCAATTTTATTAGTTTTCATACTACATAGGGAAACTATTTTTCTTAATATTTTTCCTTAATATTCATTAATTTAATATTAATTTATTCACTAACACAAATAATTAATCATTTATATTAGTGAATGAATTAATTCACTTAATTAATTATAGTCATAATTATTTTTATATTAAATTATATTTATTCATAAATATAAACATTAATATGCAATGACATAATAGATGTAAGTTAAGTTTACTTTTTATGATAATTATTTAGCAGATTCTAAGAATATAATTTAACAAGATTATATTTGCTACCTTGGGCCAAATTGCCTTTATATGTGGTATTTGTGTATGATAGTATATTTTAGTTTTTGAGTTTTCACCCATAATTAAATATACCTATTTGTTTTTCATTGATGGTCAACAGATATTTGATGAGTCATGTGCTTGGTGAACTTTTAAATAACTGATAAAAACACAACAGTAAAAATAGTATTGTGATGGCATCATATATATCACAATTTTTAATTCCCAATTCATATATCAGAACAGAATTTTTGGCTTGTTTAGTTCTTTAGAAAAATTTGCTAAATGAGTGATATATGTATATTGAAACATGAAACAGGGCAATATATAGATAAAAAAAAGTATGTGATTTGTCATGTTGACAACCTGAAGTTTGTTTTTTTTTCAGATTTTTATTAAAATATAGATAACATACAACATTACATTAGTTTCAGGTGTACACAATAGTTATTTAACATTTATATACTTAAAGAAGTGATCACCGTAAGTCCAGCAACCATCTGACACCATACCATGCTATCCCAGTATCACTGACTATGTTCCCTATGCTGTATATTACATCCCCATGACTTATTTTATACTTGGAAATTTGAACCTCTTATTCCCTTCACCTTTCCCCACCACTTTTTAAATTTTTCAATTACAGTTTACATACAATATTATTTTATATTAATTTCAGGTTTACAGCATAGTGGTTAGACATTTATATAATTTAAGAAGTGATCCCCCTGACGAGTCTAGTACCCACCTGGCACTATACAGTTATGTACCATGTTATTGAATATATTCCCTATGCTTTACTTTACATCCCTGTAACTATTTTGTAACTATCAATTTGAACTTCTTAAGGCCCTCACCTTTTCCACCCTGTCCCCCGACGCCCTCCCATCTATCACCCCGATAGATCTAGTACCCATCTGACACCATACATAATTACTACAATATTATTGACTATATTCTTTATGTTATACCCTACATCCCCATGACTACTATGTAACAACCAGTTTGTACTTCTTAATCCCTTCCCCTTTTTCACCCATTCCCAATCTCCCTCCCATCTGGCAACTATCAAAATGTTCTCTGTATCTATGAACTTGTTTCAGTTATGTTTGTTTATTTTATTCTTTAGATTCCACATATAAGGGACATCACATTGTATCTGTCTTTCACTGTGTGACATACTTCATTCAGCATGGTACTCTTCAGGTCCATCCATGCCATCGCAGGTGGCAAGAGCCCATTCCCTTCCATGGCCGAGCAATATTCCCTTATATATCACCTACTCTTTATACCTTCATCCATCAATGGATACCCAGGCTACCTCCACATCTTGGCCATTGTAAACAATGCTGTAATTAGCATATAGACACACAGGTCCCCTCGAAGTAGCATTTTGGATTTCTTCAGCCAAATACCCAGAAGTGGGATTACTGGGTCCTTTGTCACTTGTTATAGCCTTTGTTTTAAAGTCGATTTTTGTCTGGGATAAGTATTGCTACCACAGCTTTCTTTCTTTTTTTTTTTTTTTTTCATTTCCATTTTCATGAAATATTTTTCCCCCATCCCTTTACTTTCAATCTGTGTGTATCTTTTGATCTGAAGTGAGTCTCTTGTAGGCAGCTGTGGGGACAGAGCCAGGAGAGCAGTATCCAGGCTCTCGGCCTCACATGGAAAGGTGATGGCTCAGTTATTAGATGGCCGTCACCTGTAATCAGACGGCCATCTGCTATGGCTGGGTGGCAATCAGCTGTAACCAGTTAGCCATTAGCCACTAATATAACTGCTGTGGCTATGCTGCAGGGTTGCTTGGTTGGCAGAGAAGTGGATGGCAGATAGCAGCTAGCAAGCGGGTTTGGTTGGCGGCTCCTGCTTCCTGTGTCTCCAACCCAGCCACCAGCAAGAATATAGTGGTATGACTCCCATGTCTATGGCTCTGTTGTTGTTCCTTTTTGGTGTCACCATATCCTGTGTTCTTGTGCGGGGGCGGGGGAGTGGGGAGTGGGACTAGAGACCCCGCCTGACAGCAGCACATGTAAGGGTCTTGTTTTCTTCTCCATTCAGCCACCCTATCTTCTGATTGGAGAATTTAATCCATTTACACTTAAAATAATTGTTGATAGATATGTAGTTATTGCCATTTTATTATTCATATTTTTTAGTTATTTATTTTTTTGTCTTAAAGAAGTACCTCTCAGATTTCTTATGATACTGGTTTTGTGGTGATGAACTCCTTTAGCTTTTTCTCATTTTTATCTGTCCTTCAATTCCAAGTGATAGCTTTGCTGGGTAGTTTTTTGTGTGGTTTAGTTATAATTGATCTGATCCTGAAAGGAGGTGAGCACGGTGTCTACCTATGCCTCCATCTTGACCGGAAATTCCAATAACCTGAAGTTTTGAATATGCTGGAATCTAGCCTGTGAAACTACCCATCTGACACCATACATAATTACTACAATATTATTGACTATATTCCTGAAAAAATCTTTTTGATATGTAGTCTTAAAGATAAATATAATTGATAAGTATCAATTATAAAAAAGCAAAAATTTTTCAAGAAGCAATAATAGCTAAGAGAAATCATAATATAACAGTATGAGGTGAATATAATTCACAGCAATGAATATAAGTAAACATTTTGCCTTATTAGCTTACCTCTTCTTAGTTTGATGCAGGGTCAGAGATTCATTTGACTTCAGTTGAGCCTTTAAAAACACGAACTCTTAAATTGATTGGACCGAGAAAAAACCCTGTCAACATGTAGATATACAAACAAAATTGTATCCAAAGAGGAGGTAAAAATATTTGATAAGGAAATGACAGTGGAAGTGGAAGTAATGAGCTTCAAACATTGAAGTCTGTGTCCAGTATGGTTTTAAAGAAAAAGTAAAACATCTAGAATTTCCAGAGTCTAAAATCAAAGGGCAGGTTAAATAAAGGAGTAAAAATTTTAGAGTATAATAGAAGTTGTTGCAATGGAAAGAAGAGAATTTTAAAAGCTGATTAATACTGGAGGAACACAGGATTCAAATGTGACTGATTCCTTGTTTCTACATTCCTCTAAGCTTTAGTATTGGGATATTTATAACCCATTAGATGCAGCCCATCTCAGACTCTGCAATTAAGACCACTTTCTTCTATTCACTCATTTTATTTATTTATTTATTGAATGAAAAAAATAATGTAGGACTTGAGAAAAATTTGGTTTGTGTTCATGTATTGTTGTCTTAGAATTTACACAACGCTGAATTCCAAAATTAATATATAAGAGGAGTCATATATAAGTAAAAATCATTTAAACCCTTATAATGAAAAAGAAAATGCAGAAATACAAAGAATAGTTAGTGTAATGTGCTAGATATTGGGGATCAGAAAGCTGGGTTTCTGACAATTACTGAAACATAATATTGGACAAATGTCTTAAGGTTCTAGACATCATTATTTCCACTATCTGGTGAAATTAATAATGATAAGCCTATTATTTCAAAGTTTTTTTTTCCTAAGCATCAGATGGAAAATATAGTAAAGAAATGCATAAACTGTAAAGCTTAACTAATGATGAATGACTCTAAAGTACATCTTGTTTGAGTTAAATGTTGTAGTTGAAAATTAAATTTGTCACTGCATTTCCTGATAACAATGGTCATTGACTAGAAACTCACATTCTTATTTTCTGATGTAAACAAAAAGACAAACTTTCCCCAGTTTATCAAATGTGTATATAGTTGACACTGAATAACATATTAGAAAATATGAAATGCAGCACAGGAACACTGCTCAAAAAATGTATACAACTGGACACTTGGGTCAATGTTGCTCAAGCAATAGTTCACCATAATCAGAGGTGTCTGGATGCTGATGGTAACCACTTTGAGCACCTATTGTAATTGCAGAAGTCAAATGTGATTTGTGTTCATCTTTTGTTATCAGTATATATTGAGTATTGCAATTTTAATACAGTTTTCCTTTCTTAAAATGTGTATACATTTTTGGGCACCCTCTGTAGATAGATAGAGGTGTCTATAAAATGTGAGTATGTAAAATTAGAAATAATTGTAGTGAAGATATATATTTCTTCAGGAAACTACAAAGATAAAAAATGTTTTTTACTTTATGATGATCCAGCTTCTTAAGGGAAGGGGATGATACAGTTCACAGAAGAAAAAGATGGAGGGAAGAATTGACCTGTCTTGACTTACACAATGCATTTTTGTAACTCAATCAATTTTTCATTCTCTGCTGGTGGGTAATTTACGGCAAACTTTAAATCATCCTCTTGACCTTCTATGAAAGCTAACTCTTTTATAATAAAATAGACTTTTCTGGGAGAGAAAATATATTCCTGTTTTTCTATGTGTTCACAAAATGTCCTTAATTCTTTCCCAGCTACTCTCACAGAGACTATGTTTGTCCTTAATTCAAATGTTTTAACTACAAACAACTAAGTTTCTGGTAGGAATCCAGGTCCAGGGTATTAGAATTTTTTTTTTAATGAATCTTATTGATTAAAATAACTACTTTATATTTTAGGTATTTGCTACACATATTTTCTAACTTATTTTTACTTAATATTACTTAACATAGTATTCATATTTTTGATCTGTGAAATTTTATAGTTTTTAAAGGTAGTTATCTTTATTATTTCTATTGACTTTAATAATCCAATGTACATTCTGGGTAGAAATCAAAATTTCTGTTTTATTCTAGTTATTTATGATTTTAAAATTTTAACTTAAAACTAAATATGAAATGTTTAATTATGGATTGTGTTGTGAAGTAGAGCTCTAACTTTTTTCCTTCAATAATGTCTCTCCTTGGATACAAATATTTTATTTGCAGGAGATAATTTTTTTAATGTAAATGACAATAACTGATAAACGATTTAAATTCTAAGACATTTTTAAAATGCTTGTTCTATTTTCTAAAAACAATATATTATAAACAGACAAATTGCTCATCTATCAATCTAGCAATATTTTTTTTAATTCTTAATATTCAGTGCAAACTTGCAATGATATTGGCAATCCTGTAAAATGCTTTCAAAATTGTAAATTCATAAAACTTTTCCAAAAATCAGATTGACAATGTCTACCAAGCCTTAGAAATAGTGTATTTCTTTATTCACTATTTCCAGTTCTAGGAATCTACCCAAATGTGAACAATTGTTTGAGAAGAAAGACATTTTACAAACATACGGTGACAGAAAGAGACTAGACTCTAGGCGGTGAGCACACAATGAAATTTACAGATAGTGTATTATAGAATTGTACACTTGAAACTTATATAATCTATAAACCAGTGTCACCCCAGTATATCTAATTCAATAAAAAAAGCATTTTATAATGCCCAAGAATGGACAAGTACATTGTACTTCTGGACGATTAGTTATTCAACAGATGGAAAAGAGGAATCTAAGGGGAAGGGACAAGTAAGCACAAGAACAAATGCTTTCCTTAGTCTTAGCTAACATAAGACAGAGTTTGGGCCCACTCTACTATTATGTTCATTATGAGCAACAATGTGGAAGGGGAAACGGTAAAGTATGATGGACTTAAATGATGAAGGATCATTACATCATATTAAGAATTTACATAGTATCCTGTAGACCAAGAAAGGCCCCGAGAGTTTGTTGGTTTGCTGGTATATTTGTTTGTTCTTGTTGGGGTTTTATTACTGTTGCTATAAGCAGGAGAGGAACACCCTTAGAGGTACGGAAGCATGAGTGTATTTGCAGATGGAAGGACCGTGATAATAAATAAATCAAAGATAAGAAAGAGAAAGAGCACTCAATAAGGAAAATACTAGATGAAGCAAAATATGATGAATTCCAAGTCACAGGACAGACTAAACCAGAGTACCCCAGATAAACCAAGTTTAGATGGTATGATTTATATTAATGTAGAATGTTGTAGAGATCATCCTTCCCTGATATCAAATGAACATTAGCAAATGGGCAGTTGATTAGTCCTTCCATAGATTTCAAAATATGGCTCCAGTTTTGGGCTTGAAGTGTTTATTTTTCAGCTACCAAACTCATATGTAAATGGACGTAGGCCCCAAATATATACTCCAAAACCAAATACACACTTTTCAATATTTATTGCTTTTAGTAATACATAGCATAGCTTTGATTTTTCTTATAATTTATTCATTCACTCCTTCACTTTTTTATTTGCCTATTTATCAGAAAGTGGCGATATAGAAATGGAAAACAAGTCTCTACATTGAGATGATCACAATCTAGTAAAGGAGATAAAGTAATGAACGATTACGTTGGTGTAAAAGTAATTGCAGTTTTTGCAATTATTTTTAACCGCAGTTACTTTTGCACCAACATAATAATGTGTAGATTGCTTTACTAGAGGTACACAGAGAAGTAGGCAGTGCTAATGAGACAGAGAGGAGACATAAATGGATGACCAAGGATAATTTTCTGAGAGAAGCAGCACTTGAGTTGAATCATGAAGACTGAGGAGGTAAATATAGAGAGAAAAGAGAGTGAGTCGTAGTCGAGGTTGGATCTATGATGCCCAAAGGGACCTGGGCATGAGAACAAGTGGCTTTCCCAGTCTAAGTTGTTTCAGCATGCTGGAATAAGTTTCTGTAGGTGCATGGAAGAGATGAGGCTGAAGAGGGAGGCTGAGAGATAGGTAACACAGGGTCCAGTATGCCTTGTTAAGGAGGGTTAAAGTTGCAGGTAGTCTGTGGAGCCACTCAGGAGAGGAATAACATGATCAAATTTAAATTTCAGGAAGATTTCTAGGTGATAAATAATTTAGACAAAGATGGTGATACTGTAGAGTCTAAAGGTGGGGATAATGAATGGCAAGGTGAGATAGTGACAGTGAGGATAAATGAAGAAGGAAAATTAGGAAAATCAAGGAACAATATGAATTGTATAATAAATGGAATGTGCAAATGATAATGAATATAAATACACTACATTTTAAAATGTAACATTTTTTGGAACGCAGAAAATGGACATTGAAGACTTCTAATTGTTTTCCATCGGTTCCTCTGAGGTAGTTAGGCTTAGGTTAACAAACTATAGTTTTCCATAGAACACGGTTTTGAGTGACTTTTCTGAGTGTACACAATAAATTGGAGAAGAAGCAACAACACGACTTTATTTCCTCTTACTCAAAGTCCAATACTTTATTTCCAAATTAAGATTGGAAAAACTTATCTTTTCTAATTAGAAATATCAGTCAGTGCTGCACTAGATTGGTAGATTTTTAGTTGCATGTGTACAGTGAAATATGAAGAGCAGTGAGAGATTGTCCTAATTAGGGTACATTTCAAATTTTGATGATGTAGCATGAAAGATAGAAGAAGGAATGCCATTCTAATGTCTGATATTTCCACAAGGTCCCAGCCATTCTTCAAAGTCTAGGCTAACAAAATCAACTGAACCACAAGTAAAATCACACACACACACACATAGTGGTAATTACTTGAGATGATAAATGTGTTAACTATCCTTGTTTGGCAATCATTTCAATATATGTTTTATATCTGTATATCAAATCATCGTGTTGTGCAGCTTAAATTTACACAATATTGTATGTTAATTCTATCTCAATAATGCTGGAAAACAACAATTAAAAATCAAAGAAATACAAAATAATGAAATAAACAAGCTGACTTTATAACATGGAGCAGTTTCTCCAGTTGTTTATGGACCATCTGAGAGAATTTTTTTATCAAGTACTTCCTGTGTCCCAAGAGTATGTCAAAATATTCTAAAAACTAATAAGTGTGCAGAAGACAACCTATTCTCTCAAGGGAGCTAACACCTTAATCAAATGAGATACATCTTTAAGTCAGGCATATTTGATTTCTAGTCCCAGTCTTTCCATTTAATATATATATTCATTCTTAAGTGATTTATATGCTTCTCTAAGTCCTAGTTTCTTCATATATAATGTGAAGAAAATAAAGCCTTTCTTCTATTCTGTTGGTATAGAAATAAAATGTGATGATATGTATGAAAGCGTGTAGTATAAACCCACGTACAAAATAGTTATTCAAGAAATATAAATTTTTCTTCCTTCTGATGGTGTAGGATTAATATTCATGGTGAGAAAATAGTGTGTGTGACCTATGTCCACAGAAAATGTAAGTATTTGCAGTTAAACGGCCACTGTCGATAAATAGTACATATTTTTCCATGAAATATAATTTAAATAATACTTATTTGAGAGTTCAGAAACCTGGATCCCCACACTGGCATTGCCACTAAATATGGCTGTGTGACTGAATAGAAAATGTAAATTACTTTGGGTTTTAGTTTCCCTATATGCCAAATGAGGCAGTTGAACTTACATGGACTCATGAATTCCTTACTGTATACAAAACTCCATAACTCTAGTTTCTTATGATTCAATAGATACCTTTGGAAAAGATCCTGTCAACTTGCATTATTGTTTGAATTTCTTTTCTTCTGTTTGCCAAGTTTTATGAATAAATTTCCTCCTTATCAGTCAACTTGTAGAAATGACATTTTCCACTTAATATTACATCCTCCATTCTGGCTATTTGTTTCCTTTGGTCCAGGGGGGTACTGCTTTTCCTTCTAATGTATACAAGCAAATGTTAAGACTTAAAATCAGGAGAGAAGTATCACTTCTTAGCCAAAGAAAAACAAGAATGATTTTTTAATGATTCACACAGATTATTGTAAATGTGACTAGGTCAGGAGCTTGGGAAGTCACGGTATGTACAAAATACTATGTAAAGAAGAACCAGTAAATACAAGTATTATCAAAAGGGAGAGAAATTATTTTACGTCAACATCATTTGGTATAGTTTTGGGGAAAGAATTATGACATTTCTCTGGGAGATAAGACCTCCCACTTCCCATATCTACTTTACTGGCAACCACTGACATTCTTGGAACCACAGAAAGCAGTCTTTTTAGTGTATTATTTGACTTATGCCATTACTGGAAACTTTTTTAGAACAATCACAGTCAGTACGGTATCAAATGTTAACAGTGATTGCCTTTTAGAAGGAGACTTAGAAGTGTAAATAAGAGGAAGGTCATTTCAGGCAAAGACATCATCCTAAATAAAGGAACACAAAAAAGTGCATGGAGTAGTTTGATGCCATTCAGATCTAACATAAGCAATGGGCATGTAGAGATAAAATTCTGGAAAGTCAGGGCCGGTACAAGTTATACAAACCTGGACTGATATCACTGGAGATTTTTGGTTAGGATAGTAGCATCATCAAATGTGCATTTTAATAAGATGATCCCATTCTGGAAACAGAGAGTGATATAGTCTCTGTCCTTGTGTGAAAGAACTGGTTAGAGCAATTTATTTCAACTGTTCAATACAGATGCATAGTAGGAAACAAACTGACATCCGGATATACTCCTACTATACTCCTACTGTTGCTTCCACTATTCCTATTATTTCACACACATAAATATGAAACAAATTTTCATAAAATTTTGTGCAAGGACACCTGTTATTTTCTATTATTATCAATTCTAATCCTAATTTTTATTTGTTAAAAATTGCTGATCAGTGACCCAAAATTGAATTTTTTGCCATTATAAAGATTTTATATATATATATATATATAAATTATTAAGGTTATATTTAAATTATTAAGGTTATTGAAGTGACATTGGTTAGTAAAGTTATATAGTTTTCAAGAGTACATTTCTATAATACATCATCTATATATTACATTGTATGTTCACCACCCAGAGTCAGTTCTCCTGCCATCACCATATGTTAGACCTCTTTTCTCCTCTTCTACCATCCCTCTTCCCCATTCCACTCAGTTTGTAATCACTAAACTGTTGTCTATGAGTTTTTCTTTCTTTGTTTGTTTGTCTTGTTTCTTTGCTGCTTTCAGTTTTATATCCCACATACACTGTTTCCCCAAAAATAAGACCCAGCAGAACAATCAGCTCTAATGTGTCTTTTGGAGTAAAAATTTATATAAGACCTGGGTATTATATTATATTAATTATATTATATTATATTATATTATATTATATTATATTATATTATATTATATTATATTATAGACCCAGGTCTTATATTACAGTAAAGTAAGAATGGGTCTTATATTAATTTTTGCTCTAAAAAACACATTAGAGCTGATTGTCTGGATAGGTCTTATTTTCGGGGAAACATGGTATGAGTGAAGTCATATGGCTCCTGACTTTTTTCTGTCTGACTTATTTTGCTTAGCATGATAATCTCAAGATCCCTCCATGTTTTTACAAATGGCAGTATTTCATCTTTTCTTATGGCCGAGTAATATTCCATTATGCATATATACCATATCTTCTTTTTCCAATCGTCTATTGAAGATCACTTTACTTGCCTTGGCCACCTTAATCAATGATACACCAATGTGTCTAATTAATTAAGTAATTAATTATGTGAAAAATAATTTGGAAATTATTGCAATATTTGTTCAAAGAAATGTGGTGGTGCCTAAACTGACAAAGTAGCAATAGAAATAGAGAATTCAGGAGAAAATTTATGATAGGAATTTTCAGGGATTTGTATTAAATCAGATATGGAGGATAAAAGAATTACAGAGATCAAGGCCTTTTAGCCAAGCCCAAATGTGGCTTACTACTAAAACAGAGCATGAGAAAGATCCACGTAGAATAAATATGATGTGAAGTTGCCTTGGCCTACCTGTAATATCAGAAAATAAAACATTCATTTTATCTACTCATGACATACTTTTCTGAATGCTTGATTCTTACCAGAATGCCTAAATCTTCTGGCCATTACACCAACTGTCTTTCTGGGATCAAGTGTCGAATAAATCATATGTACTAAGTTACAAATCATTTCTCAATTGGGTTGTACTTTCAAAAAAAATAAAAAATAAAAAGAATAAAACATATTTATAATATATAATGACAAATGAAAATATTTTCGTTTTTTAAAATTTCTACTAAACAAGAAATTGAATATCAAGACAATGGTACTATGATGAGTCTGGTGGTGTAATCACTAAAAGTTAGAAAACTCAGATATGTTTCCCACAGACACCGTAATGGCCCCATTGTATATAGTTTATTAACATCATGACTTGCACAGATAAAAAAATATTGTTTCTCTGCCTTGGTTTTCTGGCATGGATGATTAAAGTATCAGCCATAATATTTCATGAATTCTATTTCCTTCTTTTTAATGCACAACATAATTTTTCAGAACATAAACCCATGCTGAATCAGTTCTTCTCTCTGTAAAACAGAGTAATACCTGCTCAGCAATCAACGATCAATGGAATAGTCCAGTTCCCTTATTATGACAAGAGTGCCTGACAGTAAATTCTAAGAATTCTTGCTTGGTTTCCTACCCTCTTGTCTTTAATATCCATCATGGATTTTTAGCAAGATATTGAACAGGGAATTCTACAACAGCTGTCAGGAATTTCTCTTTACACCTCCTTCAAAAAAATTTAAATGATTTTACTTTTTTAATTACAAAGGAAAGATTTAGAGGGTATGTTTAGTATTCATTCTATATGTAATTTCGAGAAACATGACATTTATAACATCAAATAATATTGCTCTTGCATATATATATATATATATACACACACACACACACACACACACACACACACACACACATATACAGAAGGTGCCAAAAATATGTATACACATTTTAAGAAAGGAAAAAAATGTATTAAAATTGTAATACTCATTGTATATCGATAACAAAAGATGAATACAAGCCATGTATATACATTTTTTGGTACCCATACATGTATACATATATACATATATACATATAAGTGCATATATGTATGTATATACTTATATATACATATAAGTGAGTATATATACATATATTCACTTGTATATAAGTGAATATATATATACATATATTCACTTGTAGAAAAGAAAACAACCACATGCAAGTTCTTAACTGTGACAAAGAGTGAAATGAATAGGTCATATTAACTTTGAGAATTAAGTTAGTGTAACAGTAAGTTTTTAACAATGTTCATGAAGTTTAGCAACTTTACAAATATACTGTCAAGCCCCAGATAGAACACAACAGCTAAAGCTCCTATCTTCTAAATTGCTTAGTGTACACAATCATGCACTGACAACCAGAGGCTGTGAGACTAGTTTTATTGAGAAACATATATTTGCAAATTATTATCCTTTTGATGTTTTACCTTTTCCCTTTTACTCCTCCTATTATTCCTTTTAGCCCTTCCTCTATTTTTTTTATTTATTTATTTTTTGAAACATGGGTGATAACTTGTAAGTAGTCATACCATTCAAAATTAAGTGGGCTCCACTTAACTGGTACACGCTAAGTCTGAGCTCAACTAAAAATGTGGCATCATAGTGGAAAACTCTGACTATAACTACCTCTCCTGATTTCCCCAGCTTTTGCCTATTCATTTGCTAGTTAATCCTGGGAGTCTAAGGCGGAGGCCTATGGAGTCAATTTCTTGTCCTTAGCTGAAATTTTGGAATTACTCTGCACTTTTAGGCCTTACTTTTAATCCCATTGCTTTATATCAGAGAAGAGAGTTTGTATTAGGTTGGTGCAAAAGTAATTGTGGTTTTGCAATTATTTTTGACCTTTTAAACCACAATTACTTTTGCACCAACCTAACATTTTATATTGCATTTAAAATCATTAAAGTTACTAATAGCTTTCCAGTACTCTCTTACTATTTTGAGATATTTCAGTATCCTCTCATTATTTTAAGAGCTGAGTTCCAATGTTAAAGAAGATTTGTCCTTTCAGCAATACTGTTAGTTCATACGTCGTTTTTCATAATGGGCAAACAGTTTTTAGAAGAAATAAATCTCCAGAGGAGAAAGAAAAGAAAAATAAAATGTATTTATTTCAAAATTAAACTCAATGAGTAGACTTCTCTTCTTATTCTCACCTAGGACAATTTCCTTATTTTAGAGAAGAGAATGTAATCCACTAATTTTACTATAGAGTTTTGATTTGAATTCACGTGTTTTGAATTTTAATCTTATACTTTTAAATGTTACCGCCTGCCTGCCTACCTTCTTTCTTTCTTCCCTCCCTCCTTCCCTCTCCCACTCTCCTATCGTTGTAAGTGGTATCTACCATCTACTTTTAATTATCCTACCTTTCTTCCATCCTCCACTGGTGGATAATCTCAGAATCAACCTTTTCTTTTCCTTCAAATCCCTTTCCATGAAAGTTTGCTTTGGAGGTTTTTTAGAGTAGCACAGCTTTTTATATATTCCTGCCTAGGAGTG
The DNA here is from genome assembly GCF_036562045.2 of Rhinolophus sinicus. Lineage (NCBI taxonomy): Eukaryota > Metazoa > Chordata > Mammalia > Chiroptera > Rhinolophidae > Rhinolophus > Rhinolophus sinicus. The sequence goes on from NC_133753.1 coordinate 132,545,988, forward strand.
AACCTCCACATCTGGGATTGTCATCTTCTTCCATCCACAAGCCCATCTTTGGCGAGGAGTGCTTACAGGAGAATGAGGAAGGATAATACCTCCACCTTAGCCAGCCAGACCTTCAGACCAGACATTCAAATCAATGAAATCAATGAGATGATAAAAGCCATAGCTGTATCATATTTCAAAGCAACTGAACTTGTGACCAAGTTCTCTAAATTTGTTTGGGGACCGGGAGTTGTTGTTCCTTTTCATTCACAAGGATTAACTGGTGTGCAATGTTTAAGAGCTTAAAACCAACCTGACTGCACTACTTACGAGCTATGTAAATTTGTACAGTTTATTGCAACTCGATTTCTTCATCAATGGGGAAGCATATGGCAGTACATGTCACATTGGGTTATTATGAGAGTTTCATATAATATTACATGCAAAGGAAGTAAAACAGTTTCTGGCATATAATAAGTGCTTAATAAAACCTAGTTATTCTTCTTCTTAATGCCTTAATAAAAGGCCTTCACTATCTTAAATATGAAGTATTTCAATGTTCTTATCGTAAAGCTTTATTGTCCTGTACACTTATGTTATATTCTTCTTAAGTACACTTGGCCATGTCTATGAGCTTCTAAAGTTTTCACATTGCCTATGGAGTCAGATTTGTTCTAATATTCAAGATGTTTGCAATCAACCATTGAATCAACCATTCTAGCCCCAGTTAGTTTTGGAGGTGTCCAAATTCTAGACAAAATGGTTTATTAAATGTGTTATAAATAAATCTTTCTTTTTTCCACACTGTTGGTCAGTAATTTCTCCCTATTTGACATGTTCTTTAATTTCCTGCATGCATTTCTTTTGCCTCTCACAATAGGTTGTAAACGGAAAGAATATGAAAAAGATGAGCCTCAACTAATATTTATTACCAACTCTAAGCAAACAATTCTGAGAGGATATTCAGATATTCTGTTCCTTTTTTTTTTTGGGTTTTTTTTTACAATTGCATTGCAATCAGTATTAATAGTGTCATGTACAGAAAAAGTTAGATGTCAGAGATGAAGTAACTTAACTGAGATCACGTCGACTGGAATGTGAATGGCAATTCCCAGATAGCTATACTGAAATATGCCTAAGGGCAGAAACTAAGCTCACTACTTTTTATTCCTTAAAGTATAAGCCAAAGTTGGGCATTATTAGGTGCATATTTAACATTTTATTTAAGCACAACATTCCATTCCTTGGCATACCTTCCTCTTCACCCCTGCCAAATAAATCAATAAAACTAAGTTATTAAATAATACCTGTGCAGTTGTAGCAAATGTACCCAATGACTCTATTTTGGTTTTGACTCAAGTGTAGGAATGACATAGTCTAACATGTTTCTTGGTATTCAGATCTTTGTCTTCTAGAGGGAGTTTGGTTTTTATTTTGCATTATGTGATTTCCCTGTTCTTCATAACTTTGCCAGTAATGTAAACAAATCTGGCTTGTGAAAAACTCCCTGTTCTGTTTAGTCAGTTATTTTCATGGTATGCGTCATTACTATTTATTTTTATCAAGTTTAAGATTTTGTTGTTGTCTATTAGCAAACATCAAATGTGATGTGTGTATTTTTGTGTTCATCCATCATACTGAAAATGCAAATCTCCAATAGAGAGTTTCATCTCTATTCCTTATACTTTGTTTACTACATAATGGTATACCATATATAAATCAACTGTTAATCCTATGCTTCATATTTCAAAAAGTCACATCAATTAGACAGTTAATCCTTTTACCAGCATTTTGAAAATCCTCTCCCTCAAGACATCTGATGCGTAAATATTATTTTCATATTTAATATTCTTAAAACCCTGTTTTTAATAACTGCTCAGGATTTGGGAAATGTCATGGCTGAGTGACCTTGGATAATATGCTTAAGTTCTGGGAGTCTGAGACCAAAACCTAAAACTAAATGGTAAAGTACACTTTCTCCTACAGGAAGGTTGTGGTGAAGGATGAACACAGACATTTTCCTCTGATTCTGAAAGAAAACACATGTGTAAATAGTGTCATTTAAAATTTGTGCCCGGAGTCATCCTAGAGTAGCTGTGCGTTTATTTCTTTTGTATGTACTATGTCCTTGGGCATGTTTCTTAACCACATTGACCTTAGTTTGTCATCTCTAAATTGGAGGTGATACTACTCCTTACCATAAAGTATTGCAAAAATTATTGGTTTCAAGTGTATTTGGGGCCTACAACCCTCATCTCAAGAAAGTCAGAGAGATGGATAGATTGCAAATTTCTGCTTAACTTGACATTTTGAGAGGGTAACCACAAAACCTAAAACACCCAGGTATCAGAGATTCTTTGTTCTCTTTGTTCTTCAAGCTCAAAAGCATATGAGAGCAGATAGGAACCTAAGCTTTCTCTGGGGGCCATAAAGAGGCTACATCCTTTTCGTGATTGGTTAACAAATATGATTTCCGTCGGTAACGATGGTTTGGGTTGAGGGATTTCAAACACACAGTGGGATTGGCCAAAGGAGAAAAGCGATGCTAATCATGTGTTTGGAACTTGTCTGAACATTAACTAATGGTGAGAAAGAAGAGTTTAGTCTTGTTTTCTTCTCACTTCATCTATGTTATATGTGTAAAGAAACAATGAGCAACCTCCTATATCACAGTACATGCTGTTTTATCTCAGTGTCATGGATGACTGACTAGTCCTATAGCTAACACAAATGTTCAACATGCACTATGGGATGAATAAACACATGGCTAAATGAATGGGCACTATATTACTGATCTTACTAATAATAACTGTCAAGATTATATTTTGTCCAGATGATATCATTGTGAAGTACCACAAATAATAAAATAGTTGGACAAAAAGTTCTGTGCATGTAGTGTAGTATTTGTACAATGCATTCTCAAGACAAATCTGTGGAGTTATTGAAAGAGGGACCTCCTACTTACTTAGACTGTTTAGCTACAACTTATGGGAAATGCGGAGAATATTGACAAATCTAAGAGCTATGTCTTCCTAGGGAATTCTGTGATCTTGAGATGTTACACATGAAATAAGCATTTATGTCCTTCAAAAAATAAATGAATTAATGTTAAAATTATTTTTAAAAATGATATAGCCTTGAAATAAATGAAAGTACTTTCAATTCTACATAAAAGGAATGTTGAAAGGCATTCCTATTTGGTGTGAGATCACAGAAGAAATTATAGAGGTCTAAAGAGCGAGAGGATCCAGCTGCATTTCTGCAGATTTTTCATCAACGATGGAACATAAACACATATAAATTGAAAATTGGGCAGCTTAGAATAAACAAGGAGTTTAGCCAAAATATCTAATTCTGTGTATATGTTTTCAGGTTTTTAAAATGTCAAAAATAGTTGGACAGTACAAATAATTTAATTTGGCTAAGAATTAGAGCTTAGGTGTATGAAATATTCTTATGCACTCAGTAGTTTTGACTCAAAAAAATAAATCCATCATTTAAAAAATTGGCCACTCTTTAATTTTATGAGATTAAGAATAATGTATAGAATAGAGTGTTACTTCGTAAATGCTTGCTACATATTCTGGGTATTTTTGAACATTTAATCCCAAAGAAGATTTAAAGAAAGGAAGATTAAGAATGTGTGATTGCAAATCTATTCATAATCTTGCTCAGTCAGCAGTATTGCTACTAGTATAGCTATGAAATTCAAAATTCTATGGAATTGTGGGACTGTAACACAGCTGGCCAGTTATTTTGGCTTTCTTAATGCTTGCCTGATTATGCGGCATTGAGCTAATTATATGACTAAATATCTGACTCAACCACAGAGCAGTTAATTTACTGGCCACATGTGGACATGATGTTAATCTTTCCTTCCAATGAAAAATTAGACATAGTTACTCCAAGGAAAATGAACAAACCAGACTCCTGGAGCCAGCATAGATAGTATTTTAGGAGGTGTCCTTCTGTCATTCTATTTTCAGTACCACTATTTCCATCCCTCCCAAAGCCTGGTTGGGCTATGCTCAGGTCATAAACACTTTGCAATAAAGCTCATTTGGATTAATTACTCTTTGATATCTTAGTTCCCTTTAGTTAACACCACAGTAATTTGGCATTCTTTGAGTGCATCAAATATGTTAGTTTGTCTCCTATTCTCCAGAAATATTCTTACTCTTAGTTTCCTTTTGCTTCCAAGGTGGAAAGTACCTGTCTTTCATTACCCAACTTTATTGATGAGTGTCCTTTTAGCTCTTGAATGACACATGGCCAGAGAATCATGCTCCAGAAACATGTTGAGTCAATCCTAAAAGAGTGGATGTTAGCACTTATGGGAGGAGCTTTTAAGTATGTGATAAGAAAAAGTAATGCAAAGCATAAAGTAATTAAGTGATTTTTTTCCTACAAAAATAATTCAGTAGAATGTTATGTTTGTTCTCTTTAGCTGGGTTGGCTCAGATTATTTTTACAAGTAGAGAGAAAATGAAGTGTTGATATTGTTTTTCTATAGTGGAAACCCTCTGAAAAGAATTGCTGAAGAATTGTTATAGCAGAACGATATATCTGAAGCCATCTCCCCTGACAAGAACATGATAACTGTAATGTTAACACATGTTGTCTATTTTTTACCTGAGGAAGGAGAAGTGTGTGTAATAAAGATGTTCAGAATGCATTTTCCCCACACTATCTAAATGCATGTTATCATCAGCTGGGTTAGACTATTTTTAAAGCTGGTGTGGAGTGCATTTTAGGACTTCAAAATTATTCCATCTTCAATCTTCTATGAGTTCCACTATAAAATGTTCACTTTGGCTTCCATTCACATGTAGCTCTTCCCTTCTGGGGCAATCCTGTTCATAATACTCTATGATGGAAATGAATAATATCTACTCTGAAATAGCACATGGATAGAGACAAAAAAAAAAACTACTCTCATATACTATAGTGGGTGTAATTATATATAACTTTAAAAGAGTATTTCTAAATAACATGATATGTTAATTTTTATTTGTTTTCTCTCAGTAGCTCATTGTAGATAATACATATTTTACTTAATTATGTGAGATGAAAGATATTTGTTGTGGTATTAAATGTTTTTAAAGATCTAAGAAGTAATAAGATGTATTAATTAAGAGAGATAAGGAAGGATATGCAAGCCAGTATATTTAATAGCAAAGCACACTACTTTTTAATTAAATTTAACTTGTCTGAGATTTTAATTAATGAGGCAAAATGCACAAGGAAGAGAAATGTGAGAATATTCCATAATGCAACAAACCTGCAAAATGCAGAAAGAGGAAATCAGTTTATTTTCCCTCCCCATGAAAGGCTGATATAAAAAAAGAAAAAACAAAGAAGACGAAATGTATGTGTGTGTGTGTGTGTGTGTGTGTGTACATGCATTTTCATGAAGGTGTAGATCGCATAGGTTCAAATGATTTTTTTTTCCAAATTAGCATTCTTGTTTGTTAAATTTCTAATTTTTCACTAACAACTATATTAAAATTTGCCTTTTTATCAAGTTAAAATATTGTAAAATAAAAGGCTATTTTTTAAGTATCCAAAGATTTACATGACAGAATCAAAGCAGCATCACATTTTGGTTGAAGACAAAATTCAAGGTGCTTTCCAAAGCTTTCTTGTAATACAAGAATGAAATCAGGCCCAGGCACTTTGGAAGTTTCTGGAGCTTCAGTGGTGAGAACAGGAAATCCAATTCTGAACCTCCTCCACAGAGGGCGTGTGGCCTGTTAGCAGGGAAAACAAGCTTTTTGAGGATGTCCTCAAAAGGAACAGAAAGATATTTGACCCTATGATCAGGGCTTTCCTGCATCATTTAACACCTCAAAAAGGCCTATTAAATAACTCCATTTTTCTTACTTTTATTTCCCATTTTGGCCTCTAGAAGACAATTACAAATATGTTTGTGGAAAATGCTATAAGGAATTATAGGTTTCCCTCAACCTCAGGATACAGAAAAGTCATCTTCACTTATATTTATAAAGTTGTTGAAATGCCCTAAGCTTGACAAGTCACGCAGACTGGAATATCAGGTCTCGTGTTTTACTTACTTATAGGTCACCATGTACTTTAGATTTCCTACCGGATGACAGCAGCCAGATTTACCATCATCAATTCACCTAAAAATTCATATCCTGTGGTTTTATGAAGATAACAGCAAAGAGTGTTCTTAGACAACAGATTGAATTAATACAAATGACAATTTGAGCTCAATACTAGGAGGCCACATCTTTATTGAAGATTATATTCCTGAACGTGTAATGACTTACTGAAAAATGTAATTTTACCAGATTATCGTTAGCTTTTTCCACCTGGTTAAAAACAAAACAAAACAAAATGCTTGTTTCTCATTCTTCTTTCCACTCACACCATCTTAAGAGGGAATGTTTCATATTTACTCTTTAATTTTTTACCCCTTCAGGTGTAACCTTGCTCCTGTGGTAGAGTTTGCTGCTGATGTGGGGACGAAATCAGACTTTATTACCATGAACCCATCAGTTGTACAAAGAGCATTTGGAGGCTTTCGGAATGAGAGTGACAGAGAAAGATTTGTGCATAGACTTTCCATGCTGAATGACAGTGTCCTTTGGATCCCTGCTTTCATGGTCAAAGGAGGAGAGAAGCACGTGGAGTGGGTTAATGCATTAATCCTTAAGAATAAACTGAAAGTGCGAACTGCCTATCCATCACTGAGACTTATTCATGCAGTCAGAGGGTAAGTGTCTGGCAATGACCAGTCTGTCCTTGGCACAGTGGAATGTATAACGAAACATTTTTCCCAGACAGGAAGGAGCCTTGGTAAAAAAACCCCCAATTAATATATATTTCCATTATTTTATAATGGCTACTCTAGTCACCAACTTGAATTTTGTTTGTGTGCTATAGTGTTTTAGCTCATACTCTTTCTTGAAAAAGCAAATATTTGAACTTGACACTTATTTATGTCAGTCATGAACAAACTACTGATTTTGATATTTTTCTGTGTTAAAGAATAATACGAATTATAGTAAAATTGATGAATTTGGGGTAAGAGAACTACCAAGAGAAGTCCTAAAAGGCTAGTGGGCAATATTGTAGACGCATAAGTGTTAAATATATTTAAGGAGCAATTAAGACCCATCTGTAGTGAAGAGGCTTACTAGTGATAAAGAAGGTGGGTTGAGATAATAGTCCTTAATGCATCCCGTGAAAGTTACAGATGCTATTTTTATGAATTAAGTCAACATTTCCTTCTTATTAACTCAAGCTCAGAAGAAAAATCCAAGAAATAGACTCTTGTTTAAAAGTGATAATGACCAAAAGGCCAAATTCAGTCATATAGTTGTGTGTAAAATATATAACACAAAGGTAAGTGATAATGTGCTATTTATTGAATATCTCCTGAGTGTCAGATGCTGTAGACACAAAAACAAAGAAGAGGTGGTCACTGCTTTAAAGGAATGCATAGGCTTTACAGTGGAAACAGAGTCATGTACAACCAGCTAGAGCATAAACAAATGATAAGGGGGTATACTGTGAAGAGTAGAATGTGTCCCTCGGGTTGGCAAAGAGTCTTAAAAGTCTAATATTTGAACTAGATCTTAAAAACAGAATAAGGATCATGGGGGGGGGGGCGGAGATTGAGAGAGAGAGACAGAGAGAGAGACAGAGAGAGAGGGAGAGAGGGAGAGAGAGAGAGGACAAGAAACAAGAAGAAAATGGTATTGCATCATTAGCACAAACTGAAGCAGGAACTCAGTACTAGTAGTAAACTTGTGGAGTAATGGAGTCCATTGTGGGGCATTGTAATATAAAGTTAGGAAAAGTACTTGCATCCTGGTTGGGAAGAGAATCTGTGTTAGCCTGCGTTAAGCACAGTTAGCTGTGTTAATTTAAGAGTGTAAATCTTGTAACTGCCGACTGCACTGGCTAGGAGAGGTGTGGAGAATGAAGGCCAATTAAGCTTTTTGACTAATTTACTCCTAAGATGATAAATATGTAGAGCGGAATTAGTGGACATGGAGAGGAAGGGCAAGTTCAGGGGATCAATTAAAAACAGTGGCTTAAAGTCCTAAAAGAAAAATGTTTCCAAGCCCAGAGTTAAAAATAGTTTGCTTTGTATAATTGAGACTGGGCTAAAGGGTTTTCATTTGGTTTTGTATTGAGATACTTTCCTTCAAGGATTTATAGTTTTCTTGTTTAAACCTCCATACAGTTTCTTGGATTGTGTTATTCTGCACACCATTTAATTACATTCTTATAATCACATCATAGTTATTCACCATTCATTCTCTTAATGTTTTTGACACAGAGTTTCAACAAAGTAAGATACTGTACCTGCATTTGGAATATAAGTATTTTTTTAGTTAAGAAGATTCCTGGTAATAACAATTTGACAGAGAAAAATAATGTGTTTTTAATAGAGGGGACCTTTGTAATATGTTGTGCTAAGAACACATCCTACTTTTTGAGATATCATTGCTGAGTGTCATTTGATTCAGAGAAAAGCTTAATGATATTACTCTGTACTATATTACAAACACACACTCTCTGACATGTGCATACATATACACACATACGCTCCATTGATAACTTATTAAGATTCAAAAACAAATATTTTGAAATACTTTTGAGTATGTGAGACTAACTAGAAAATGTATTACTCTGAATTAGTACTTTTTTAATAGACTGGTTTTAGAGCAGGTTTAGTTTCACAGCAAAATCTAGAGGAAGGTACAGAGATTTCCCATATACTCTCTGCCCCCACCCCACGCATACCTTCCCCCATTATCAACATCCCACACTAGAGATATACATTTGTTACAATGGGTGAATCTCCATTGATACATTATTATCACCTAAAGTCCATAGTTTATACCACAGTTCATTCCTAATTTGTACAATCTATGTGGGCTTTGACAGATGTGTAATGACATGTATCCACCATTATTGTATCATGCAGAGTAGTTTCACTGCCCTAAAACTCCTCTGTGCTCAGCCTATTCATCCCCCGCTCCCCACTAACCCATAGCAAGCACTGATATTTTTTACTGTCTCCATAGTTTTGCCATCCCTGAAGTCATATAGTTGGAATTATACAGTGTGCAACCCTTTTATATTGGCTTCTTTTACTTAGTAATATGCTTTAAAGGCTCCTCTATATCTTTCCATGGCTCTATAGCTCATTTCTTTTTAGTGCTGAGTAATATCCCATTGTCTGAAAAAAACAAAACAACAAAAAAATAAAAATAAAAATAAAAAACAAAAACAACAAAAAAACCAAACAGCTTATTTATCCATTCACCTATTGATTCCACGTTTTTGCAATTATGCATAAAGCTGCTATAAACATCGGTGTAGGTTTTTGGGTAGACACAGTTTTCAACTCATTTGGGTAAATGCCAAGGAGTACGATTGCTGGGTCTTATGATAATAGTATGCTTAGTTTTGTAAGAAATTTGCAAACTGTCTTCCAAAGTGGCTGTACCATTTTATATCCCTACTAGTAATGAATGTGAATTCCTGTAGCTTCACATCCTCATCAGTATTTTGTGTTTTCAGCGTTCTGGGTTTTGACCTTTCTAATAGGTATGTGGTGATATTTCAGTTATTTTAATTTGCATTTCTCTGATGACGTATTATGTGGAGTGTTTTTTGATGTGCTTATTTGCCATCTGTATCTTTTCTTTAGTGAGATGCTTTTTAAGAAGTTTGGCACCGTTTTAGTCAGGTTGTTAGTTTTCTTATTGTTGAGTTGTAAGAGTATTTTTTTGTACATTTTGGATAACTGTCCTTTATCAGTCGTATATTTTGCAAATACATTTTTTCCCAGTCTGTGGCTTGTCTTCTAATTTTCTTGACATTGTTTTTTGCAGAACATATTTTTTTTTATTTTTAATAAAGTCTAAATTATCAATTATTTCTTTCATGGATTGTACCTTTAATGTAGCATCCCACCCCAAAGTTGTACAGATTTTTCTTCTATGTTGTCTTCTAAGAGTTTTATAGTTTTGCATTTTACATTTACATCTGTGGTCTATTTTGAGTTAGTTTTTTGTGAAGGGTATAAGATCTATGTAGATTCATTTTTTTTTTTTTTTTTCATGTGAATGTCTAGAAGTTCCAGCACCATTTATTGAAAAGACTATCTTTCCTCCATTGTATTACTTTTGTGTCTTTCTCAAACATTAGTTGATTATATTTATGTGGCTCTATTTCTGGGCTCTGCATATGTTCTGTTGATCTATTTGTCTATTCTTCACCAACACCATACAGCCGTGATTACTGTAACTTTATAGGAATTCTTTAAATTGGATAGTTCCAGTCTGCTGACTTTGTTCCTCATCAATATGGTGTTTACTATTCTGGGTCTTTTGCCTTTTCATGTAATCCTTGGAACTAGTATTTTTGTTACCTACTTTTGATTCTGGTTTATATTTCTCTATTCATTATCAATAGCAAGACGCACAATAAGAGGTATTGTTCAAACAGGGCATTTCCAATTACTTAGAATCCAGATAGAACTATGTATTATTAACAGCAATGAATTCATATAGGCTTTTTACAGATATATTAAACATAGAAAGTACACAGCCTTTTATAATTAGTGCATCAGTACTCTCCCTTCACGTTTTGTCTTACCCACTTTTCTTCCACAAGCATTATAAAAACAAACTACTTCACTAATTCCTAAACATTTTATTTTAAAGAGCAACAAGACCAAACTTCTGATCACTGGTGACGTTAATGGCATGCTTTCTTTTGATTGCTATGCTTTAGGTGTTTTTGACAAGACTTATTTTAAATTCTCTAGAATGAACTTACCTTGATACTTTCCTGCTCATGTATCTGTATATACCCCCTCAAATGTCAAGTGATTGACTTCTAAACCGTGGCCCAGAATACGAAATGTGTTTGCAGAGATGCCTTTAACCTTTGAAATACTTTGGAAATGTGTACACATGGTATATGTGAAAGGTAATGTCATTTACGGAATTAATGACATTAATGCACGAGTGCATGCAATGTAGCATTTCTACACAAGCCCATATAACTTGAAATAGGGAAGTGTGAATGCTGGTGAAAGAAGGTCACATGATATGAAAACAAGAGCAAAGTTCCCAAAGATCTGTTCTTTAAGTATCTGTTTGACATCTCTCTGAAACCCTGTGGTTGATACAATTCAGAAAAATAGTTTAGAAAGTTTCATTTCCTCTCTTGATTACTGGAGTTTTTTGTCTCTGATGAAAGTTTTAGAGCCCCCAGAACATACATTTTAGGGTGCACGGAATTATAATGTTAAAATGTGAAGGCCTGTCCAAGCCCGGCAATTACGAGTGGAAAGTTTAAGTGATGTGGGAAGTGAAAGGGTCTTGAACACAATGAGAATCATTTAGGTAGTTTTCATGTTGTCAGATTTCATTATGTAAACTTTTTTCTCTGAAAATTATGATGGCTTTGTAACTTCAAACTTCCATGTATTTGTAGATTTCTTTTTTTAAGGCTGTGAAAATATAACTATCAATCACAAAACTCAAAGATATTCTTAAATTGTTTTAATGTATGGTCATTCTTCCCAAACCATATTAAGTGAAACAGGAGAAAAAAAATAGAGCTGTATTCTAAAACAATCTTACAAAATAATGAAAGGGTGATCTAATAGGGACAAATAAAAGCTATAATTACAAATTAAAGAGAATACATAAATGTATTAAACTGATTTGGGATTGCACAAATCATTGGTATTCTTCAGAAGCCCCACATGTCTTCACATACTTATTATTATTTTGTAATTTTTCTTGTGAAGAATGGAACAATTTTCATAAGACTTTAAGACTGAAGAGGAAATTTTGAAACTATAAAATCACTTCTTGAATCTTTTAAAATGTGGCTACAAAATATAAAAATCAAAGTTTTTCTCTTTGTACATTGATAATCAATGTACAACATAAAAACTCTTGAAATAAAAATTTAACCCAATGGCATAATTTAATATACAATTTTAAATTATTATGTATAACATACAAATATATATATATATATATATATATAAATGAAATTTTAGTTTTAGGCAAAATATCCTATTTTTATAATTACTATAATATGATTTATAATAGCCAAGTGCTGTTTTTTTTTGAGTGGGATAGTTAAACTTTATTTTCTTATCTTTTAACATGGTGAAAAAGAAAAATGAAGAGTGTAAAAAGTAGATCCTCAGTTCCACTACGAACTACCATAAATAATTTCTTAAGAATTCTCCCAGGAGGGAGAAGGAGAAAGAGAGAGAGAGAGAGAGAGAGAGAGAGAGAGAGAGAGATATTTTAACATTGTTTTATATAACTAAACATATATAAATCTTTAGTTCTAGATTGGAATCATATGAAGTATTGTGTACTTCTTTTTTTGAAATTTGCGCGTTAGGGAGTTTGCTCTTATAGTTCTCATCTCCATTCTTCTATTTCTTAGTATAATACTCTTAGCTCTTCAGATACTTATATTTAAGAGCTAAATTGATTTAAGCTTTGTATATTTTTTTATAATCAGTTCTGGATAAAATATTCAAACATTTATATTTGAATCCTTTGCCCCCTGGCAATTATTATGAGCTATTATTAAAATATTTAAATTAAAAATAAAATAAGTCAATTATTTTATAATTTATGTGATCCATTAGTTTTATATTTTAATTCTACTATAACAAAATTATGTATTTTTCCTCTTTTGTCACCACATTCTAATTATTAATTTGTTTTAATATCAATATTCATATTACAGTGACTCTTATAAGTTGATGCTTTGTATGAATCAAGATAAACACTTGGGTTAAAGAGTCACTGGTGATTATTGAGATTGATAAAAATACATATGTTCTGTGATGTCACTTTCATAGTTAATAATTATAAAGCTATTCAACAATTTTATAAATAAACATTTTCACCAATATGTTTTTTTTTAGGAAAATATAAATTCAGTTCATATAGATTTTTTAAATATTTATGTGAATTCTACTTTTGACTTTTGTTCCTTATCTTTTAGTGGAGAATACATATGCTACCCTTATATTTGACAAATCTTCCAGATGTTTTTTATTTGAAGGATAATTTAACAACTACAAAAAAATGTGCAAGTTTGAGATAAATCGACCATATGACTGCTTTAAATTTGTTTGGAATTTACAATTTTTACTTCAAATGCTTGATATACCCCTCATAACCTAGAGCAGTGTTTCTCAAATTAGAGTTCACAGATGTATTTTGCAGGGTCTGAGAAAATGTTCCTGTTCTCTTTAGAACATGCTTTTATATTGATCCAAACTGAGAACATTTGCTTAGAGAATTTTCAATAATTATTTAGGAGTTAGATTTCTAAGGAAGGTTAAAAAAATTCTGACTATAGACAAGACTATATCCTTGAGTCTCAGATTTGTATCCTTTAAAATGTGGGTATTGACGTAAGTAATTGTTTAGATTCCTTTGGGCTTCAAGTTTTACTGGTTTTCTACTGTAATTGTTCTTACTGAAGAGAATATTGAAACCACCACAATAAACATTTGTACTTAATTTTCATAAACATCCTCAAGAATGTCTTCTCTGTAACCTAAAGGAAGTTCATGTAACTTTTGATCATCATGATAGTGGAGGTGGCTTCCTAAAATATTCCTGCTTTAAAGTCATTTCTCTTGGAATTTAAATATTCTTCATGTTCTTCAAAACTATAATTTAACTAACCCACACTCACCTAAATGCTTCCTATTGATAATAAAAGATACACACACACACCACACACACACACACACATCCATACACATTTGTGTGTGGATGTGTGTGTGTGTGTGTGTGTGTGAATGTATATATATGAATATAAATAGATAGATACAGAACATAGAGGTATATTTGTTATGGGGTCATTTGTTCTATTGAATTTATTCTTTCTTTGGATTTCTGCAATTATTAAACTTCTTAAAAAGCACCGCTCTGTTTATAAATGCAAATTATGGACAATTAAATCTGGAGTGGTATATGTTGCATATATGAAAAATAAAAGAAGTATACAAATATACACATATATACATATATAGAATACATACAACATATATACATACAACATATACTATATTTAATCTACTATTAATGTTTTATATGCAATCACAAATATATATATAATATAATGCACTGTTATATATAATTGTATAATATAATGTATTAATAGTATATATATATATATATATATATATATATATATATATATATATATATATATATATATATATCAAAGGATCACAGCCTCAGGCTACGACTTCCAAATAATGGCTTTAGATATTTGAAATACCAAATGAAGTTACTGTAATACATTAGAAAGAATAAGACAAAGGATTAGGGCTTGCCAACTATAATTTTCATCTAGGAAACAAGTTATTGATAGAGTCTGTTGCATATTTCAAAGGCCCATGTGCTGGCACACCCTGAATCCTTTTGCCAAGAGATCAAAGAAATAGCTATCTCTCCTCCTTTTTTTCTTTTCTTGATAGTCTTACCCCAAAATCACTTGACTATTTGAGTGAGCAAGTTAGCATATTGTATCAGAATAAGGATTTGACTGTTATTTATTTTAAAAATCCTTTAACAATTTCTTTTGGTTCCGTGGTTATATCAACAGCAAGAATAGGAAAGCACATTGACCAGGTGCCGACGAGAAGCTGTTTCTTAATGATTCCAGTTGGAGCTGGAAAACTGGGATTGACTTTTCAGAAATAAGACATTCATATTTTCACATTCCATGGATGAAATAAGTCAAGAAGAATATTCACAAACACAAGAGAAGAATCAAAATTATGTAGTCCTAGTAAAAACCAATATTCAGTGGTAGGAGGGGTAACCACATAGCAGCTGTATGAGTTTTGCTGCCACTCCCAGCTTGCCCTCATCAACGCGCATGGCAAACACCCAGGTCCTTCTCTGTTCCTCACTGATACGCTGAATGACATTCCTTTTTATGTATTGATAAGTGAGTTTTCTCTGCCTTCAAGTTAGGGACTTAGTGATTCAATGTTGTTTTCTGAAGACTACATTTAAATACAATATATGTTTGTTGACATATGTGGGAAACATTGTTCAATAGTTTAAGAAGCAATCAAATCACATTATATAAGTTGTAAATTCTTACAGATCAGTGTTGTCACAATCATTTCCTCTATTTGGTATTATGCTCGGGCTGTTACTTCAGGGGCCTAAGTGAAAGCAAAATCCTAAAGTAGTTTTTTTATTTCTTAAGAAAGGATATTTTTCATCATACCTTAAGAACCTTAGGCTCCTAATACACCATTGTTACTACTTGTTGACAAATTAGGATCCTGCTTGCATGGTAGAATATTTTTGTATGTGCCATGAAGGATTCCTGCTCCCTTAAAAGACCTTACTGCTATATATTTGGAACAGATTTTAGTCTCAATAAGAAATAACCAGCTAAAATTCAAATATGCAGGAGAAAGATATTAAATAACTTACATAAACAGTAAAGTATACATAACTGATAAGTAATGCTTAGTGGCAAATATCTTTTGGGAATTAAAGGGAAGAAGTCATAAAGTCCTGATAAATACACTTTGGGGATTAAAAAGTAAGTGGAAACGATGTGGGAACAGCAGTACTGCTGATTTCTATGCTCATGTTGCTCTTACTCTACATCTTTATCATAAAGTCAGGTGCCGTGGTTAAATTCAGCACCAAAAAAACCGAGTGAGAGATCACTGCTCTGTATTAAGTAAACGCCTGCTGCTTTCTTGTTTTAATATGTTTCCAACACTGACCTCATTACCTCAGATAAATGGTATTATTTAGCTATATTCCTTGATTAAATTTTCCCGAAGAGAATATCAGGCCAATAGTAGCATATTAAGAACTCACTTACAATCATTTAATTTTATCCTGTTCCACTTTTATCCTCCAAACCATCATCTAAGGACCGTGTTAGGGGTCAAACGTAATGTGTTGTAGGGAAAGATTGGGCTGGAAGTTGCTATCTGATTATTAATTTCTTACCAAGAATAAGTTGGTTTTGTTTTAGGCAGTACACATTTTAATTGTCAACACAAGTTGTTTTCATAATGAAAGTATGGTCCATAGGGCCTGACCCCACTCCCTAATTCCTCATTTATAGCACACTATTGAAGAAACATTGCTTTTTGATGTCTCTCTAGAGATGGTAAAATTAGTGACAGAATCCATTTCTCCTGTTAAAAACTAAAGTGACAGTTTAATATAGTAATTAGGAAATCTTAGGCACTTAGTTTGTATAGCTTCTATTGAATGAGTGATATGGACTGAGTTTCCTTGGCTTGTATAACAATTTCAGAGAAGCTTGCCAAAATTAATTAAGCTGTAGCATCAAGGAACCGAGTTCAGAGTTTCAGCGCCTTGTTTTAGATATCCAATGATACTTATACCAGTTACAAACTTAAATGTAATTAAATATCTAAAACTATCATGTGACATCTGGATATTCTTACATAATCTAAAATACAAGGGATTTATATTACATTATTAATATTTTTGATAATTTAGTCTAATAAGAACTAAATTCTTGTTTTTTTCCTTTGCTCCATTGGATTTTAAAGTAAAAGTTTCACTCGCAGCTAAAGTTATGATTTTGCATTTCATTCCATTGATGATCTTACTCCTCTCAATAGAATTCTGTAAACTTTCTGCAGAAATTATTTCATAGCCCTATATAAAATTTTCACAAGATGGCAAGCTGATATTATATTAAAATATCTATTTCTCAGTAGTGTTTGAGAAAATTGTATAGTTATCATTGATGCTTGACAGCACCTATTTTAAAGTAATAAAAATTGAAGAAGCTGTGTTTGGATAGGATGTAGGCACTTTCCTAAAACTTTCATTTTTGTTTTTGCTTCTAAATAGTCATTATTATAAAATAAAATAAAATAAAAAAGAAAAGAAAAGACAAGAAAGAAAGAAGAAGAAGAAAATAACTTGATACTTTGTAAAATTTATATCTGTTACAGCCAAATAATCCACCTGCAGTTCTCCATTAATAGTCACCACCAGGAAGAATCAGTGTTGCTAAAAGCACATTTTGTAGTTTATTCAGCTGGCAAATATTTTCTCTTTCCCCCCAACCCTGAAACAGATGCCTGCAACAGAATTGCTGTTAGTTTCAAAATTCGTAAGCTGATTATTTTATGGGAAATAATTAACACAGAATATGTTTCATACAAATATGTCAATAAAGCACAAAGCATGGCATTCCTATCAGACTGGATAGAAAATGAAATACAGAGTTTTTCATTAAAAAATGTTTATATTGACAGCAAAATACTTCATATCACAAAATTGCACATTTGGGAAATGTGAATACATGCATTTCTGAGTATTCGTTCCTTTAACAACATTTTTAGAGTGTGTCCTGTGCCAGCAGTTGGGCTAGGTCTGAAGCTGCAAAGAAGATAACAAACGTGTGGGCTTCCTCAAGTGATGGAATCCCCACCTTCCTAGTCCAGAGGTTGACACAAGGAAGGGAGGAGTTAATCTGAGAAGGCTAGCCCGAGGAATTTGACAAATGCTTGGAATCCATCCAGTAGGATATGTTATCAGGGTCAGTGAACAGAGATATGCAGAAGAGTTTTCAAGCAGGAATAAAGGTCAGCTAACAGTATAGATCAAGAATTTACAGTAGTGCCTAGTCACAAGTTATATCATAGCTATATACTGCGTAACAGTCTTCTTTTCAGAGAACTAAATATAATGACTCAAAAAGTTTATTGCTTGATTAAAAAAAAACAAAGACAAAAGAATATTAATCAGAGTCCCAATTTGTACAAAAGAGCTTCAGGATCCAATGACTGTATAATACTAAAATTTATTTTAGAAAGGGATGGAAGGTAATAAAAGGAAGCAGTTATATAACTATTGAAATGAGTTACCTGTTTAGAAATGATACAAGGTGATAGAATGAAATTATGTTGAAACAGATTTATGAAACTCTCCCCTTTCTCCACCGTGACATATGTGATAAGATTGATATTTCCCGTATTCTGTTTTTGTCATTGAACTTGGTGTGCACAGGAACTAGTCCTTGGCTTGCTCCCTGCCTGTGAGACACTGAATATGCCAGTAAGTAGCATACTGTGACTGCCCCGTAGACTAATAGGAGGGCGGGGCCTTACTCGAGAATAGAACAGGAAGAAGCAGTTAGAAAAGAAACAGGTGACTCACTAGACAAACTATCTGCATTTTTTTATTTTACTATTATTATTATTCCATCCATGTAAAAGTTTTTTGGAAATTGATTTTCTTATATCCTTAAGTAACCCGGGGAAAGGAATGTTACAATAGCATGCTTAGGTTGATTGGAAAAGAGACTCAAATTCAGACTGAACTATTCCAATGGGACACTGCCCCTACTGGTCAGGGGGTGGTGGAGGCCTGTGGTTTCCTCTCAGGTCATTAGTGTGTTAAGAAATGACTGCATTGCATAAGCATTGTGACTCACGATAAAATGAATTGTTTGGGGAACCTGGCATCTCCCCGTCAATCTTCTGGTTTGATTAGGGACTTTCTAACCAAGCTGATGGTTGATGATCATATCAGGGGACATTTTAATAGCTTATTTATTTCATTATAGTAATGCACTGAAAATAGGTTTTGTAGTTTCTCTGAAAATCCCCCATCTTTCACCCTAAAGGAAGCTCTAATGTATTATATATGTTCATCAAGTAGCTGCATCCTCTGCTTTGAATTTCTTTAAAAATAACACTATAAACCTCCTTGAAACAAGGAAAACAAATTAGAAAGTGTTGAAAAAGGTGTGAGGAAATTCACAACTGATTAGAAAAACCTAGACTCATTTGAAAAGCATGGAAAATTCTCATTTTATGCATCAAACAGTTTTTCAGTTTCTCACTGGTAAAATCATATACGAGTATAACATAAAACTTTAGGATCAGGAAGAGTTAAGAAAATATTTTAGGTGTAATGACAATATTAAAATGATGTAATTATTATAAATATATTTATATATTGTGCATAGCTAATTAATATATATCAAAGAGACTTTGGTGATCCTTAGATGCATCTAGTTAAACCCCTCGTTTTACAGAGCAGGCTGTTGAGGTCCAGGGTCTCATCCAAAACCAGCT
Organism: Rhinolophus sinicus; assembly: GCF_036562045.2. NCBI lineage: Eukaryota > Metazoa > Chordata > Mammalia > Chiroptera > Rhinolophidae > Rhinolophus > Rhinolophus sinicus. The sequence goes on from NC_133753.1 coordinate 132,565,126, forward strand.
AGTCAATGGCAGAGCCGCAATTGCTAATCCCAGGAGCAGCTGACTTTCCACCAGTATCTATAGAGGAATGTAACTTTATATTAGTATGACGATATTTGTACCCTTTTATCACTCCTTTATGATATTTGTTTTTCAATATAATAAAATCCATTAATTTATATAGCTTTATACTCTGCCAAAATTATATTCAGATAGCTAATTCATTCCTCTATATAAATTATCACAGATCTTGAGCTGTTTCTGGCTTGTGTTTTCTGGCCAGAGATAAAAAGATTATTTTTCATAGACAACAAGAGGAAACAACTAAATAAACTGTATATAGAACTAAGGATTTATACCTCAAACTTCAGACACAAGTTTTTAAGTAATTCTAAAATAGAATTCCAATGTTCTTTTTTTTTTTTTTTTTTTTTCCCCAACTCTAAAAGAGATAACACAAATCCAATAGCTGGATTCTGTAGCATTTTATTAAATTTAAGTTAATTTATCTACACAGCTGACATCTGCAGAGCAAAATCAGGATCTCTTCTAGAACATTTATGATGTGTCATATTTTTTGTAAAGCTCAAACCACCTAAATTTGAAATATTTTATTTTAAATGGAATTTGAAACACAATAGAGAACTTTAAAGTATGTATTTAGCCAGAAAATAAGTGCAATTTTTATCATTACTAAATAACAATTTTTATACATTCTGAGTTGATGAAAGGTTGTTGAAATAAAAAAAATAATAATCTGTTTTTACAAGCAAGCTTTGTCAGCAGGGTTTAAATAATTTTGCTGAGAAGTTTAATGTGGATGACACAGTATTATAATCAGAATGTCACTGTTTCACAATTTGCTGAAATTACCCAGTGGCAATTTTGTTTTCTATTGTACACATTTGTTGTTCTGTGCAAAACAAATATTCATGAAGATATACTTGAGAAAAGTACCGGAGAATGTATCCTAAGTAATTATAATGTTGATGACTTACACTTCCATCTCTGGACTCGTCTTGAAGCATTTATTTTTAAGTTGGATGAAACTAGTAATTTCATTCTTATAGATAAATAAGCAAATGACTTGTAGTACTATGACTTTTAATTGAATGTTTAATTTAACAAGTTTTGTTTTGTTTTGTTTTGTTTGTTTTTTCTCTAGTGTCCCCTGTAGTGTTCCAAACAGCATCATTACTAATGTTGGGACTGGAATGATAAAAATACAATTGAAATATTGTTTATGGTCAAGACACATTTTAAAAATATGTTTTAAGTTTCTATTTGGCATTTACCAGTTAGAAGTATCAGTAATATCATGTTGGTCTTCATTAAAATCCCTGATTTCTTTCATTTCTCTTGTAGAAACACCATATTGCTATTTCTGTTCCTCTTCCTGATGAGAGAATAGGGGTAGCAAACTTATGAGTAACAATTTGATGTCCGTCTACTGACCTGTTTACCAACACATATATGTAAAAATGAAATTTGTTGCCAACATTTAAGAACCATGAGCTTTTAAATAAAATTTGAATTATTGTTGATTCTGTAAAAAAATCAGAATATCTTTCAGTACTGGACCTTTCTTTCTTGTTGATAACTATGAGCCAAAGCTGAGTTGTTCTGTCTTCTGTAGTGTAGGCATTGTTATCCAGTTCTTCACAATTGACATACCCCTTTGTCTTTTCCATCCTGACAATCAGCCTGATTCACACATCCTGTTTTTCTGTTTTGTCTAGCTTTTAGCCATTAGTTTCAGTTTACTACCTTTGGTGAGCAGAATGAGGTATAAATATATATGGTAATTGATTCAGACAGTCCTAGAACTGGAGAAGACTTTGTATATCGTCTCATCAAAAAACTCATTAAAAATAATGACATTAAGCCACATTTAGGCAGGTTAAGCGACTTAATAAGACTTTATACACAGTAGCCTGCTCTCAAACATACATCTTTTGACACCAAATGCCATGCTCTTTTCACTAGTTTGAAAAGCTGATGGTGGAAATATTTGCAGAAAATTACTCAGCATTTCACCAGTGGAGGGTTGGGTTTTTTTTTGTTTTGTTTTTTTTCCAGGCAGCGTGTGCTAATAAATGTTTAACAATCAGCAATCTAGGAAGACAAACAAATCTGGATTATAGCATTTGCTGACATCCATAGTGTAAATACTCCCACCATTGCCAATTTTAAGAGCTACTGATGAAATGTCAACCAGCTTATAAAATTCAAGAAAATTTAACAATAGCTCTTGTGAATCAATAAGAGCCAGCTTCAATCCACCAGGATAGTTGTGTATTTCACAGAGAAATTCAAACCATTAACATGCAAGCTTATTAAATAAAATCCTTCTTATCACACTGACAACACTATGAAAAATGTCTATCTCATTTATTAGGATATTTTCTTTTTATTATATCTCTTATTATAGTTTAGATTGGCTAATGCAAATGCAGTGACTACAATGATATATGTAAAAGTAAAATCAGTAACTTTTATATAATTCTTCTCTTTAGTTTATTATACTAACCAAATATAAGCATGTATAATGGATATTTTATATAATAATCCCTAAAGTCCCTAAAGTAGAGTCTCTGAATGTTACTGACTGAAGAGAAAGTACTCGAATTCTTTACCCTGCTTTTGAGTTTGGCCTGGCTAAATGCTTGTGAATGACATTCAAATTTTATGATGTTTGTCAGAAATGAATATTTCACTAAACCTATTATTATTTACCTATATGCTCATCTTTTTAAATAAAAAGTAAGAACTCCTTATCTTCTCAATAATGGTTTTTATATGGCAAAAATCTTATATTACAATTTCTCTATTATAAATCTTTGACAGCATTTTGACATGAATTAAAATTTTCCATTTTATTCTAGAAACTTGGTAGTTTTGACACTAATTCTCACAGGTATGAAGCATGTTTACTTACATAACTGGTAAAATAAGATTTCTTAACGTCTTAACCTTAAAACCAACTTGATATTAATAAAAATGGTAATAATTTATCTGAGAAAGTGAATTATATTAAGTCATTTCCCTTAATCATGACTAAGTATATAGAAAACAATCATCCTTGGTAAAATTTATACCGGAAACAGAAAGATGTTTAATACTAGATAATGCATGATCAAAATATTATAATAAGTATATTTATGCATGTTTTATATATGTGCTTATGTGTGTGTATTCCAGTTGATATGCATCCGATTCTATATCTAATTCCAGAACTCTAATGCCATATTTTATTGAACTAAATGTTAAAACAGATTAAGATTTATTTCTAAAAAGAAAAATATGTGAGTGCAAAGTAACATTCAGATTTGCAGAAAAAAGAATATTTTATCTGTGATGTTTTACTATAACTCAGTTATCTATTTCAGAGATATTTTAGGCTAAGAAACTGAAACATTGTTTCTTCCTCATTCTATAACGAAAAACATCTTGTCAGCAAAAGGAATTAGAACCAAACCTTTTAGAATATGTGAGTTCGTACACAGTTCATCATTTCTCTATTTTCTAACATTTTAAATTTTATATTTGAAGAGAATGATATTGTTAAGAAAACTGATTTTTATAAAGCTGTGCTGGCAAAATAACATAGCCATGTTTCACCTACAACTTCTTATCTTCATCCCCATAGTGAAATGTGGTTCCGCTGTAACCATTTCATCTAAAACATTTCACCCCTCTCTCAGGAAGATGATTTGCCCAGTGCTACAGAATTATTATATGTTGGACACTGAATCTGTATTATTTGTTTCTATTACTTGTCTTATGGGCATGAAAAAAGCAATAAGAAAATAGGCAAATGTAACATTTGATTTAAGAAGAGCAAGGAAAGATAAGATTTCGAGATGAACATGCAAATACTAGTAAAAAGTTGCTGCTCGCAGGACTTATGAACGCTATTTATTTTATTTTGTCTGTGAAAAGACTGTCAAAATGAAAGGGTGTATGTGTGAGAGTGCTGGGAGTATCACTTAGAATACTTGTTGAACTCTATTCTCTGTTATTTATGTTCTTCACCCATAACTTAATGGAAATGATCTCTTTTGATCAATGGTTTGCAGAAAGTTAGGACTTTGAGATTGGGGTGAGTAATGTATGAAAGAAAAAAAGAACATAAGAGAAAATTAAAAATCCTGTGTTCTAGTATTCTAAAATTATCCTCTAGACAGAATTTGGGGGTAGAAATGGGTGCAAAAGACTAAGATATAAATTGGCTTATTAATTTGTTATATGTGTTTTCTCCAAATTTAAAGAAAGAGTGTGGTATGGAAAATAAAACTGCAGGAATCTATCAATCTATCTATCTGTCTGTCTGTCTGTCTGTCTGTCTGTCTGTCATCTATCTTTTACTTTCTTCCCTTTTTGGTAAACCAGTTCAACATTGAACCCACTCATCCTCCCTGAAGCACCTCTTATAGTTATGATGACAGACTTTACAAGTGGAAAGTAAAGGTAATAATCAGAACGGTCTCTTATTTCCCTTGGGTTGTGTGTGTGTGTGTGTGTGTGTGTGTGTGTGTGTGTGTGTGTGTGTTTGTTAGCACTAATAAGAAAATTCCCTAGACCTTTTTTAGAGCTCCTATGAGTAAAGTCAATAGTAATAATAGCTGGTATGGGAGTATTTTTCCCTAAAAATTGGGAAGTACCTCTCCAAAGTATTCCATTTTAATGTCAGCACAGAACAATAGCAATTCTCTGATGTATTTTATTATTTTCCAAGTATCAGTGTTATTTCTGCCAAATATAAGTAAAAATAGAATCTGGAGGTGATAAAACACTTTTCTAGAAATTCATTTCTAATTATGCATAGCTCAACTTGATTGTTTTAAATTATTTTTATTTCTAAAATTATTTGTCCCCTCTAAGACATAAGCAATGATAACTGATTTGACAAGTTGAAGAAGTCAACATGTGATTTACTATTTGCCATGGGAAAATGAAAGTTGTTTAATTCCAGGTTATGCTAAATAAGGAGTACCATAGAATTAACCGAGAAAAAAGCATGTTAACCTTCTTTTCTACATTAGATTTAAGAAAGGTTTTTTTACTTCTCTGTGTTTTTTTGTTTGTTTGTTTGTCAGTTATTGGAACACACCTAACCTCAGGATGATACCCAAAAAAGTTATAAAATGAAGTATTGGACCCTCAGTCACAGTTTACCTTTTAGCAATTTAAGTTTTAAAGTTGAAATAAATGTAATGCCAACTTAAATGGTATGGATAAATTAATAGCATTACTGAGATAAAATGCAAACATAATTTTTAGGACATTGACTCTGGAGGGAGATTGTTTTTTAATCCCCAGTTCCACAGCTTACCAACTCTATGACTTTGGGGCTGTTTATTTTCATCATGCTTCAGGTTTCTGATCTGTAAAATGAAGTTAGTAAGAGTATCTACCAAATAGGGTTGCTGAGAGGATCATTTGACTTATATGTAAACCATAGAACAGTAGCTGGCACATTGTCGGGGAGCTAAACAAGGCTTAGCTCTAATTAATGTATCACTGCAAATCAGGTTCAGTAAGTTACCCTTTGGGTAATTAAGAAAAGCTCATTTTTCAATCCAGATACAGGTTTACCCCACAATCCCAGGGTGTTCCTTGCATAAGCCAAAATGACATAAAGGAAATAAGCAATTATTTTAGGACACATCTTACTAACGGATGCACAAAATAGATGGAGATACAGCACAAATGCTCACGGACACAGTTCAAAGTTATGACAGCTCGATGCTGAGATGCTGAGTGTAGTTCCCGGGAAAGGAGCTGGGCTGTTCCACTCTCACTGCTGGGGGCATGTGCAGGGGGTGGCACATGCTGCCTGTGTAATGCTCACTGCAAAACAGATGCTGAATGCTAGTTTTTCACTTTTCATAAATTGAAAATCCTTGGCTTTCCTCCAGTCAATGAAAACAAGTACTAATGTAGGTCTTTCATAAAAATGAAGAGAACTTTCAAAAGACAGGGGATAACTTCTGATGAGCCATTGGTGTGAATGAGTATGAAATTTAGTTCAACTACCAGTGCTATCAATATTGCATGATGCAAAGTGCCTAATGTTTACCTTCTAGAACAGTGCACACGTTCCAATTTCAGGTGGCCACATTTATGGTGACTGAAAAAAAAAGGGGGATTTAGAAAATTCAATGCTTTTTTCCAATGCATTTTCCTATTCATTTACCCACATAATTAGGGTATGTTTGAAAAATACAAAATGGCAACATCTTTCAAAATCAGAGAACCATGAATGACTGTCAGAAGATCAAATATTTCCACGAACAGTTGAATAACACCCCATATGGCAATCTTTGCAGTATTTTGCACTACCAACAACCAATTCTCCAATTCTCTGAATACCAACCCATGTACAATAATTCAATTCAATTTTGACACAATCCCCCTGGATTTAACATCAGCTCTCACAGGTTAAAAGGCTCAAACCCATATGCCTTCCCCGACTTCAGATACCAAACCCAATTCCCTGGCCACCCGCATTTCTGGCAGACTGGCTATAAGTCAAGGATCTCTCACCTCTTTCTCAGGTTTGATAGTTTACTAGACCAACTCACATAACTCAGGAAAGCACTTTACCTACTATTACTGGTGTATTAGAAGGGATATAACTCAGGAACTGCCAAGTGGAAGAAATACATATGGCAAACTATGGCGGGGGGGGTTGATGAGAAAAGGGGGATGGCTAGGAGCTTCCAGTGCCTTGGAGTGTATACCAACCAGAAAGTTCTCTGGATCCCCCTTGTTTAAGAGCTTTTATAACCCAATCTCAAGCCCGCCTCCCTTTTTGGAGGTCAGCAATAGGACTGAAAGTTCTTACTCTGTAATCAGTTGGCCTTTCTAATCGCCAGCCCCAGTCCTGAGGTATATAGGGGCTCTACCCTCAGTCACTTCTTTAGTATAAACTCAGGTGTAATTGAAAGGGACTGTCTGATTAACAAAAGACATCCTATCACTCAGAAAAATTCTAGTGTTTTGGGAGCTCTGTGTCAGGGACTGCGGACAAAGACCAAATGTATTTCTTATTATACCACATAATCTAAAAGAGAAATGTCACTTTTTATACGTAAGGAAATGACCACTTGCTAATAGATCTGAACCTATGGGTCCCTTTAGAATTTGTGATTGAGAACGTTGTGCACAAGTTGAAAAGACCAAAATACTATGTCTGGGCTGCAAAAGTGCTATTGCTATAAATGTTAGAATATAAATTGGAAGACTTCTTCACATTTCTCCCTTGTTTTATAGCTTAGAAATAAAATAATAATCCAAGAAGGATGGGTGTATTTCATCAAGAATGTCAACTTGAGAATGAGGAAAAAAAAACATTAAGGCAGAAAAAATATAATTAAGCATGTATTAGTTTGGTGCAAGAGTGATTGTAGTTTAAGAGGTTGAAAATAATTGCAAAAACCGCAATTACTTTTGCACCAACCTAATAGAAATTTAAAAACATCAAATTAAAATGTCACATATTAATTCCTTCCAACAACTATGTTTCAGTATCCCTATTAGGTACCAAATTGTGGGCATTGTCATAAATAAGCACATTTCTTTTGGGTGTGTGTGAGATAGATAACCACGAGGTTTCTGTATCTAACATCCAAGTGAAGTTTTAAGAAATGCTAAATCCTTAGCTGTTCTACTCTTTTCATGCCCCACAAACTAACAATTGCTCCTTTTATTGTTATAGGATTTTATGTTTTATTTTCCATTATTATTGTTTCATTTTTTGATTTTTCCAATTCTATTAGAAATAAATCTCAATATTACATATACACATATACGTTTTATACAATAGTATTACTTATATTGCATTTATAACATTCTCCCTTATTATTATATTAATACTAACATGATGAAGAGGACTTCCCTACACTTCAATTTTCTTCAGTAACTTCATCTGTCATTCAACTTTTATTGAACATGAGCTATGTGCCAGGTACTTTGCTAGGTCTGAGGTACAAATTTGGGTTAGATAGACACAGTTCTCACCCTCACTTGTGTAATTATATCAATACTAGGAAATTACAGTATAACAAGTGCTATGATGGGGGAGGAAAGTACACGGTGGGAGAATCACTTCTAGAAGTGAGAATGGGGAATTGATTAAAACAAAATGACCTACTGAAGAAATTGATGTTTCAGTTAATGTACAAATTGGGAGGAAGTATTTAAGGCAGAGAAAATGACATGTGTAAAGACAGATGCCTTTTTGCAGTCATCATAGTGTTTCATATTAGCTAACACTCATGTAACTCTTGCTATGTGCTGGTCTTACTACAAGTTGTTTTCATACTCTGTAAACAACCTCATAAGCTAATTCTGTTGTTACTTTCATTTTCCACATGAGGAAACAGCGGAGGAAACTGATGAAGGAACTTGCCAGGTTTATACAACTAGAAAAGGCAAAACCAGAATCCAAGCCAAGCAGCTTGAGTCTGTGCTCTTCCTCTCAGTTCCATAGTGCCTTTTACAGTGGAAATGTAGTAAAGTAAAATTTTAATTTATTATACTAGGTATTCATTTTCGATCCCAATAAAACAAGTAAAAGAATTTTAGAGACCAACTTGCAATAGCTAAAATAATATAAATCACCAGAAAGCCTGTGTGTCATTTACTATGAATCCTAAGTCCACAACAGATTAGGAAATCACTTCAACAATTATTTATTGTCTATGTCTACATGCATAGGTCCCTGCTAGGATGCAGGGACATATGATCAATTTGTTTAATCTCTACAGTTCTCGATTTTGTGATACAGTATGTTAGCTAATAAGCATATATAAAACTTGTGACAAATATAACCGAAAAGACACCTGTAGGATATGAGGACAAACAGTTTGCCTTAGTTTCCTTTTAATTCATAGCACAGTGTCTAACACCTGATTAAATATGGAATGAATGACTGCAACAATGTGCTATAAAGGGAAGAATTACTTCCATCAATGTAAATCATGTAAATTTATTAAAAAGAGGCATTTTGGAGCCCTGAAGAATGGATTGGATTTCCTTAATGGAAGATAGTATAGGAGCAGGGGAAATGCAACTTTCTTAACACATAAAAGTTGAACAAAATCATTAGAGTAGAAAAATAAATAAGACAGTGAGAGAATTCACTAAGGACTTTGACTAGTGTAAGATTGTAGGAAGCCTTGAATGATGTAAAAGGGAACTTTATTCTTTTGAAAGTGGAGGTTTCAGTAGAGGCTTATGAGCAAGAAGTGACAAGATCAGAGCTGCACTTTCATAAAATTTGTGTCATAGTGGGTAGCGAGCCTATAAGAATATTTTTAGAAACTAATTCGTTCAAGTGTGTGCAAATTAATGATGGTCTAAAGCAAGCCAATAAAAGAAGAGAAGGAAACAAAGACATGTAAGTTAGCTAAGAGTATATTGAATTTTTAGAATGCTGCAATAAGTTTTAGCGCGCTAACCTATATTAACTGAAAGAGAGTCACACTTTGAAAATAAGAACAATTCCTTCATTTCATTGACGGAAATAGCAAATCATTCCTCTTCTTATTATAGTTGCTGTAGTTCAAAGCATGCTTAAAAATGAAATATCTGTGAAACTGAAATATCTTCAATAATGAAACATCTGTGATACTGAAATATCCTCAATGATTTTTAAGAATTGGGAAGGCTTCCCTCCAGCATATGTCCCAGATATATAGTATTACATTTTAGGTCTAATTGCAAAAACTGTGCATGGTGCCCCAACAGAGCCCCAAAATGAAAAACTAGTCCATGTGGAATTAAGATTCAAAAAACAAAAAGTAGATAAAACCTAAAGTGTGGACTGATTTGTATCAAAACTCTTACTTTAAGTATAAATGAATAAAACACATTTAATTTATTCAGATATGAAATCTCTCCTATTGATATTCAGTATCTGCCTAGAGAAAGTTAAATAATGTTGTGTTTAAACTAAACTAGATTCTATTTAGAACTGATGGATAAATTCTGTCTTTTTCAGAATCAATGTTTTAAACAAAGTTATGGTTCTGAAAGTGTGCTCAATTATTATCCACTCATATGTCTAGATTCCTATCTTGTCTCAACTCTCATGTCATCCATCCATCCTCTACTCCCACCCACTCACCCCCCCCGAAAAAAAAAAAAAAAAAACTGTAGAAAAGTTAGATCAAGAGTCAGATATGGAGAATTTTAAAAATAAAGTGATTTGTTTTGGGGCCCACTATGAAATGATCAGGTCAAACCATCTAGGAGAACATCATCTAGCTAAGAACTGGACTCCAGCTCCCATGGAAGGTTAAGTTATGGATCAAAAGTAGTGGAGAATGAAGGAAAAAATGAATGTCCTGAAGCAGGAGGGAAAAGGCAAGATAGAGAAGAGCTCTGTCTTCTGGAGGATAGCTGTGTGTCTCTGCTCAAGAGGAAGAACAATGGCAGTAAGAATAACTCCACTTATCAAACATTTCTTTCCTCATGTCATCCTCATAACAAGTAGGTTTTCAGACGAGAACAGTTGAGGCTGATAAAGAGTAAGAAACTTGTTCCAGGATCCAGTAGGAAATTGTAGAACTGGGGAAGGGTTTATTCCGTATGATACAATCCTAGTGTTTGTATAGCCACGGTTTGGGGCTTTTCTTGACCTGGCACTTCCAAGGCACTCCATACACTCCCTGTCTTGGCTTCTAAACAGCTCACTGGGCACTCATGTAGGGAATGGAGACTGTCAGTTTCCCCAGGGTGGCAAACGGTGTTTGTCCTGTTCTGCACTTTTCCCCAGCAGAGTGCCAGCAAATAGGAGACCCTCAAAACTAAGTGGTTGCTGGAGGACCGCAATAAATTTTTAAAAAGGTGAAATCTTTCCAAAATTAATTTATGTAGATAAATGTATAATGTACTGCAATGATCCACTGGTAAAACCAGCAACTTTAATTTCAACTCATGCTATTAAAGAGAGTTGTCATTGGACAGGTAAGGTATATCTTTATGTATTCACAGTAGAATTTGTTTTGAGAAACTATAGGTCTAAATTTTAAGAACTAATGTATTGGCCATGCTCTATTTTAGAAATCTGTTATCAAAATACTACTTATAGTTACTAACTCAGTAAATATAATAAAAATATTTAGATTTGAAGCCATACACAATTTATGGCTACATAAATAGATATGACTATTTACTTAACCCTCTGTAGACATCATTTGTATCTTTTTTGCAACTAATGTTAGTTGTATATGCATACATGCATTTTTCACATATCTATACACATATGCACACACATGTATTCACACATAGACAAATATAATGTAACCAGTCAGAGGGATATCTTTGTCTAAGTAACATAGTGATGATTTGCCATATTGTTCTTGATGAAGTGTCCTTGACAGCTTGCCTAAACTCACAAGCAATATTTTAATATTTTACCATCCAGAGATATTACAAGACATAAAATAGGTCTACTGAGGGATTGAAGGACTTCAGAAGAATGAAATCTTTGTTTTAGATAGATGTTTGCTGCATATGCAGTTTCTAACTTAGAAATGGATTAAGCTTCAAAAATTTGCATTCTTGGTGGCTGTTTGACTCGGCAATAAGCAGTATAGTGTTTACAGTGTGCCATGCATTGTATGTAGCACCTTACAGATTTTGACTTATTTCGTCTTACAACAATCCTATAAAGTAAAGATTATCTTCATTTTATTTACGATGAAGTTAAACGTCTTTTATATGCTCACACAGTAAGTGGTAGCCCTGGGCCAGACTCCATCAGTCTGGCTCCAATGTGCCCGTAACTACTGCACAGGGGTACATCTTGCTAAACTCTGCTGCCTTTCACTTGTTTGCTCTTTGGAACAGGTCTTATTATACAATATTTCTATACTTTTCATAAAGAGCTAACTCTCAGACTGGGCCACACAAGCCCCTTATCTTAAATGTTGCACATTCATCGCCAAAGATTACAAAGATATTAAGATTGCACTCTTCATAGTAGGCATACATAATAAATAGACAAAGTTTATATCGCTTTATCTTGTTTCATTGTACTTCAGAAAATTCAGTTTTACTTGGAGGAGAAACGTATGCTAGATAGAAACATCATGGAAGTTCTAAAGGATATGTTCAAGCATTGTAGAGGTGAAGGTCACAGGTAATTTATTATGTCCATTTTCTGTTCAACTTATGACTTTCCTATCTCTATTATAGATCTATCACTGTCAGTATTCTTTGTTTTTCAACTTTTTCTTTATAACTCTAAAATAGAATTAAGGCAAGGAAAAACTTCAAGTAAATGAAAAGATGTATCAAAGCATTTGGGCAATCATTGGAGGAGTCAAGGAAAATGGATCTAAAAGGATGTAAATGCTTATGTTTGAAAAAGGATTAAGGTTAAATTTCTAACCCATGAGAGGAAAAAGGACAAAGGAGAGGGCAGCAGGTCTAAAGATGATTTTGCTTGGAGAAAGTCCTAGCTTCAAACAGCTCTCTGTTTGAAGGGTTCTGTTATTCACTGGAATTCTTTTGGTAATTATCCAGAGAAGGCAGAGCATAGCAGGGCCCTGGGGTGAATGAAAGTGTGAGTGCATATGCTGATATTTCAACATGCAGGATATTCATAGTTCATAGGTAAAGATTTGTGACCTGGGAATATTCCTATACCAGCAAGTCCCTATTCCCACACCCTCCATTGGGGGATCAGTGCACTGTCTTTTGGGCCCAAACACTGCCTACACCAGACTTTCATAGAAAGTCACTTGCCACGGCTTTGTTCTTTTCCTGACTGTAATAATTAAGCTAATGAAAACTCTTCTCAGTCTCCGACTTGCTGAGAACATTTCACAGGAATCTGGGCCTTTGAAAAAACTGAACTCTTCCCTTGCTCAATCAGGAAGTCATTTTAACTGAAGGCCTTTGCCTGTTTGATTTGAATCGACCCCGGTGGACTAGGATCTCCCACACTTCATCCAAACTGTTGAGCTTCCTTTATTAGAATTCTAGAGCTTTCTGTCTAAATTTTTGACAAGTAAACTGCAGGTTTTTTAAAGAAACATGGACCTAGGTGTCTCTGGCATCCCGCAAGTTAGAAAATCTAGGACACAATCTAGGCTTTTGGCCTGAGAGAAGTCTTTTTTTGCAAAGATGGGCTTAGACATCTTAAAGTCAACCTATGTTCCCATCTAACATAAGAAAGTCTGATTTCTTTATGAGCCGCTTTCAGAGAGGTTTTCAAAAAGGCATTGCTTTTTGAGGTCTCAGCGGTGTAAAGTGGAGCTTCAAGCTTGCAAAAGGTGTAGCAGGGAGTTGCTCTGTCAGGTGTTCTGGGCAAATGCCCTGAAAAGCTGCTTGTCTGGCACAAGTGAGGAGTTCCAAAAGGCTGAGGGAAATCCTCCTCATGCCAGCATGTATTCATTTATCGCCATTCAGCTCATTCGGGTTTTGCACAGTGATAGGTTTGTGCAAGCCGCACTTGGTAATGAACTTGAGAACTGAAAATACACCCATGAAAGGAAGCAAGGACTCACCTTAGACAAGTAATCCATTTTCCAGTGAATGGGAGTGGACTCATGTTTTCTTATTACAATCAGATTTCCTCTGATTGGTGAGATGTCCCAAAACTGTAAATTAAGGTGCTTTATTTTTAATTCAGTTTATGCATCTGTCTATAAACAGATACATGGATGTAGATTTGGATTTCAGTTTGAAACTGGAATCACTTAACCAGTGTTTACCAACAGTGTATATGGTGCTGATGCTGCATGTGGCCTCAGGGAAAGCACTACAATAGGACACAGGGAATCTGTGAACTTACAAGGCACTTTGCATCGTTCTAATAGAGCTGCTGAGATTGTTGCATTGAATGTCACTGCTATTTAGAGTGATAAAGGTGCATCTTAGACTTCTTAGAGTGGCCTGTAACCACACATGCTGCTTGTTTCTGAAGCTAGGGAGGGCCTGATTAAATACAGGGCTCACCCACTGTGAGAAAACTCTCTGGCATCCCAGCTGCCATTCAGAATGTGAAATCCAGGATATGACCTGTCAGGATGAGCCACTTCAGCATATTGTGGCAATGCAGCTGTCACTGAGATACATAAGTCTCTAGAGAAAAACATTCAAACTGTTTCCATGGTAGAATGAATACAAATACACAGTTCCAGTCACGTTTGAATGTGATCTTTTCAACAGGATGGCCTATACTAAATATGCACCTGACTGGAAGTGATCCCATACCTCTTCTCATCTTTGATTGCTGCAGATTTTCTGCATGCAGTCTGATTCAATATTTTTCTTGGTCTATATTTGAGAAAGGTGCAGACTATTTGGAAGCCATATAGATTTAAATTATGTGTTGTCCTTCTCTTTCCTCAATGAAGACAAAATTGCTATAGATCGCCCAACGTATTTCAATGAAATATTTGAAAAAGAGATAGTTCTATAAACCAGATTTAAAATAATTAGTTCATATCAATTCCTTGGTACTGAATTATTTTCAATTTTTTTTATCAATTTATAACTCTAACACCAAAATGTATAGTAGAATTTGAAATTTCCTAATTTGTACCATTAATATCAAGAGAAGGTCAGTGAGTAAGATTAGTGATTATTAAGTATTTTTGTAATAGGGAATTAACATACATGGTCTCTCAGGTGTGTCCAAATAGGTGGCCGTAAATCAATTTTAGAGCAAATTATTATTTTTTTCATATTAAAAGTTTCTTAAAAGAACGAAACAGGGTCAAGTATCAAACTTATGTTTGAATTTGATACTTTATTGCTGAAACTGACTAAAATAAGTCTCATATAGAAATGCCTTATCTAAGGCAAAGTTTTATCAGGAATTTTAAAGATCTGCATAGTCAACCAAAAGACTTCCTTCTAAAACCAAAAAGGAATTGCGAGAAACTTTGATCAACTGACACTACACTTAAAAAAGGACTACTATCTCAAACTATTTTTGATTTGAAGGCAATATTGTCAACTATGCATTCTGATATTTAGATAAGTATACCTATGGAATGTTTGTGTGTTTATATATTTGCATAGCAAACTAGAGGTACAGATTTACATATACATTATTATGTTTGTTTGCATATGTTTCTCCACATATTAATGTATTATGTATAATTGTATATATAAATATAATACCTATGACATATAACTGTGTATTATATAGCCATACTTAATAGTATGTTTACGATACATATTCACTTTATTAATTAGAATGAAATGTCCTATTTCCTAATCATAACCTGTAATAATTTGTTTTACTTGTTTATCTCAGGAACTCTTGGTTGTAATAATTCGTTAATTTATTTAACAAATATGTCCATGCTTACTATGTAAAATCATTTAGTTAGATAAGTGTTTATACTTTGTGTGTATATAAGTTGAGAAGTTATCTCTTTTCAAATACCTGAAAGCCATCACTGAACTATAAGGTAACCTTGAGACTTTCACACATGTCATTTCTTCATTGAACTGTGACAGATTTTTTTTTTCCCTGAACACTTATCATATTCCCCAGATGGCTTAGCCATCATCACTGACAAAGTATGAATAATGTTTTAGGTTGAACAGATGTAAGCAATTTGTAATTTTTCCCCTTTCTGAACCAGCTTTGTTTTGATGAATCAACTGGAAATTGAAACTTATGTAGCACTTCTGTTTGAAAAGGAGTAGTGTTTTCCCACATTGGAATATGTAGTCAGCTCTTAAACATGGTCAAGAGATAGGGAACAGGGAAACCGGCCAGATTCAATAAAATATGGGAGATCATCACTTAATATTGCAGTGTAGTTCCAATTTCTTTAGTCTACAGAACCACATATAAAAAAAGGTAATTCCAAGCCAACAAAACTTCTATCACATTTTGAAAAGAGAGTTTTTAACTAGTATATATATATTACATATATACATATATACATACAAACATACACACACATCATATTGCCTCCGTTTCTCTTTGGTCAGAATACTCTGAAGAACTAGAGTTCTGGAAATTCAGAAACTGTTGATGAAATGTGAAGAGAGAAGAAAATGTACAATTCTTCTGATGAGGATTTGTTTATTCTGCCAAATTAATTTTTATAAATTATACAAATTATATTTTTGACCTTACTATACTCAATTTAAATTGAGACTTACTGGCAATTCAGTTTCAGGGAAAGCTCTCTACAGGCTCTAAATTAGTTAGATACTCTTTGTTTAAAAAAAAAAAAAAAAAAAAAAAAAAATCTACCTAAGATGGATCTTAATACTATAGCTGTAAAATACACATTTATGTATACATTGGTATTCCATTTGCATACAATGTGATTTATTTTCCTTATCGTAAATAGTTGCCACTTGATAAATAGAGTTCAGCCACTGCGCTTCACTTCCAGAGCGTGTCTCTAACCTGACAATTCTTGCTGTAGAAAGAACCATCATAGTGAATATTTTTAGCTTTCTTGAAATTAAGGTCTATGAGACCAAACTAATTGGCAACTGGTCTAGATTAGATAACTCTGAATTATTGAAAACTTAAGAATTTGGAAACTCCATATGCTACAGACAGAATTTAATAACCAAAATATGATCAAAGATAGCCATAAGTGCACTTATTATTTCCATTCTCATTACTGCATTTCAACATCACTGACTTAGAATTTTTAATGTTAATATTGTAGAATATTTTTAGGTAGAATCCACAGATAATCCTCAAAGCTTTTTTAACCTTGCCCTTTTTGAAAACCATGAAATTTCATGCACTTCTTTTGGAATTTCAAAATAAATTAAGTAGTATGACTGAAATTGGATCAAAACAATCATAACATTCATTATGCTTCTACTTCCACTCCACTCCGGAGAGCTACCTGTTTCACCTTCTTCACCGTGAATAATCACTGGTCCTAATAAGCTGGTTAAGGATCTCATTTACCGAAGTCTGTCATGTAAGAAACCATTTTGAGGAACTTACCTGGTATATTTTCTTATTTAATCAGGCACTCTACTGGCTGGCCTACATTGGCTCCTGTTTTTCTCTTAGAGTCTATAAGT
Organism: Rhinolophus sinicus; assembly: GCF_036562045.2. NCBI lineage: Eukaryota > Metazoa > Chordata > Mammalia > Chiroptera > Rhinolophidae > Rhinolophus > Rhinolophus sinicus. The sequence continues at coordinate 132,582,148 of NC_133753.1, forward strand.
TATTGTTCCTTAGATATATAGCTCAGTCCTTGAGTTTGTTTTCATACATAGTTGCTAGGCCAAAGACAAAAAAGATTGTTTTCACGCCTGTACAAAATTAAGCTCTCTCTACACAGATCTTCCAGAGTGCCCACAAATTTTAATGATTTGCAGCTTTTTTGGTGTTGCATTTCATACATCGTCTTCATTTGAAAGAATGAATATTAAGATAGCAACTGAGACATTTTAGAGGTGTCTTTATTAGTTAAGTAAGACCATTAGACCAGTATGAGATTTCTTAATATATAACACCTAATTGCTCTTATTCCAAAATTTAAATGAGATTTATTTTCCAATAGTGCATATTCCTTTTCTGAACCTGTGTATTTCCCAGATTCATCTCTTGCTTTCCGCACTTTATGGGTGTTTCGTGCATTAAGAAACTTTATAAATGAAATTTGAGTCAGTATACAAAACAATATTACATGAATGCACTAACACAAAGAGAAATAGATGGTCAAGAATACTGTACACATGTTTCGTATGCCAACTCCCACATATGCCCTGCATTCAGATATTTTTCCCAAGTAGAATCTATCATCAGAAAGTGATCTTAGATGCTTTGTTATGGAAATAGTCCTCTTGAACAACAACAACAAAAAGGCATTTTGACTATATTTTCATTTTAAAGAAAGTTATATTTCACCCTCTTGATAAGTTTATTGTCTTGAAGTCTGAGCTAATCATCTCCATCAACAACATTCTTATTCAAAGAGTCTGGAGAAAAAGTTTTGTTATTGTCATTCCTGAATTTCTATAACATTAGTATAGCTAAAAGAAAACAAATTGTATGAAATAAATGGTTGTCTTAGGCAGTGCCTCTAAATTTATGGGGATTTTGTGATTGCTGTATTCAGTTGAATTGTATAGTTCACATTCTAGGTGGAAACCTAATTATCATTTCTCCCTGCCTTTTAAAATTTATCAAGTTTAAAAGAAGTAACTATTGGGATTTTTGTTTGTCCATTTGTTTTCCTAGTAATATAAACCCTAATAGTATAATACAGGCAATAATTCATCACATTCTATAAACAAAAACAATAACTAAACTGAACTCAAATTCACTAGTGGAGTTGAATGTTATGGACATGTGTGCAGGTGATCTGAGTGATCTTTCCTAATATGATTGCATCAGCATAATGTATTACATTTTAATTGTACGTACATTTATATTAAGTGAATTGAAAAAAGTTGGGAGATGAGGAATTTGATCAGATATCAAAAGTGTGGGGATTCTCCTTAAACTAACACGGCAGGGATTCTTGCTAAAACTGGACTCAGCATAGATGGACACAGAAAGCCAAAGTAGAGACCTATTTGACAAGAGGGCTCAGACGAGCCAAACTAAAGTTTGGTAGAGGAGAGAATCTCATACCTAGGAGTGCAATTGCTGCATCATATGGTTTAACTCTCGGTTTAACATTTTGAGGAACTTCTAGAACTTGTTCCAAAGGGTCCACATCATTTTACTCTCATACACAAGCACCAGCAAAGGATGGGTTCCAATTGTATCACCTTGTCACCAACGCATTATTATTTGTCATTTTTATTATAACCATTCTAGTTGGTGTGAAAAAGTATTTCATTGTGGTTTTGACTCACAATTCCTTGATGGCTAATGATGTTGACCATCTTTTCACGTGCATATTAGCCATTTATACATCTTCTTTGGAAAAATGTCTATTCTTTTTCTTTGCTTATTTTTTTTAAATTGAGTTGTTTTTGTTTGTTTATTTTGTTTTGTCTTTTTATTGAGTTGAAGGAGTATTTTTAAATGTATTTTGTGCAAGCCCCTTATCAGATATGAGTTGCAAATATTTTCTCTCATTCTATGTTTTTTTCTTCCTCATTTTTTTGATGGTATCCTTTGAAGCACACATATTTTTAATTTTGATAAACTCCAGTTTACTTTTTCTTTTGTCACTTACGCTTTTGGTGTCATATCTAAGAAGGCTTTGCTTAAGGTCATGTCATTTTATTTCTGTACTCTTAAGAGTTTTAGAGTTTTCACCCTTCAATTTAGGTCTATGATTCATTCTTAGCTATTTTTTTGCAAAGGGTATGAAGAAGGGGTCCAATTTTATTATTTCAACATTTCATTGTAACTAAATATTATGACATACATTACAGTAAGAAGTCTCAGGCAAAGTGCAGTTTGTTATACAATAGCCTGAGTTTGTATTATTGTTTTCACTTTCATATTTTTCCATTGCAAAGAATAGTATATTACATAATGTAATTATCTTTACAGCTGTATTTCTAATTGTTTTATATTTTCAGAAGTATAGGAACATTCTGTTTTTTTTCAAAAAAATACTCTATTAATGATCTTCCATTCGGCAGCCATTTTATAAATGTGATTTATATATTAAGAATATGTTGAAGGGATCAGTATTAAGTAAGGCTCAAAAAGAGAAAAGGGCTAGTTTGGGCTTTCATCAAGTAAAAATTGACATCTGGAGGGGGAAAAAAAGACAAGTATTTATTGACATGTGACTTAATGAAAAATATTATATATTACCTTAGAGCCCTTTAAAGTTTAAATAAAAATTTTTTAAAAATCCCTTAATTATCTTGTGCAGTAGAATTACAGCACTAGCATTTCTAGTGACAGGTTACTTTGGAATATAATTCAGATCCCAAAGCCTGCATCCCTGATAGTGCCCCTTTCTCAACTTACGTACTCATAGAAAGTCCTTTATTGAGTAATAAATTTATGCCAAGAACAAGGCAATTGCCAAAATGGGCAGTCCTTTCAGCATCACACTCTTTATAGCAGGAATAATGACCTAAATTTTACTACGCTCCCATATGCTATTATTTTGAAACTTGCTGGGAAAATTTTAAAGAACTACTTTGAACTTGCATATGACTATCTTGATTCCATTCCTTCACTGGGCTTTGGGAAGAACTCCAATCATCAGCTGATGTTGTTTGTACTTTACATTATTGAATGGATTATAGATCACATTTGTTGGTCCTTCTCTTGAAATAGATTTTAGCACACTTCCTATCTGGAAGTTTCATGTAACTTGATTTATTGATGTAAACTGGAGCATATACATTTGAAAATAGTCCAAATCGAGCTAAAATAAGATCATCAGACCACTAGAAAAGGTGTTTACATTTTGTTATCATAGTAAAATGGACTTTTACTATGAAAAGTCCATGAAACTCTTCTTATGTTGGCTGGGGAATGTGGAAGTGTCATCTGTAACTGCCTCCTTAGCATAAATGTTTATGTAATGGAAAATTTTCATGAGTAAAACCACTATTGTTTTTATTTCCCAATATCTAACCCATTACTGCTAAGTTTTAGGATTACCTACCCCCACTTGCTTTTAATTCTTTTTGTGTAGGACTCCATGTCTTATTATAAATGATTTCACTGCTTCCTTTTAATTGTAATAGGGAAAATGTAAGGTTTTCATAATTGTTGATTTTCCAAAAGCAATATGATCTCATTCGAAGGATCATACAAAAGGCACATTAGCATTAACCTCATTTAACAACTTCCTCATGCTACAAAAGACCTTCCCCCTCTATGTTTCCAGTATTTCACCTTTTGGATGTCACCACTTCATCATTTTGTGAGTTTAAGTTATAAATTTCAGTTGTCTTTCAAAATTCAATTGGGTTAAAAGAGAAAGTCATTAAAACCTGTGGCATCAAATCTACTTCATTTTTGCCATAGCCTCCATGCACCAGTTCAAGTTAGGCATTATCTCTGAGACATTCCAAAATAGTTAGAAGCCATTTATATAGGATAATATATATATATATATATATATATATATATATATATATATATATATATATATATATATATATATATATATATATATATATATATATATATATTTTATATATATATATTTTTTTTTTAGTTCTCCTTCACCAAAATCTAACTCGTGATGTAGTTTTGGTGTGATCCATTTAAATTTCATTCAGGTTTCTGACATGGTAAATAAACTCTAAAGGAGTCCTCTGTTTATTTTTGTTTAACTGTTCTCACTTCTCAGAACAATTTCATTTTCCTACGATATAATTCTCTTTCATTCGCTTTATCTTTGAAATTATAATAAATAATTTTCTAATTTTATATAATCAAAAATCAATTTATTATGAATTTAGAAGTAAATTTCATGACCTCTTGTTTCAAATATTACAAAAAACTAGAAATGATGTTAAATTTTCAGCATGGATGATTTTATCAAGCAGCTCTATAATCTTATTGAAGGGCAATGCTGCATATTATGTCAGATCATACATTATAAAAGTAATAGTAGTTAATAAATAATAACAAGCAAAATGTAAAGATTAGACTATTGCTACAACTGGATGAAATTTCACGTTCCTCAATCTGAATTCAGATTACTTGCAACCTTTTATAAATGAGAGTTTTAGATGTAGTAGAAGCCAAGTTAAGGATCTTGTTTTATTGGCTAGTAATCTGAGTCTAAATTACTTGAAGTGGTTTGTCCAAGAGCACATAATTAGCTAAAGGTAAAGCAAAGCCAAGACTCCAGCTTTCCCAGGACTTTCCCACTATTGAATATTGTGACTCAGAGACTGCAAAGCCATGAGTGTGCTCCATTGTATTAACACTACAAATCTCTAAAATGCCAGTAAAAATAAAGTAAGGACTCATTAAGTGCCTACTATGCTAAGATATGCGTCAAAAATAGATTCATCTCTTTCTATTTTATTATATAATGTTAAACTTCTCTATGAGTATGTAGTGAAGCTATCTTTACAGAGATACAAGTTATACCCCCATCTTCTCTCTTTACAAATGGAGTAAAAATAAACAACTACCTGGAAATTTTTCGAAGGCAAGTTTCTTCAACGTTGAATTTTGTCATGTAAACCATAGGGGGCTATAGGCCAGGAGGAATATTTTCTTTTTATTTTCTGCAGTCATGGTGCACTGGAGCTGGCTTGTTATACTGGCTTGCAAGAGCTGGTTGTGCCATCTCTTCCCATCTCCAGGTTGACTGATGTTATAGGAATATTTGCACCATAGAAACTGGCAAATGCTACAAATTAGCGACTTTCTCTCTCCCCTAGTTAGTGCCTGCCGTTAAACATTTACCAACACACCAATGTACAATGCATTGGCTGAGCAAAACTGGACAAGCCTATTGTACTTCTTGAGCTGCTAACTGTCCCCTCTGTGAAATAGGGATGGCAACATATACTATAGCATATATCACAGGATTTTATGAGGATCATGTGAAAATCTTTGCAATTGTGACTACAAAGTAGAATTACTAATATCACAATAATGAGAGTTATATGTTTGCAAATAAAATATGAGACACTTGGCAAAACCAATATAGTACAGGTAGACCTAGAGTTCCTTAACACCGCATCTACACTCAACCTAGGTACCTAGCCAGACAAAAAGAAAAAGAACGAAATTCAGAGTTAATGTCACAGCCTGATTCCTATAACAGACATCAAATAACATAAGTAGGTACCAAATAGAATGCAGAGATTATTGGGCCAAAAGTAGTACCCCAACTCCTTTCCCCATGCCCTGAGTCCTCTATGAATCTGATGAATTAGGCTTAGGAAGGTGGATAAAACATTTTCTGCATGTAGGCTATGAAGGCCTCTGCAGAAAGGATTTCCTCTTTTCTTCTTATCACCTACTTAATACAGAGCTCTGCATACAAAGGGCACATGGAAAAAAGAATATTGACAGGTTGACCTCTTGAGTTTACAAATTCCCGCTTTCACTTTTATGACTCTTCCAAATACTTTAGAACCCTTGTTCAAATCTGCATGGAAATCCCTACCCTTTGATGCAATGTCACTGCCTTTGGCATTTGCATTGTGGTTAAGTAAGTCATATATTGAAACTACAAAATCCTCTTCTGAGCTTGGGTCCTGTATACTGGTCCACTCTTATTTACCTTTGAATAAAACAAAAAAGCCAAAAACATTCCATGCGTAAAACACATGACAATCCACACCAGACTGTTAATCACAAAAACACTAATCAGATCTCTGTTTCTCCCCCCCATGAACTGTATGTTGAAAATGGTCCCAAGGACTTGCTATCCCAAGCTGAATGCTCTCGAGAAGCTAAAGAATTCAGTTCCTTTTTGGTTGAAATTAGATTCATCATAGCCAGATAAATGTGGGCTTAAATCCTGGTTCTATAACCTACAGTCTCCATGACCTTAAACTGGTTATTTAACCTTCCCAAACCGCAGTGTCCTGCCTCATCTGTGAAATAACAAATATTCATAAGTTTGTGGTGAGGATAAATAAAAAAAACAAAAAACAGACAAACAAAAAACAACAACAATAACATACCCAGAGCTCTTAACACTGTGTCTGGCTCATTATAAATACTCAATAAATTATTGTTATCATTGCTACCTTTTAATAAATTGCGTATGTTTTTACTCCTGGGTTTATTCCTAGCTTGCCAAATCACATTTAATATGCTCCTCTGTCCCTTTGTTTCCTCACACGAGAAGTGAATTGAAGACCTATCACTTTTTTGCTTCTCTGGAATAACATAAAGATTAATTCCTGGTGGACTGAATTATTTTCAGTAATGCAGTGCTGGAAGTTCAATTATTTTTCAAAAAAGAAATACTCACCAGTCCTACTTTTGTAGTAACACAGTCATCTCATAAAGTACCATGAACTTTACCAAAACAGTTTTTAAAAAATTAAGTTTTATGCATGTTAAATAAATGAAGTCATGTTATGTAGCATACTGCGGGCTGGGAATACAATGAAAGGACTATTTGAAGAGTTGAAAACAAAACAGCAGAGCTGTTCTATTTTAGTATATTCAGGGATGATTTTTTTTAATTTTTTATTATATAACCTGTATAAGTACACTCCTCCTAAGAATGAACCAACATATTGACAAATATGGAGGATGGAATCTCTGAAAATTCATATACAGTATTCAGATACTATAAAAGAATTGGTTTTGGGGGCTGGAATATAGCATTGGGGAGATGCAGATATCTTCTGTAAAGATGAATTACAGAAAGCTTATTCTTTTCTATCTCAAATTCCCGTGGGCGTTTTAGAACCAGAAGCCAACTTATTTACTCTTAACAGAATCTTCCTGTGGAATCAGACACAAAGCTCAGTGGTGGGAAGATTAAATATGAGAAGAGAAATAGAAAAGACACCTCTGAACTAAGGGAACACAGGACATTATGCTATGTACTTCATCTCACATTCCAGATAAAAGAATTTCTGGGCTTGTGAATGGAAACTTTGCATATAATATAATATTGAGTTAAAAACCTTGGCACAGTGGGACTCCATACTCTATTCAAATTCTTCTAGAAATTTTCATGTTCAATTGTTGGAAGAATAGTGTTTTAATATGAAAAAAATGTAATATTACTTCTATACTTTTAGACTTCTTTGTTTAAATACAAGTACAAATTAATATTCCTTATTTGCGAATATGTTGAGTGTGAACTGTCATTAGCACATTAAATGCTGTTGAGAACACCATTTTTTGCTTTATTTCTGAAATGTTGGTTGCTTGAAATCATACTTTAGCTTATCAGGTGATTATTATCTAATTTATGATATCTAATTATCTAAATATCTATTATGATATCTAATATATCTAATATATTGCTGGCTTTAAAATCAAGAAGGATTTACTGAGTACGTCCTTTGCTTTGCAATGTGTTCAAACCTGAAAGAAGTTAAAGGGAACAGAATAGGAAGGAGGAAACAGAGCAGGACCGACAGTGTGTCAGGGAATGTACAGTTTCACAAACACAGAATATTTAAAACAGCAATAGAATCTCATAGATAGAGGAAACTCCAAAGCCATACAATCACATGTTTTTGTTTCTCAACTAAGGAAACATGTCCATTGAGGTTAAATGATCTGACCTCAATTGCTCAGCCAATATGTAGTTACAGAAGATGGCAAGAGAGAAGTGGGATGTATGAGTGGGATTGAAGAATATGGGATATGTTGAATTTCAACTACGATCACTTACTATGTGTTAAGCTCTATGCTAGATTCCTCCACACTTACTGTCTCTTTTACATGATCATAACAAGCTCGTATGTTAAATGTCATTGCCCAATGTCCAAGAAATGAAGTAGCTTTCCCAAGGATTCAAAAGCATTGTATCACAGATTCACATCCACGTGTTGTGACCATAAATATGGCCTTCCATAGAACACTGATTTGATGAGTAAAGGCATTCCAAGTGTTGTGTTTGTCTGAAATAAGAAACGGGATTGATATGTTGGAGGAGCAGTGGATAAGACATCTTGTTTAGCAAGATCAGAGCTTCTATACTGAGAAGTAGTGAGATGATTGCATGTATTAAAAAAACAAGGACATATTTAATTTACACATAAATTCCAGGGTGAGTTTGCTTCATACAAGACAGAGTATTACAATATTAAAGCAGAAATAAAGGGAGGGAGGAGAGAGAGAGGGGACTAATAATATCTGAAATAAAACAGCCTAGTTGATGAGAAATATTCTATGTGTATCTGTGAATGACTGTAATATATATTAATATCCAAAATTGTCAGGGAAACAAAAAGATGCCACACATTATAACAGTAATTATCTCTATATGGTGGATATTTTTCTCCTTCGTTCATTTTTTTCTTCAAGTTTTCTACAAGAAACCTTTTATAATTTATTTTATAATAAAAAAAGTTTCTATATAGAGAAATACATACATGAGAACTAGATTATTTTCTGACTTGAAAACTAAATTACTAAATTTTAAGCTACAATAGGTATGAATTTGAGATAAAAAGTAGAACAGCTTGTTCTGAATTAGAGTATAAGTAGTTTATTATTTTATCAATGAAGTCTTTTCAATTCAATTATTTTCCTAATTAGGATTAAAAATTTAAGTTAATATTCTCTTTTTCATAAACTCTTCACAAAAAGTGTATAGTTTTTAAATGTCAGCTGGTATATAAACAAATACTTTCAAATATGGATAATAAAATTGTACTCTGGGCTTTGGCTTGTAAAGTTGACAGATATTATCTGATTATGCTACTATAATTTAAGAGGAATATCCATTCTTGTCATTTTCACATGTAAAATGTGTTTTTGGAAAAATACTGAATCCTGATCATTTAGGTTGGCCGACATAATTTCAAGAATTACATTAGATTTAAAATAAGCACATAGAGGACCCTTACTGATTATTTGCATCAGCTCCTATATTTTTTTAATTTCACAGACTGTATTACCTGTGACTTTAGTTCTTGACCTGCTTTAAGGTTTTGTTTCAATTTTTCTGTTACATATTGATGCCATTTATTAAGGTCTGTTTTCTAGTGATTTTCTATTAATCAAGAGGGAACATCACATTTGCTTTGTGCTTTTTCTCCAAAATTGTCCTGAAAAAAATAGGTAATTTATTTTTTTTTGAATTATTCAAATTGTTACAATCCAAACATCACAAAGATTAATTTCTTCTATTAGCATTTCTAAGCTAAAGTTTATTGATACCAGTATTTTAACTGCATAGATTAAAATACAACACGTTTCTGAAGCCTCTCTACCCTTTATTTTCAAATAAGATGATCAGGATTTAGTTTTCAAAACACAATTTTTATTAATGTTAATCAATACCCTAGGTATGTCTTTCCTATTAAAAAATTCACACATTCATTTTCTCCATAAAATTTTCACTGAAGTCATTATCACAGAGTTGAGAATTGTCACAAGAATTGCATTTTCGTATTGTATTTTTCTAGATGTGCTGATGTGTCCATAATGCTCATTGGCTCACTCTGCATTTAGATATCAGATTCTTGACTTGAGGGTAAAAAGAAGACAACCTCACTGATTGTCTGTTTGTGGTGTCTCATAAAGTTCCTGGGTCTAAAAATGTTGAGTGATTTGTACATCTCTGACACTGTTTTAAGATATTTAGGCCAATAATTTTCCCTTCTGTATTTTTCCTAACATGAGTTGCTTATTTGTATTACATATTGAAGTTGCTTTGGTATTTTGTCTTTGACTGTCCATAGTAAAGTGGATTTCCATCAGATCTCTCCAGAATTAGGAAATGGAAAGCATTTATTTATAATGTCATCATGGAGTCACATTTAATGTGACCCGGCAGTCCCATACAAATAATATAGCATTATATTATTTACTGGTAGTTATTTTTTTCTCACCTTAGAGTAAGATAACTCAGCACGACCTTCATACAGTCAAACTATTTCCAATCATTGACACTCCCTGATGAAAATAGACACTTTTCCACTGAGTTTGAACTTCACCCACTTTAAACATTTAAAAGTAAACGCGCTTTTTAAAATTAACCAACTGCATCTACTGACATTTGTAACCACACACATACCACAAACATAAGACTTTCTAATAATAATCATTTCATGTTAAGAACATCTGCTTGTTCAAAGCTGAGAGAGCTTCAGGCCTTCAAACTGTAGTTTATGCTCCCAGCACAGAATCAGTGTTTGTGGTTTTGTCATGATGTCACCAATGTGTGTGCTCTGGTTTGGGCTCATCCAGCTATCTTTTGCTGTGAAAAAATAAATGTTCTCTGAAAATTCCGTATGACCCTTCTTACTGAGAATAGGGTTTCTTAGAACACTGTCATAACAAAAGGTTAATAATGTATTTACATTGTTTAACATATTCAGCATGTGGTCTTCACCCAATAAGAAAAAATTAAAAATGTGAACAATCAATCCTGGTTTGAAGGAGGGGGACGAAGAAGAAAAAAAAGGGGGATAATAATGGCTAAGTATATGTTCCCTGTTTTAGATGTTTGTCGTGAGGTTTGAAAGTCCAATAATTCTCTACCAAATGAAATAAAATAAAATTGTATTTGTTGCATATTCAATAATCTCAATATATTTGGTCTCCCCTGAAAAGCTTCATAAATTATTTTATAAAAGGAATAAGATTATGTAAAATCTAAGGCAGGTGTTTAAATACAGCAAGAACCAGAAGGTAATAATCTTCTCCTTACTTTTGGATGGCAGGGTATATATTTTCCTGAATAGAAGATAATAATAAAAACAAAAATAAAATAATAATTTATTAAATTTAGTCTGTTTTTAAGTGGACAACTTTGAAAGTCAGAGAAAACCTACACCCTTCCTCTTTTAGCAGTTTCCACATAAGATAATGAATATGCCAAGAAGTATTGGAAACCACCTTTCACGTCAGAGGTGATGATTAACTTCTGAATTTTCAGGCTTTTCAGGTGAACAAAGTTTGGTAACAATGATGGATCTGAACATTTTGAAATATTTTATTGCCTTTTAAAATAAATAGCATAAAGTACTTATCAGCATTGAAATATATTTCACCAATTTAACAAAATGTTAAACTGCCTAAATGGTGAACTATTTACAAATAATATATGTGTTTTATGTTGTTCTTCTATAGGTTCAGGCAATAGTTTTAATTACTTAAGTACAATGTGATTTGGACAACTGAAGTTGAACACGTCGGTATAATACAGCTAAAGCATATATTTGTTTGCATTTTTAATCGAAATATTAGAAGTTTTGAAAAACTATAGGCTTAGTTTCAAATTCTGTTTTTCTAGGAGAATTACTTAATTTCTGCCTAATTATTGTGATTTTTGCAGTCATATTTAACCTTTTCTGAGTGTCTACTCTGTATATTACATCAATATTACTGCTAATTCATTATGAATATGAAATTATACAGTAATATCCCTACATTCCAAGACCTGGCTATTTATCTGACCTCAAAACTGAGCAAGAAAATGAGTATAATGGAAATAAATGCATTACGTTTTCTGAGTGCTTAAGAAATACAGAGAATGCCAAAAAATATATACACATTTTAAGAAAGTTGTCACTTTGGTCAACGTTGCTCAAGCAGTAGTTCACCGTAATCGGAAGTGTCTGGACGCTAATGGTAACCATTTTGAGCACCTCTTGTAATTGCAGAAGTCAAATGTGACTTGTATTCACATTATTGACTATTACAGATTTAACACAGTTTTTTCCTTTCTTAAAATTTATATACATTTTTTGGCACCCTCTGTATATTGTCTTCAGCAATCTTTTGAATGTTGTTCATAAAGATACTTTTCAAATGTTATTTACTTTAATTCCACATAGTATACTTGGTATAGAGTGGTTGGTATGTTTCTCTAAATCTTTCTCTTCTCTGTGTGTGTGTGTGTGTGTTTTTTCCAGTTACTGGCTGACGAACAAAGTTCCCATCAAAAGACCCAGCACAGGTCTCCTCATGTATACACTTGCCACGAGATTCTGTGATGAAATTCACCTGTATGGATTCTGGCCATTCCCTAAGGATTTGAATGGAAAAGCTGTCAAATATCATTACTATGATGACTTAAAATATAGGTACTTTTCTAATGCAAGTCCTCACAGAATGCCATTAGAATTTAAAACATTAAATGTGCTGCATAACAGAGGCGCTCTGAAACTGACAACAGGAAAGTGTGTAAAGCAATAAAGCACATTTGAAAACAGACAAACAAACTGAATATGCACTTCTTTTCTGAAGATGCTTCCTAAGATTTGAAAATAGGATCCAAAACAAGACTGGGTTTCAGCATCCGCCAATTACCTGAAAGGTGATAAAGGACATCCGTGAGAAATCCACTACCAGCTGATGAAATACCTGCAAAGTGCTCTGAAAATTAAACATTTTGACTTCAAGGGTCCTAGTAAGTGCCACTTCCACTAAGAACACAGTTTGAATGTATAATTAGTAGTGTTTACAAGATCCAACAATGCACTCGTCATTAGTTAACGAAGCAAATATGTTCATCGCTGTTGGGCTGCCACTGCAACAACAAGCACATGAGAAGAGGAACCCAGGAATACAACTCCGCCCATGGGGGCATTAACCATCCTTGTCAGCAGATATGAAGATGGAAACGATTTGAGCAGTGAAACTCATAAGATTAAACAACTCAAGTAAATGCCTTCAGTCAGGACTCTGAGTCTGATCATGAATTTTATGTTTCTGTTCCTGTTTTTGTTTGTCCTCTGCAATCTTTTGATTTGGGAATTGGGGTGCTTAGAAATCCTAAGACACATGTGAATCAGACAAATGATCTTCAAGTAAACATTTTTAAAGTTCTTATATTTTTAAAGAGCAATCACCCCAATGACTTTGTAAAAAAAAATGTATTTTGCACAACTCTAAACCTCCAGATTTTTTTCCAGTGGTGTAGAAGGTACCAGCTAACCTGTACTATTCAGTAATCTTGAGCCATTCTAAAGGAAAGATGTCCTGTGTCATCTGAGATGGTAAAATTAGCGGAAAAAATATATACTTTTGGTACCAAAGATTATACTGATGTTTCTACACAACAAAACATTCTCCTTTCATGAAAATAGTATATTCGTACATTATACTACTAATGGAAACGTTGTCTCTATTTTAAATTTTCCAAACTCAAACTTTATTCTTATTTGAAGGAAAATTTTCACGGCTTTTACATTTCATAATAATTTTGTGGAAGCATTTTGCCCTTTAGAATAAGTGTTTGACTGGTAGGACTGAGCTATGACTTCCAATTCTTTGATATTCTCCCTTATTATTCAAATGAAAAGACTGGCATGTTCTTCATGCCATCAGTAAATTTTCTTAGTGCAGAAATAAGATGACTTATAGAGTGTTGTTTCCATGACAGAGATGGTTCACTTTAAGAGGTTTAACAGTGAAACTGTCAGTATTTTGCACTTTGAATGGATTAAACTGACCAGTATTTTTTCTGTGGTTAAATTTATTCACAGTATCATATTAATGTGTTTTCAAAGAAGCACATGAAATTATTAATAAAGTGATTTAAAATGTTTTAGCATATATGAATTGACCCATAGGCCAGTTTTCTGGTGACTTATGATAGGTAGGTCATTGTGATGGTAAATTGTTTCTTTGGAAAGCAGAAGTGCTGTGCACCCACTTCTACTCCTGGCTTGAAACAACTTAGATGACTTCTTATTTCTTAGGCAAGGCAATCTGAGTAAAGAAAAATAACATGGAGAATATATATATATATATATATATATATATATATATATATATGCAAAAGGGTTTCACCGTAGTACAGTTCTCAATTAATGATATGTATATTATTTTTAAAATACGGTAAATCATGGGGTAGAGAAGACTATTTTTTGAGAATTCATGTGTCTAAGAAACAAAATACAATGCATAAAGGAGATACATAGCTAAAAACGGAGAAAACATGATGTACTTTAATTGTTAATCTCTTATTTACTGGAATTTTAAAAAGAATTGGGCATATATCTTGAACTTAAAATTGAAAAGCCTGATTTACTTAACAGGTCAGAGGTAGGTAATTTGTAGATCCTTAATTTCGATTAGTTGGGGATACGTTTTTTGAGGAGCCTTTAATTTGAATTTAATAGATGTTTGAATCACAAGTAAATTCTTATAGGCAAATCCATCTCAGAACTCATTCAAAGTATGTCTTTAAAAGCAGCAGCCACGTACCTTGCCATTTTTACTGCATTTTCAACAAATGTCTAAACAATTTTAAGGCCACAGCAAAGGCATCCCGGCCACTCACTGTTCTGTGTGTTGAAGTTTATCTCATAGACACATTGAGTAGTGCCTTGCTAGCTTCACATTGCTTTGTTACCCTGTGCTTTGTGTTCTCTAAATACGTTGCCCAGTTCTGAAAATGTTTGGCATCTAAAAAGGGCTTCAGTATCGACTGAGACTACTTTTGTTCATCTCAGGGAACTTTCAATACTCAAGGGTGAATTCAATGAAAGGCATTTAGTGTTCAAAGAACGCAAACTGTCCAAGATCATTTCATTCCTTGTTGAATATCTTCCCATCTATCCCCCTCCACAGTCGGCGGTGGCCTTCCCACTGGGATGGGGCAGGGAGCGCACTGAAGGCTAACTAACAGCAAGAATAAGGAAAAGCATCGAAGTTTAACCAAGAAGGGGGCAAAAGGGATCGTGATGAAATCAAATTATAAATACATACTTGAACTATCTGGGTTGTTTTTTGTTTTTGTTTTTGTTTTGTTTTCTTTTGAAACTATTATATGTTCACAACTTTAATTTTTTATTTTTTCTTTATGATTTAACCGGGTACCTGGCAATGTTCAGGCAGCTGATTGTGAAGTATTCCTGTCCTTCAGAAAACGTGATTGTTACTGTGCTGTTGACATGAATAGGCCATGGAAACATTTTCGTCATAATTACCCAGCCTGTCCTATACTTAATATTAAGTTGCTGGAATTAAAAAAAATAATAAAAAAATCAAGTATCATATTTTTCTGGGCAAATCTAATGATTCAGCCCACAGGACTGATGAAATTACTGTGGAAGTTTTTCTATCTGAAAGAAGGTGCGGGGCATTTAAATGTCTTTATGTAGTCTATATCATACAAAATGTAGATCAATTGCTAATGGGAATTTCTGCATACATGCTTACAAAAGCAATTTATTTAAATAATGCTATGTTTGCATTGGTGGTATAGAAGTGAGCATAGCTGCCTTCTAAATAATGCTATGGGTAGTGTACATACCAACTAGTTATTAAGCTACTACACAGGAAAAGGGTGAACAAAATAATTTATTTCTAATTGAGCCAGTTAGTCCTAATGCACACAATGTGGTATTTGGTTCATAAAAGAGTTGTTTTCACGTGGTTATTGGGAGTAGCTATAATTATGGAAGGGGTGTAGGAAGAGCTAAATAGAGTTAGTTGTTACCTCTACAAGTTTGAAAGTTTCCCCACAGACATTATCAATATACCATTGTTTTAAAAATTGAGTGAAAGAGGGTTATTGTTCACATTTAATGAAAGAAAGTCCAAATAAAGCCCACCTGGAAATAATTTTATTATATATGTGCTATAGGTATATCTATATAGTACAAATAGACATGTGTGATGCATATATACAATGTTGTATATGTGTGTTTGTGTGTATACACACTGGGTCTGCAATATGCACACATTAGATTTGTGTTATGCTAACATCTTCCGGGGTTGCACTGTGAAGCACTCTGGAGATAAGACCACTTTAGAGTAAAGAAGTTCTTTTGAGACTTCAGTTACTAATGTGCTTTAAGAGGAATCTACTTTGAAAGTGAATTCCACATTGTTCATACCTAATAAGGGTCCAGTCTGACCAAATCATTAAAAAAAAAAAAAAAAAAATGAAAGAAAGAAAGAAAGAAAGAGAAAGATTAAAAAATATGTCTTCAAGCTTCTTTCAAGCAATGTATTTGAAATACAGTTTTGAGATTGTGGCCCCAGGTCCTGTGTCTCCCATTTGAGTAGCACCTTTTAATGCATATTGTTTCTTCG
This sequence comes from Rhinolophus sinicus, assembly GCF_036562045.2. Taxonomy (NCBI): domain Eukaryota; kingdom Metazoa; phylum Chordata; class Mammalia; order Chiroptera; family Rhinolophidae; genus Rhinolophus; species Rhinolophus sinicus. Next base: position 132,598,523 of record NC_133753.1, read on the forward strand.
TGTAGGCAAAAGCACAAGTGGTTCAAATGTATATAGCAGGAAAAAAAAAAAAAAAAGAGTTTACAGAGATAGGATTGCTGCACAGAATAATTGCTACTGAATATTTCTTATATAATTTGTGGAATTGACATAGGAGGTTTATTCAGTCAAGTTCATTCTGTTCAACACTGTTTCCCTATTGTTTATGTATAGCAATTGGATGTTACTGTTTTATCATTTGTAAAATTGTAAAATAAACTAATTTTTTTTTTCAACTGTTCTCTTATCTCTTATATCCAAACCCTCGCTCCACTTCATACATCAATGTATGGTGATAGTCTTTACCAAGCTTTGGCTAGTGATTTTGTCTTCTCTACCTCTGAGCCACAGCCATTGGCAATTTGGCAAATTATTTAAAGCGTATGCACAGGAATATGAACAATATCAAAAGCCCAGTGAACATCAGGAAATCCTTAACAATGTATTTGTGTGGTGCATTCTGTTTGTAGCTGAAGGAATGGAGTGTCCAAATTTGTATCCAATTTATATTCCTACTGACTGCTGTTGGTGGTAACACCAGCTTCATGGCTGGAGAGGCCAATGGCTTATTAACACACCGCACATTCTTCAGGCTAGCCTTAGATTTTTTGCGATTTCAATTGCCATTACATCCTCTGGCTATTGTTGGCAAGTTTACCCTCCAGGAGGTGATCCTGGAAAACTACATGTTCAAATCTTCTTCAATGACGTTCTAAATCTTTTCACTATTTTCTCCAAAATTTCGTACATGAGGTCACTTTTAGCATCCTGCAATTTTGAAACATTTGCTAGAGACCAACGGTGAACCATTAACAATGGTTGATGAATATAGATTTTATTTATATTTGCATAATTAACTTTTACTTTCAAAGAGCCATATATTGTTGGTCATTCCTATCTATTCTTGGGATATAATCAGACCTCATCATAAGCCTATGAAATGGATATTGAAAATATCCCAATTTTAGAGATGAGAGTAAATGAGCGTTTATGTGACTTGCACCAAAGGTCACACAACTCAGGAGCGAGAGAATCAGGATTGCAACCAGGTAGCAGGCTGACTTCAGTGTCCTCTATCTTACCCATCACATTTTGATGCTGCCTGTTTTTAACTGGCAATACATTCCCCAGGAAACTTAAATTTGCAAATACATTATATTTTAATGAGCATAGATCAAGCTTATAGGTGAGTATCTAGGAGAGATATACAATTTAGGCTTTGGAAAAGTCTAATAAATGACCCCTACCCCAAATAGTAAATCATCTCTGATGATGAGATGTGTGCCTTCCAGGTCAGTAGCTTTCTCCTGATGGTGCTGCATAAACTGCCAATTGTTGCCTCAAATTATTTTAATTTTTTTCATATAAGCTGGATTATGCTTGTGTTAGAATCTGACTTTATGTATCACAAAAATTATTATATTACAACTATTATAAAGTGTAATTGTGAGTTTCCTGTACAGATATTTTTATTGAATTTGGGTATTTCAATCATTTCCATTAGCAACTATTTACAGAAATATTTAAGATTGAACTTATGCAGATGGCTAAATTCATCCATTTCACGTTAATTTTTGAAAACCATTAGGTTGCTGCAAAAGTAATTGTGGTTTAAAAGGTTAAAACTAATTACTTTTGCACCAACCTAATAGTTTCCTTCTCTTCATGAAAATCAGAGTAAGTTGATCTTCAAATGAAGGGGGCAGCTTAATGTTTTGCCCTTATATACTAGCTTCATTTTGCAGGACCCTGTGAAAGGGAAAAAAAAAAAAAATCTCGAATATAAGAATAAAATTATTGTTTGATCCATTCCTAAAATATAGATTTCAGTTGAGTTGCTTAATTTCTGGAATCTGAAAGTATGTGAAAGAATTGAATACCAATAAAAATCTCTCTCTCTGTCTCTTTTTTATTTTTGTTTCCAGACTGCTGATTTCTGATTCAATCACCAAAGTAGAATTTCTCAAGTAAACGTAAGAGAATATCAATCCAGGACATACTCAACAAAAATGTGCTCAGAGGATAACAATTCTGTATTTCTCTCCCCTGGAGATTCAGAAAATATACTGACATAGAAAACGATCTGAGAAATTTTGCAATAAAGAAAGACATTTCTATTGTTTAAAAAGTCATAGATAATTTTGTATATAACTTCTATCAAGTATGAAATTATGTTCTACAGAACATACTTTGGATAACATGTCTGAATATAACAAACAATACAAGAAAACAGGTAAGAGCTTCCGTTGGAAAGGCTGATGCTGACTATATTCAGTGTTTTATTTTCCCGTAGACCCAATCTTTTGAAATATGAAATTATTTTAAACTGACATATTCATTTATTCTTTCAACTTTTCATAGTAACTCTTACAGTAACAACTACTCTTTTCTAAAATATTAATCATACCATGGCTAAACTCATAATAGTCCCAAAACTAAACTTTATTGCTCATTCTAAACAGTGCACACAGATTAGTTAGCTTTAAGGCATTAATAGCACAGGAAGAAAAAAGAAAAAACATGCAGTGAGGTCCTAATTTGCATTTCCAGAACCTCGCAGTATATTACAGTGCGCTCTCTCCCCACTGTCGGTCCAGCCCAGCTTCCTTAGCTCCAGCCTCCCATCACCACACAGATGGGCTGTCTATGAGCACATCTGCCAGCGCTGCCACAACGTAAACACACTCAGCTGGTAGCAGATGTTTTCCAGGAAAGATCGCTACCACAGGAGTTGTTCCACTTCTGATTCTCTGTTAGTTGATCTCCATGATTGGGCAGAAGGTCGTTGTGTTCACACAGATTATTTGTCTCTCGGGTACAGAACAGTCACAAGGTAGTTGCAGACTCGACATTTTGATATTTACCATGTGCTTATACACAGAAATGCCTCTGAAGGCTCTCTGAATGTCAATATTGTTCTTTTTAAAAATATGAGCCTTTATAAGTCTTTATTTGCTGAGCTCTTCAAAAGTAAAATACGAGCTGAGCAAAAGAAAAATAAGTATACTCTCTGATGTTCTATGGCCATCGTTGAGACTGCTAGTGTTCTTGTGAGTTGTTATAATAATTATATTCATAATTCTTAGTCCTACTTTATATCAATAAATTCTGTATTCATTTATGGGGTAATTTTATTTAATTCTATAGACGATGATGACACGTTTTACTTATATGAATGTATAAACTCATTTTCAGGATATATTTGCAAATCCTGATAGAATATAAAATCTAAAAATATTTCACCTTATAAATGATTACATTTATTCAACATTTATAAAGTAATAGTACCTACTAGGCACTTTATTAAACTTGAAGAATACCTTTCCTCACAGTTATCAAAACTTAGATGGAAATCACATACAGGAAAATAATCATATCCTTTGGTGACAGTATTCTGTCCCTAGAGTGTACAGAGTGTTAGGGGAGCATAGAGGAGGCCAGGCAGAGGACTAGGTACAAAGAGCATGGTTTGTACTCAGGTGGTAAAATGAAGGCAAGCAATACTCCATTAACACATGAAACCCAAAGAGCAGGTATTAGCTGTATTTCTGTGTATATATATATATATATATATATATATATTTCTGTATTTATATATGTATATATATATATATATATATTTCTGTATATATATTTCTGTATATATATATATTTTTGTATATATATATATATATATATAGAGAGAGAGAGAGAGAGTCAGAGAGACAGAGAGACAGAGAGAGACAGAGACAGAGAGAGAAAGAGAGAGAGTGCCAAAAAATATATATACACATTTTAAGAAAGGAAAACTGTATTAAAATTGTAATACTCAACATATATTGATAATGAAAGACGAATAGAAGTCACATCTGACTTCTGCAATTACCAGAGGTGCTCAAAGTGGTTACCATCAGCATCTAGACATCTGATTACAGCAAACTACTGCTTGAGCAACATGTATACATTTTTTGGCACCCCCGTATGTACCCCTGACCACACTTCCCCTGAATCATTGTTGAATTACAAGTTTAAATAAAACTGCAGTCTAGACTACCCCGAACACTTACCACTAAAACCACAAAACTGCAGGCCTGTTGAAATTATGCATTGTACAATATCCTTCACTTCTAAATATTTCTGTTTTAGTATTTACTTTATGTTTCCAGCTTGAAGGAATGCACCGTAAAAGAAAATGTCTTGGACTTGCTTCCAAGTAATGACTTTTAACATGATTTATTTCTGTCACTTTAATACATGCTACCAAATTGTCATAACTTTTAAGTTTCATTTTGGGATGATCTGAGAATTTGAAAATGCACCTGCCCCAAATTTCTAAGATATAGATTGTTAACCTTCTAATATTACTTCTCATTCAATGACACATCTTCTATCTCCTCTGCAGATTCCTTCTTTTATGTCCTCATCTAAACCGTGTTTCTGTAGGACTTTTCTTTAGTTTTCTTATATCTCCACAATTCTAGATATCTTATCTGTTCTGATGCTTTTAAACTGGCAGAGACATGGACAGGTGGAGATAATAATCAAATGAAGGAATCTTTTCGTAGAAGCAGGTATATATTCATGTCATACTCATAGTTCAGAGTCCCTCAAAAACACAGCTCGACGGGGTTTTAATGAAAATAGGCTACTGGGACAATGCTTCCAGAAAGCAGAAGTGGGGAACCAAGTTGCCATACATGGGATGTCTGTGCCCCTCCCAAACTCATATGTTGAAACCTAATCCCCAAAGTGAGAACATTTGGAGGTGGGGCCCTTAGGAGGTAACTAGGTCATGAGGTGGAAAACTCATGAATGGGATTAGTGCATTTATAGAAGAGACCCCCAATCACTCCCACACCCTCTACACCATGTGGGGACACAGCAAGATAATAGTTGACTTTGAACCGGGAAGCAGGCTCTCACCAAACACCAAATCTGCTGGTGTTTGATTTGGGACTTCCCAGTCTCCAGAACTATGAGAAATAAATGTTTGTTGTTTATGAGCCACCTAGTCCTTTATATTTTGTTATAGCTGCCTGAATGTACTAAGACACAGGGAGTCTATAACATAAAAGGAGAGAAAGCCTACACAGAGATATGCTTTCAAATTAGCTGCTTCTGTGAATAGTGGAGGCTCAATCCCATGTGGACTAACTGAGAAAATTTATGATAAGGGTCTCAGGATTCAAGGGACGGTAAGAGGAAGCAATTGTTCATCAGTCCCTATCCAGAACTGAGAGTTTACCTATGAGTCATAAATTCCCTGAACTTCTGAGTTATGTATGTGAATTCTAAGCTAGCTCCCATAGGTATCCCAGAGCATGTGCCAGAGAAGCACCCAAGCAATGTGCAAAAGAGGCAATGCAGCTGGACATGAGGTGCCGTCTGCACAGTATTGTTGGATGGACCAGTGACTGGAATGAGGGGTGAGGCAGAGAAAAGTTGAGGCAGTGCTTAAGGTGTGTAATATGGTTCTTCTAGTGCCACTAGTGGCATAGGTTGATGCCTTCCGTTAATTCCAATCCACAACAAACTCTCCAAATTGGTTGATTTCTGTGAAATGTATAGAAGAGTTCCTATAAGAGAGTTAGTTTGGAAACTATAGCCCCATCATCTGTGAATTCTCATTTCAAGTCATAACTGGTATTTACCATCTCCTTCTTTCTGGAAGCCCCCTTACTTCAGCTGGTGTGGGTTTCTTGCCTAAGGGGTGATTGAAATCTTCAAGGAATCTGAGAACGTAGTTGACTTGTCTGTGGTAGACCTTGATTGCTGCAGTGGTCCACTCAGATTTATTTCTGGGCACTGAAGCACCAAGAGATACCCAATGAATTTTCTGTGTCCTAGACATCCTCTTCCCTTTCCCCATCATATAGCACTAACTCTAACTCTTTATCATGACCAGCGTCAATTATCCCTGCCAGTATGATAACCCCTTTCCTTGCCTATTGGCTCACTGGCATAAGCACCCCAATTGATAAGGTAGGAATCTTAGTTCCAAGTTCAGTGGGATCTTTATTGAGTCCCTGGAAGAAACCTTTTCCCCACTAGAAATCAGAATTTATAATCTAACAGAGTCTAAATTGTGAATACAGGAAACAGAAATTTCCAAAATGGACTGAGGAGAGAAATGGGAAGAAGAGCCAATGGTACCTTTGTTAGTCAGGGGATTGGAATTCTAGATATTAGGAACACAGCCATATACTAGCCATTCGGTTTAATGCATATTACACGTCATAAAGGACAGAATACAAAACCTGTGTATCTTGGCTCTGAGCTGTTATTCTACTGAGCAGTTAAGAGGTCATTCATTATCATATTAGGTTAGCACTTTGTGGTGATAAGGTGTGTAATGAGCCACAGTACTGGTAAGGCACCCATTGCCTTACCTTGTTTGCCACAACATTTTCTTGTTAGTCTGAGGAAAATTTCAGGATCCCATTCCAGTGAATTAGGGATTTTGTGAGAGCCTGCATGGTAAGTTTGGTAGAAGCATTGTGTGTAAGAAAGCAAATCCATATCCAGAATTATATTAGTTTTGGTAAGGTTAAATTGCTGCCTCTTCTCGGGTTGGAAGGGTCTAATTTGAAAGGATACAGAAATTTTACCTTGTACCATTTCAACATGTTTCCACATTGTTCAACTTGAGTTGGTACCATATTGAGGGTCCACATTGGTTGCTGCCATTAACAGATTGGACATTCAGCCATGACAATAGCCCGCCCAGCCTTAGTGAGAGGGAACCCACACTGTTGGGCCCATGCATAGTTCCATCTTGGCCACCACTGACTATCTGTTCACGGGTCTGTTGTACAAACACTGTGTTGGCTGAGAAATGAACTGACTGCCATCAGCAGCAAGGACCATCATGTCTCCCTAGTGGTTGACATTTTCTTCTGTGATAGAGATTTTCTGTCTCTGTCAGACATTAATGTGAGATGCACAATAATATACAAATTTTGTGCCTTCTCCCAAATCCATCTGCATGTAATACTCCAGATTTCCTTTTTTCTAACTTCCAATCTTTATCTGTCTATGTCCCTATTCAACTCGTGAGATCATTTGCCTCTCTGATACAAAGTGAATGGCCAAGCATACTACTCCAAACTCTGCTAACTGGGACAATTTCCCTTCACCGCTCTCTTACAGGACCATACCTGCACTGGGCTGAAGTATAGCCGGTATACATTTTCAGCTTATATCAACATATAAAGCTGACCTATCTGAGAACCAGACCTGAATTTTCCCTCTCTGTCACTTGGTCCTATGGAATCCCCTAGGAGGCCATAGATGTGAGCAGAGAAGCAAACAAAGGTCCGCTAGAAGTAGTTGACATGGAATTTGGGCCACCTATTTGTGTAATTTATGTGTGCACCCTACGCTGACTTAGGCTTCATTGTCACCCAATGAATTCAGATGGTATATGGGTGCCATATAACAGGTATAGGAAAAATAGTAATTTTAAGGACAATTAGGTTGAATGGCTATTATTAAGCACCACAACTGATGCCCTAGAAAACTATAATGAAAGCCTATTGTTAATTAACAGGCAATTGAAGAGCAATATGAAAGATAAAGAAAGAGACTCCCTGGGAGCTCACATAGATACATATATTCTTCCTCTGAAATGGGAAGACAGAGAGAGCAGAGGACCAGGCCCAAAACTTACTCATTGAATAATCCAGCTCCAAAGAAGGTAAAACTCTCAACCAAGGAAGCTTGTTTTTTTCCCTTGTTGGGGGGGAAAAAAAAAATCAGGGACACCTAGGTTGACACCTCCCAAAATATGGATTTCCTACATTTTCCTGAACCATGTTTAAAGTGTTCAATAGCAACATAAACCTAATGACTATTAATTTTGGCAGTGCAGCTTAAGACACTGCTTCTCTAATAGAGCGTGGGAAGGCTTTTATTGACAAGAATTAGGTTACATCTATGCAGGAAGAAGCCCGGGGCTGCAGACAAAAAGGCCTGGTCTAGTCCTGGTTCCCCTAACTTATTTTGCTGATTTTCAGATTTTCAAAAAAATCTCTGAATTTCAAATTATCTGTTAACTGGAGAGAAGAATATTACCCTCTTAAGTCTGATATATGAAGATGTAATCAGTAATAGAAAATCATTTTAATGGTGAGAAGAATTTGTGACATATTATGTATTGAGGGTAAAAGAAATGTTGCAAAGGAACGAGTTTGTCATAACAAATAAATTACAGAAAATTTACCCTATATTCTTAACAAAGTACAATATAGAATTCTTGATTTTTCCATGATAATTTCACCACATGTTTATATCATTAAATGACATATAGTTTATTATGCATGGCTTACACTCAATAATAAAAGTAGAATCATACTTTAGGTATCACTTTACCACTGGGGTTTTCTCTTAGCATAATATTTATGGACTATACTGATGTCAATGCACGTAGCATTATTTGATTCATTTTCACTACTATTTAGTATTCTATTGTATAAAAGTAAATTTTAAAATCCTGGCTATTGGAATACTCAGATGAAAGAATAATTTTCAGATCACATCCTACCTCCAGCTTTTCAGATGCAAAACCCAAGTTTCTCTGCATGTGTCAGGAGGTACTACTCAACGGGCACACCTGTATGTCTCAAGTCAAAAAGTTTTGTTAATTACAGGTTGATCCTCAGGCAAACATTTTTCCTTAACATAGATATTTAATTCTATTCATTCCCAAGGAAATAGGATATATTTAAAAGAGAAGGTGCACTCAGGGTGACCAGGATCCTGGCTGAATTCAAATGATAGCTATTATAGACTAAATGTAGTTTTTCAGTATTCATTGCTTATCACCCCCCTTCTCTTTGTCTCTTTAATCGCATTTCTTGACACTTCAACTCTATGGACCAAAGCGTATGCTCTGACCATGCTAAATTTTTTAAAGCACCCTTCTATTTCTATTCCCTCTAGCCTAATCCTTTTAGCTAGAACACTCTTCCTGCCACTCACTACATACTATGTGGCTAGCATCTAGTTATCATTTTGGTCTCAGTTCAAACATCAATATATATTTCCCATATCGAAGCACAGTGGTATTGCTTCTGTCTGTTATGACTAGAGGGTCTCTTACAATACCTAGTACATAGTAGGTCCATGATACTTTTAGTTGGATGAATGTATTTAATTTGACTGTGTTTCATGGATTCTAAAGCACAACTTTTAATGTTCTAACATCTCTAAAATCAGAGTGTTCTTTAGCATTGGTAGTGTTTATAAATTAATTATTTGTTTTGTTTTAATTTCACCTAAACAATAGTCTTACAATGTATTTGATTCTACAAAAAGATGACAATTAATGATGAAAATGCTTGAAATTTGAAATTATTTTTCACTGTAGTGTTTGATATTTAATAAATAGCAAGTATACTACTAATATGAAAATTAATTATTAACCATAAATTAGTATTGACCAGAATCTTTCTGTCACATTTTTATTCTCAAGAGAAGTTGCTGAACTATTTCTTTCATGCTGCGTTAGCTTGTTCTTATACCACAAATTACTGCAATCCAAAATTTGATCAGCAGGATCTCCAAATACATTGTTGATAAACATTATATGATAATATCACCAGGTTATCCACAAAGAACATCTCTCCAGCTTGAGAAAGAGACTTAGCTGTAGTGAGGCAAGAATTAAATTCTTTAGAGACATTAACCCTAAAAATGTATAATGACCTTCCACATATAATCAAAAATAGAATTACCACTATGTAGTAAAATCATTGTAAGAAGGAAAACAAGTCTCCAAGATGAGTTTATATTTTTAAATCAATTACGAAATTCTTTAAAAAAAATATGTTGTGTCTCTATCAGGCTTGTTGTCTTCCTATTGAATAATCTAGCATTGACCACACATTCTCAGGCCACAAACATTGTTATTTCTGTCTGAAAGGACAACAGATGTTTCATCATGTGTTTAAATCTCAGCTGTTTTATTTGCAATTATGAGTTAAAAGAAAAAAAGAAAAGAAAAAGGAAACTTCAAACGGTCCAGAATGGATATCATTTCATTGGAAGAGGAGGTGTGGGGTCCTCCTTTTGAAGAAGAATACTGCTAGTCCATATTGATCTAGTAGCTACACTAGGACACAGAGGCCCTTGGCAAAGCCCTGTTCTAAGATCCAGACTCCCGGGGCTCAGTGGGCAGGAAGTGCTGGTCTCCTTTGTTCGGAATTATTAGATCACCACCAAGCAAGTGCTGCTCCCCCTTGGTCTCCGATTTGCCTGATGACTCACATACCAGGTGTTCAGCCCTGATTCTGGCTCTGGGCAGAAGGCCTGGACACAGAGGCATTGGCTGCCACCCTCTTCTTCACCCCACCCTGTGATCAGCCTACTGCACTGAGGAGACATCTCAGGATTTTCAGGATCAGGAATACATCTAGGTCTTCTGGGCCCAATTTAGACCTCACTTACATTTCTAGTGCCCTTCATCAAACATTCCTACTCCCAGAGCTTTTGACAATATAGACAGTTATATGGCAAAATACAATAAAACCCTCCTTCCTGACTTAGGCAGAAAGCTGAAGTCATGGGGATTATCCTTGTTATGAACTCATGTTCCAGAAGAGTAACTGTCAAATAAGCCTTGATGCTAAAATAAAATTTCTGTATCCAAGTGAGAGTATTAAACTTCCCATCTCACTCTGACATAGTCCTAACATGCCCCTACCTGGTCTGCAGCACTGAACCACTCACATGTGATGATGCCCCTCTTTCACTCTATTCCTGTCACATTGGTCTCCTTGCTATTCTTCTGACATATCACTCACGCTTCTGCTTCAGTCTTTGTACTACTGTATCCTCTTCCTAGTGTTCCCTCTACCTCTGGATACCTGTATGGCTCACTCACTCTTCTGTTCTTTTTCCAAATGTCACATTCTCAGTGGGCCTTTCCTAATTGTGTTATATTAAATGTATACCTATCTCTTTTCTGCTTTATTTTTGTCGCCAAACACTCATCACCGTCTGATGTCTATATATTACTTACTTTTTACTTATCATCTGCTTTCCTTTATTAGAATGTTAGCTTCGTGAAGGTGGAAAGTCTTGCTCCCATTATTTACTTCTATATTCTCAGCATTTAAAACAGTGTCTGGCACACAGAAGGTACTCAAAAATAGTTTTTGAGGAAAAGAAGCATTAAAAAAATATTTGAAGACTCATAGTTACTGTGATCTTCAAATCCATAATTTTGAATGCCAATGAAGAAATGAAAGTGGGAAAACGTCCCATGTCTAATGCAACAAACGATTCTTTACGACTAAAACTCATAATTGTGTACTTTGAATTCAGTGTAATGTTGAGTATTGATTCAAAAAAGTATCCAAAGTTGTAAACTTTAAAATGTGGAGCTCACCCTTCACATTTTCTTACATTTCTCACACCATAATCATAAATTAAATTCAAGGTACCATTCATTCATTTGTTCACTCTGTTAACATAGGATTATAAAAGGCCTTTGTGTCAAACATTTACAACCACCTTATGGTGCCACTAGTCAGTCTGGCTTACTGTGGGTCACCTTTTAAAACAAAACAACAACAAATGGGGAATGTAGACTTTCTAATCTTAGTTACAAAAGTTCACTCTGCAAATAAGACAAAATAAAGTTTGATAACTTCAGCAATGCCTATATTTTCTTCATTCATAATGTCAGATCTGATCCTTTATGTATTTCTAAGATATAGGGGTCTTCTAACTGTTAATAGACCTGCCTCCAAAGAATAGAACACAAGCATGCTTCTCAGCTCTGGGGACAGCATGCATGCTGCATTCCACACCAGCTTACACGGGTAGAAAATCTGTGCCCGGCCTGATCATTTTGGCTGCGTTTCTTTTCTAGTTTCTGTTTTATTGTTCTGGATTTTAAGTTTTCACTATGAAAAGATCTTCATATGTTTTCAACTAATATGGATAGAAGTACATTTTTTGAACCAGATCCAGCTACGAACATAATTTTTATGGCACAATTGCATTGAAGTTAGAGTGTGTCTTAGAATAGGAAGAAATAAAGTAAGAAGAGGAAAGAAAACATTATTTTTCATCTCTATAAAGGCACCTTTTTTTCTTTAGACAATGATGAGTTTCAGGGAGGCTTCAGTAGGTTTTGAGAGGATGTGGGGGCTGCCAGTTTCATGTGAGTGGAAAAGAGTTAAAATTTAATCCAGCTTGTTCAGCCATCCTTGGCTGGATGCTAAGTGGTTCTGTGAATCATTAAAAAAGGAGGGCGGGAGTAAGGTAGGGGTAGATTTTACTACAATAAGTACAAGCCAGACAAGCATATCTATACAGAAGATTTATTTGTTTCACTGATTTACAAAAATCCTTAAAATGTTCAGCAGTGCACAATTTCATTGAGCCTTTCTTTCGGGAGTAATAGATTACAAAGTACTCACCCACGTCAGTTCTTCAAGCTTGCTTTGCCACTTGCTCATGGAATCCATTTATAGTAAGGTGACTGTACAGTAATATACATAAAATGGAAAATCTTCCATTTGAATAGATAGATATATGGTATTTTAATTACGACCAGCTAGATTGAGACACTGCTCCAGTTGAGAGATTAAGAAATAAGTGTGATGCTATTTATGTTCTCCAGGACATCTGATGCCATCATGTTTTTCTATTAGCTATTGCTCTTGGAAGACAGTTATTTCCAGGAGTTATGCAGTTTATAGAATAAAACTAAAATGCCCTCACCTATTTCCTGATTAAGATTAAGAGAATTCTTTGTAATATTGAGTGTATTTAAGCATAACATTACAATTATTTTTACATTAAATCCTCATTACTGTATTTCTCCAGTTTGATTTTTTTTACAGATATTCGTTGAAATGCTGACTGACAACAGTCTTTCTTTAAATGCCATTCCTTTGCCTACTTTTTCTTCTTACCTCTGCTTTCATTCCTCTTAACACCAACCTCTTCTCTGTTATGAACCTTGAAATTCATGTAAGAAGGAATTAAAAACAAAAAGAAACCTCAGTGGTTTATGTAATGAAACGCTAAGACAAGAAACAATTGGTAAAGTCACTAAACAGGTGTTGTTTTTTTAATTTTTTTTTTTACTAGTTTCAGGTATACAAAGCGACATAATAGTTAGACATTTACACCTCTCAAAAAGTGATAACCCTCCTTGCCCAAGCTACCACCCCTCTGATATCTTATATAGCTGATACAGTTCCACTGACTATCTTCCTTATGCTGTACTCTACCTCCCGTGACTATATATATACACACTTATAATTGATATACAATATTAGTCTACTTCAGCTTCAGTTGTACTGAAGCTTCAGTTGTACCAGGTTTCTGATTGCCCATTCAGGTGTCAGGAGGCTTTGATTACAGAAGAAGAGGCATTTGCGTGGCTGTGCTGTGCCGTGAGGAGCCGTGGCAGTGAGTTCCTCCAGGGCTGCTCTGCACAATGCCAGGCAGTGGGAATGTATGGAAGGACCCAGGGCTATCAACCCACCTGACCTCCAACCTGCAGTTCAGGTGAGCCCCGAAGCCTGCAAGTGCGTCAGATGGCCTTGAGCAGCTGAGGCCAGTTTCCTAGCCATGCCCTGAGAAGTTGCTCCTTTCTGCCATACGTGATGCCCTTGAACTTTTCAGCCTTTTGCTCTCTGGAAAAGCTGACATGCACAACCTTGGACAATGGAGCCTAAGAGGAGGCATGCTGCCTTCATTGTCTCTTCTAAAAGTCCCTCTGAAGGCAGTCAGTCCACAATGTCCTTGTAGCTCCCTCCAGGACCACACTGCAAGGTCAGCGCTGCAAACGAGTCTTGCATTGGAAACACAGTGAGAAACAGATAAGAATATTTGACATCAAACCTCCTGGCGATTTTCATTAAAAGATAAATCTACCTCAATCTATTTTAAGCCTGGGTTCTTCTAACACAATAATAAAAGGGGCAGTGTGAAAAAGACTTCATTTCATCTACCACATTTTTTCCTTCTGTTTGTTCTCAGTCTATAAATGCATTTAACAAATCTAAAGGCAATTGGAAAGTGTGTAGCATATGGTAGCTTTGCAGCCAGGTGAAATATTGCTCAATCAAGGCAGAAAATTCAAGACGTGACTCTTTGTTCATTGCTGAGAAGACCGCAAAAGTCAAGTTGTCCTCTGAGTCTCCTGAAGTGACAACATGGTCGAGGGCTGCGTTGTGTGAAAACACAATAAGCTGCAGAATGTCACCTACCCTTTCAAAGCTACACCTCAGTGCACCCGAGGGTCTGAGAGATCCCGAATAGGTGATTCTGTGAGGTAAAACTACCTTCAGTAGGTGACGTATCTGTGAGCACACTGCTTAGCCACGCTCTGGGGATAAGCCAGTTCTTGGAGGAGGTCTTCTGCTGCATTGAGTCGGGTCAAAAAGGATGCAATCACATGGGAAGGGTGTGATTCTGATGGGTAATCAATAGGCCACACATGTCCTAGGACGACTTATAAACCTGGCAGCATTTAAATATTAATTGGTTTCTAATATTTTAAAAGACGTTAATATATAGGTAATATGAATTATGTTTAAAATTAATGTGCAATGAAGCATTGGATCACAACTAAACAAACATTTGTTGTTATGATAATGGTATCAATATTGCTAAAATATGGATAGCCTCAAAGGCAGTGATTCACATTTTATTTCAGGTCTAAGGGACCTATTTACCTTATCATTTCTGTCTCACACAATTTATCTTTCCTCTGTTTTCCATAAATTTTGAGGGTCTTTTTTTTTTCTTTTTTTCCTTTTTTTCCCTACCACCACTCCAGTACCTAAGAAGAAAAAGAAAATTTCTCAGGTATCCATTTAGTCAGTAAGCTCCTGTTAAGGTTTATATAATAAGTGTATTGGAAGCTTGTTATTTTTCGGAAGACAGATCTTCTCTGAATAACCACTCCTGGAGATACCGATTGCCAGGATCTTGTGGCCCAGGCCACGGGGGAAAAGCCACAGTGCCCTTTCCATAAAGCCATGGCAGGAAGTCAGGCCATCACCAGCTAACTTATAATGGCAGGAACAAACCAAAGCAAATCAAAAGCACCAACCAAAGAAACGTTAACATTTTTAATTTGCGGAAGTCTCTTTTTGCACTGAGAATATTAAAATTAGAAGCCTCTATTTATTTTTTTGTTAAATCTTAATTTTGGATTTGTTGATTATCCACCACACGCAGGGCGCACTGTTCAATGCACTGAATAGGGGCAAGCTGCAATCCTCGACTATTTTCCACTAGAAATTCCGCACAGTTAATCTCCTCTACTCTCATGGCTTTTGCGGCTTCTTTATACCAATATATTTAAGTTGCTCTTTCAGCCCAGACCTGTAGCCTCCCCTCCAGACTCAGATAGACGACTGCTTATTGGCGAGTATAACATACTTAAATCTAAACATTTTCCCCCATTCCTGCACATTTTCTTCATCTGATGTTTTCTATCTTAACAAATGGCATCATCATCAACCCAGTTACTATGGCCAAAATGCAGTCATCTGTTTTCTTCAGTCCCCACAAATAATCAAATGTCATTCATTAGAACTGCAAGTACCTCCCAAATACACACATTGCTCTCCGATCCCTTTACCATTATAATAGTCTGAGACACTAATATTTTGGAAAACTATATTTCATGCCTATCTCCCTGACCCTACTGCTCCATTTTCACACAGAGGCAGACCCAAAGGAAACGCTATGTCCACCCCTTGTTTATAACATCAGTAACCTTCAGACAAAATCCAAGACTCCTTAACCTGTCTTGCAAAACCCTCCATTATCTGGCCCAAGTACCTTTCCCACCGCAGTTTGTTTTCTCCTTCAGAAATCCATGTTTATATTTCTAACAGTAATTTCTAAACAGTGCCAAATTCACTCTCAACTCCACATGCTATTTATTCTCTTTCTATGCTGCATCCCATCCCTTCAATTTGCATACTCTTGTTTATCACCCAAAACTGTCTAAATATCATTCTCCTTGTAACATTTTCCATATCTTCCTATGATACATTACGAACCTCTGGAGAAGTTTTGAGCTAATGATAGGCAATTAACACAAAACCATTTGTGTGTGTGTGTGTGAAAACCATACCCAAGTAAAAACAGTTAAATCATCTCTAAATTATTTTTCAAAGAAAATGAAAGAACATAACTTCTTTCCATTTGCTGCAAGTTCACTTGGTGCTATGTTACTGCTAAGTGCTTCACATCAATGACTCAAGACTTTGTTATTAATATTATCTCATTTTACTGACAAGGAATCTGAGGTTACATTACAAAGAGTGAAGCAGAAAACGTGCTTCAGTCCTAAGGTCACACTCCTTCATGAATGAGTTGTGCTCACTCTATAGGCCTCGTTTAGAAAGGAGCCTGAGCACAGCAAAGAACAGTAGTTGAAGATGCAAGAGTCAGAGAGAGAAAGGACTGTAGGTGGCTGAGAATCTGTGAAAGGTCTTAGATGATGGTGAAGAAGAATCTGCCAAAGAGGTTACCAGGAGCCCAGACGGGGTCATGATCCCTGAGGTGGCCCTGGTTTCCCATTCTCACCTTTCGATATTCGGGGATCAGGTTCATCTGATCCCTTTGCCATGGTTGTTGATCAATTTCTCCACAGGATCAGAGTGACCAGATCTGAGGGACGTTGCTTATGTAGCTTGAGCCAGATTCTCAACAGGCGTCAAAGAGTCCACGTACTCTCACCTCCATCCTGACACTGATGTTCAAACAGGAAAGGGCCTCTTTTGAGCCACGTCTCCCCAACAACAAAATAAAGTGTAAAACAAACACAAAGGCATAAATAACCCTTGGCCAAGAAAGAATTACCAGGACAACATCTCCCAAATGCAATGACCAATGTAAATAAATACATTATTTATTTATACATGTGGCCCAGACAGATAGATCATTCTGGACAGGTTGGCCACTAGTGACAGTCTGACAGCACAGACA
Source organism: Rhinolophus sinicus (assembly GCF_036562045.2). Taxonomy (NCBI): domain Eukaryota; kingdom Metazoa; phylum Chordata; class Mammalia; order Chiroptera; family Rhinolophidae; genus Rhinolophus; species Rhinolophus sinicus. Next base: position 132,615,491 of record NC_133753.1, read on the forward strand.
TAACTGCTCTGGACATACTGACTGCTTTTTTTTGGACTATGGAGTATTGAAGCATGGACTGTTTGGCCATAGAGGATATATTGACCTCCCTAGAGAGATTCACAGTTCCAGATATACCAACTACTCTGAACTAATTTATACTCCCCTACCTGAGCCTAGCACCTAGATTACTCCTATCTGTTCTGCCCAGCTGCCCATGGGCAATGGTTAATGAGGAGCTTATGTCATCCAGAATATACAGAAGTCCATATCATGCCCCCGTATTTTCCCCAAGGTTAACAGTGGTGTTTTTTATTGAACATTGGAGCCACAGAACCCACTACCTACTTTCTAGTAATCACGGGAAAGCTATGCCTATTATTTCACAAATTTCAACATTTATTTACTTAAGCACTTCTGGACTGTGTGAATTTCTATAATGCATACCATTAAATACATTATCTATTTTGAAATCTACGTAATATTTTAAAGGGTGTATACAAATTGCACCTCTGGGTATTTTTTAAGGACACTTATTTGAAGGAATGTGTTTATATCTTCTAAACCCTGAATTATATCATGGTTAACAATAATGTTTTCAAGATTGCAATAACTAAACTCATGAAATCCTGTATCTTAGGAAGATTATTAATAGTGTTGAAATCAAAATAGGGCATATTCATAGCTTGTTAATAATTATTATGATCTTCTGAAGCAGGATGTTTTATGTGGGAGACAGGTATTTATTTGTTAAATCTGACATGTCAGCCCTGCATGCCTATGTCCTTGTTTTATTTGGAATATGAAAGATTAGAACCATGAGAGTCATGTCATTTTAGTAACATTAAAGTATTAGGGGGAAAAACAACATTGAGGGAGGTGGTATTGCAGACAAGGATGAATTTTAAGTCACATAGACCAGGTTTCAAAGTTCTCCTCTGTTACCAACAAGTTACGTGGCTTTGGGTATGTCATTTCTCATTTTAAACTTTAGATTCCATATGTGTGCAATAGGTATAACCAAAGCACATAGCTTGCCATCACATGGCTGCTTTAAAACTTAAATAAAATTTGAGGGCTGGCAGGAATCATGGAAGAGTTTGAAGAAGACAACTGTAATTTAAGATTAAAAAATAAATCACTGAAATTTCAGATAACTGAAGAGAATGGAAATGAAGCTTGATTGTTGTTGCAGTAAAGAAAACAAAGTAGAGAAGAAACAGCGCTTATGTGGAGAACATAGTTAGGAGGCCGTGGTGGTAGTATGGGAAAGACTATGGTAGCTTTGATTAAATCAACAGGGATGGTTGGACTTTGTTGCATATGGGGATGAGTCACAGATAGTTCCATGTTTCTAGTTTGTGAAACAAGGTGGGGAGTGAGACAATTCACTGAGACAAAAGACACCAGAAAAGGATCAGACTGGGAGATTGGTAAATCAAGAACTCTGTGTGTGATAAATTGAATTGCTATAGATTTTTTTTTTATTATTAACATAGACCTACTAAGGAGTTAGTTGAATATATTGCATGTATTGATCTGGAGCCTAGAAGTTCTAATTAGAGAGGTGATTTGTATTAAGGAGGTGAATCTAGAAGCAAGTGCACCAAGAAAGAGCTATTGCTCAAGTCTAGATGATTAGACAGGGATGGATGCCAGAATAATTACACAAGATACATTTATGGAGCTTGTGGATGGGGGGCTGAAATTGGAACTGGAATCATAAGAGAGGCCTGCTGCTACAGCAATAGGTTAAGAAAATTTCTACTTAGTCTGAAGCCCTAGGGATATATGAAATTTGAAGCCATAGGAGTCTATGAAAAGTATAAGCGAAAAACACAGAAAGAGAACAGAAATTTTGCAGACCGCCCCATTTGTGTAGCAGGAGGGGGGAGGGTGGCTGAAACAGGAAATGAAGACAGCATGTCCGTGGGAGAAAAACGAAGTACAACTTCACTGGAATTGAAGGAAGAGAGTTTTAACAAAGGGCCTGCGAACAGTTTCAAGCACCACAGAGAAACCAAAGAGAAGAGATAGATGACATAAAACAGGCAATTTTATCATGACTGTAGGCAGTACAGAGGTTAGAGTCAATCTACCAGGAATATGTAAAGTCTATAAATATTTCTCAAAATATTTACTGACTCTTTTCCAAAAGATTCAAGACCTTTTTAATAATCAATATGTCTTTAATTCTGGGTTGAACCTGAAAATATCATAAAAACAAAATATTCTTTAAAAATTTGCCATTATGATATCGTGTGTAAATGAAAATGTTATAGACATACATGATATTTGTTATAGATGTTAGTAATTCTCTAAATTGCATCAAAATTAGTATCTCCATTTCCGGCTGGATATTATAAACCCAAGCAGAGATATAAAGTGACTTGTCATATTTGTTTCAGTAAATCAGAGACAAAATGGGCCTGTTGTTTTATATGAATAGTACTTCGAATGCCTTCCAATTTGCCTAAAAGATTTTCATTTCAGTGCATTTTTTCAGAATTTATTTTTAAAATAAATTGCAGCAAATAAAAACTGATTTCTTAAGTAAAATACATGCAAAAAAATTGCTTCCAAACTTGGCAAAAGCATCTTTCTTTCCCTTTAATCAATGCTGACATAGAATTCTTATAGAGGAGACAAAGTTATTTTTGCATTCTGATACTACATTACTCAGAATAAACACTTCCTCATTCAGCATCTCCGGTATGAGTCTTCTATTTCACACATATAAATGGGTAGATAGATAGATACATAGATACATATATATATATATAGATATAGATATAGATATAGATAGATAGATAGATAGATAGATAGATAGATAGATAGATAGATATAGATACATATAGATATGTATCTATATATATCCAAAACATAGATATAGACCGTGTCCCCCATGCATATCTCAGCGAACACGCAGAAGAGATCCCATTGGAGAAATACCTTGAACTGAGGGCCTGTTCATTACTGTGAGAAGTCAAGCGCTTGACTCCTGGCTCTAGCAATAATATTTTCTTTGTTACCAAGCATTTAGCAAATTTTAAGATGAATCAATAAAATATGCTTGTGGCAAAAATGTAACAATTTTTATACTGGGTTTTCTTGGATCACCTTCACTTTACAGTCTTCTTAAAAATCTCCTATTCACCTCATTTCTCTGACTCTCAGTAGTTTTTTGTTATGCTATCTATCTTGGATACTCCTTTTTTCCCCACTTTCCTTTCCTTTGCAAGCAACTGCCATCCTGAATCCTCACCTCATCACCACACGACCTCTACAATTGGATTACGGTAGCTGTGCCCTATATATCCTTTTCAGAAATTTCTCTCATCATGCCTTGTATCAAAGAGACAAAGTAGGAGACCATAACATTAAAAGAAATCTTTTCAAACGTCTCACCTTTTTGTAGGAAAATGTTCTAATACTGATTTTTAACATATTCTTGCAAACACAAAAGAAACTCTTTTATCAGCATGGTACAAATTGCTTCTTTTCAACAGCAGAATTCACGGCCACTACACTGGAATCTGAGGAGTCTGTGTCTCCTCTTTGGCTCTATCCCCTCACTCCTGCCCTAACCTCACAAGGTCAAGCTGATAGTGCCTGACCAGTAAGCTATGAGAACAGAAGTGAATTAGTCAATGTATTTTGCCAAGACCACTTCAAGAAAATTTCTACCTTGGGGTCAGTGTCGACCAAGGTTGGAGTTGATGTTTTTATGCTACTTTCTAATGTTTTCTCCAAGTATTTTATACTCTTTAAACTGTATGAGGTGTAAAATATAAGAGAAATCGGGAAATATATATTTCATATGATGACAATAAATGTAAAAGTATCACCACCCTGAAGAAGTGACGAAGAGAAGGGGTGCTATATCTTTAGGTCTGGCCCAGGCTGGCAAGCATATTCCCATGGCATGACTCTCCGAATCCCTTTGGCAGCAGGACGCCAATCAAGACAGCAGGTGAACATGACCCTTCATTGACTACCCATTTTCACTGCAATGCCTTGGTGAAAACAGACGTGCCAAATCACGTCAGGAGAGTCGTTTAATTCCTTCCTGATCAAATTTTACAGGTCTGTGATTCAAATTATTCCACATTGTGGGCTGTGAGACTTCATCAGGAATGAATTTGTTCTGCTTGGAATCTTTAGTTAGTATTTGAAAAAGACCTCTGTGATTAGCCACGTCAAAACCTTTCAGCAGCAGTGGCAGCTACACTCAGACTGAATCTGTGCAGCTGACTTTTCTAACGAAACATTATCTTCCCTTTAATCGATGGCTAAAACACATGATTTTGTTTCTCACTTTCAGTGAATAATTGAACTGTGAGTTAAATGCAGAATCTGGAAGGGCTCAGAGCCACACTCCACTCTCCCCAAGTGAGCGAGGTGCCTCTTCTCCAAGCCACTCCCATAGTCCTCTCTGTTCTCTCAACACAGCTGGGCACTCAGAACGACATAAGTGAGACCTCTAGAATTCTTTTTCCAAGAAGGGGCTGTTGAATTCAGGCAACTCAAATTTGTGCGAACAATCCCAGCAGGAGCACTCCAGGGAAGTCTCTGCTTGACCAAACAAGGCACTTCTACCCCACTTAGCAGCCAGAATCCGCTTTAGGTTAATTGCCCTGCTTCTAGCAGGAAGCTCATTTCTCAGAGCCATAGCTTCCCTCCACTATGTAAATAAAGCACTGAGAGAGGTTTCCTGCATCTTTTGCATATTGATGGAGATTCTAAATGCCATCCTATGGTTGCCTCCGTTTATTTTGTTGTTGTTGTTTGCTTGTTTTTTTGTTTTGTTTTTTTGTTTTTTGTTTTTTTTGCTTTTTTAAGCTCATTGACATCTCTCCTAGCTGAAACATGCATACAAGTAGAAAATTCTGATTTCTTGTTTCATGCATGGTTAGCTGCTTATTGTAATCATTTGCTGGCTGGCTAAGCTCTTTGACGATTTTAGAAGGCAACTAAGTACCTCCAGTTTACAGTTGAGTACCTTGGTGGACAGGGTGCTGACTGGGAAGTCTGGTGTTTGTTTACGGTTTTGTGATGTTCTTCCTTCTGCTTCAAAAATGGCAATGAATCAAGATGTCTGACAAGTCCTCCAGGATCGCTTTAGAACATCTTGTTTCCCAGAATCACCTGTGCCCCCAGCTCCAGAGAAAGTACTATTCACTAATATGTATGGCAAGAGATGCTTTTTGGTGATGATCTTTGTGGCAACTCTACTCATAACTGATATTTTTATCTAAACATTCATATTCCCTGCCTGATCTAGTTAGATGTGAAAAGTGAAGTCTTTGACCATCAGAAAAAACAATGGTAATAGTTAATAAGTGTTGTTTATTCATTTTTCACATTTGATCTTTACGATAATCATGGCAGATACAACTATTCTTATTTTATTAATGAGGAAGTAGAGCACAAAATGGTTAAAATACAGGAAGAGTACAATATTATTAGCAGAATTTTTTTCCTTCCTGTAAACTCTACCTTAATATTCCAAACCAAGAAATGTGTTCATCATCCTGGGAAGGGATTTGAGAAAAAGAAATAGCCAGTCTCTGGCTTGTGTGTATCTCCAAACCTAAATTAAGTAATATGGTGTTGGAGAAAAATATCACATTAGAAATTGTACCTTTGAGGACAAATATCAAAATTAGGGAGTAAGAGGATGCCCTACCATAAAGACTAGAGAAAAATCCTGCCAATTGAGGTGTCTCAAAAGTGGTCCTGAATTGTGGATCTTGTGTCCTGTGAAAAACCTGGGGAAATGTTAATTGGTAACAATCCTGTGCTGTATACGACCACAGGGAGCCCAGATGAGATTCTCACTGGGATGAGAGGCTAAATGACTCTGGAAGCTAAATCTGAATGAGTAGATGAATGATTTTGCATCAACAAGATGTATGCTAGATGTTTATTTTATATTTGTAAAGTTAGTGATGTAGATTTGAAGGGAAAATAAATTTTAATGTTGAAATATTGAGTTTGTGGTTGCAGTAGAACATCCAGGATGAGACATCCAGAAAGCAAATTGGAAATGGACTAGCAACTATAATTTAAGAGTTAAGCATAAAGATGTGATAGTTAAAGTCATAAAATATGATCGTTGCAAGCCATTCACTATAAGTAACAGTTATGTTCCAGTCAATGTTGTACTCCAAATTACTTAAACAATACCTAGCACATTACTGATTGGACTGACTGGACAAATACTGAGGGTGCCAAAAAAATGTATACAAGTGGACACTTTGGTCAACGTTGCTCAAGCAGTAAGTAGTTCACCGTAATCAGAAGTGTCTGGACACTGATGGTAACCACTTTGAGCACCTCTTGGAATTACAGAAGTCAAACGTGACTTGCATTCATCTTTTGTTATCAGTATATATTATTACAATTTTAATACAGTTTTCCTTTCTTAAAATGTGTATACATTTTTTTGGCACCATCTGTATATAAAAAAGAATAGCTAGAGAAACAGGGAAGGAAGACATATACCCATAAAAATATGAATTTTTCAAACAGAAAGAGCTGAAAAACCACTTTCAGGAATCTTTTTCCTACCCTCGTCAGAATTAATTCTTCCTTTTGCTCTACTCGCCTGTCACGTGGTATCTATATTATAGCACTTAATACATTATGTCTTACTTTATGGTTAATTGCTTTAAACTCCTTTCTCCCACACTAGATTTCGATCCCTTAGAGGCCTGCTGTCAAGTCTTAGTACCTTCATGTCCCATATTTCACGTAGTACCGTGCTTTATAAAGAATAAGTACTTAATCCAGGCTTATTGCTCTGGCTTGAACTGAATTGACTAGAATTATGCCAAAAGTATTTTTATCTGAAAGTTAAAAAAAAAAAAAGGAACTATGCCCTGATAACCTAGTAAACACTTTTCCATAACAGGCGTGCATTGAACTTTAATACAGCTAATATGATTCAGTTTCAAACATTTATTATTGTTTTTGCAGTTATGAGAAAGTCTAATAAACAAATCCATCAGGGTTTTTGTTTTGATTTTTTTTTCACCCTATTTATCTGTCAAACCAGAAGCAATTTAAAAAATCATTCTGAAAGAAAGCATACTTTATCCAACAAAATTGCCTTTGTTCTTTCAGGATTTAAGGTACATTGTGTTTATAAAGTAATCAGTTTGGATTTAGCGCATCTCTTTGTTAGCTAGTGGATTTCCCTTTCTAGTTAACGATTATGATAGACTATTTCTGAATAACTGTGGGCTTAACTTATTTTTTATTTTTTATTTTTTTTAATGACAGATCTTAAAGCTTTGCTTTACCCCATTGTGTCACCTAGGTTGTACCACGCATTGACAAAACATTCTACCAGAAAAATAATAAACAGCTTTCCTAGCCAGATGCCTTCTGCCTAACTAATGACCCATTTAGAGGGGCTCTAATCAGTTCTTGCTTCCCTTGGCATATAGATGATATAATGCAAGCATGGAAGCTGTAGTTACAGCATTTTTTATTTTTCCAATGATTTACAGAAAATCACCTTTCTAACGTGTCTGCAACAATATTTTATTAATGAGGCTGTCTAAAGCCAAATTGTAATCTATACTAAATAAAAAAAGACAAACAATGTCTGTTATTTTTCCCCTCTATGTTAGACAGAATTTCTTTTCTGGTTTGCTGGTTTCTGCTCTTTTGTCCAAGGACACTCATGCTGTTTGACTACAATAACTAAAATGTAACTTAGCATTACTGCCTGGGAATTAATATGTACCTCTTTTGGTGAATCAAATAGTCAAACATATGCAGCCATTTTAGAACATAATACTGTCTTTTTTTTACTGAGAATTATAACTGATCATAGTAAATCATATGGGGTTTTTGTTGGCGATGGTAAGAAAGAGGAATCTTGAAATATAATAATGTCTTGACAGAGAGGGCATTATTTTTCCATAGCTAAATGCTACAAACCAGAGACTGCTGAAAGACTATATAAATAATTACATTTGCTCATAGACCTATTCTTATAAAGTCTATAATTTTATAGTAAACAAAATAATGTAATGTCTATCATATTTGTCGGTGTTTTTCTGAGGGTGGGAGTGAGGGTTGCTTGTTGTGTGCTTGTCCACTAGTCCTAAGAAGCTCCAAAACACAAGTTGTATCAAGGACTTGGCTTATAGTCTGTTTAAAGTCTGCTCATACGTGTCTTTCTTATGTATTCACCTATGTCTGAACAACTTCACTAATTGCCTCTTCACCTCATCAAAGAACTCTTTTCCTGACCATCTTAATGTAAAACAGCATTTTCTCTATCTCATTGTCTTGCTTGAATTTTCTTCCTGCCGCTTATCATTATTCAACATTATTTATTTTAAAATTTATTTTTTAAATTATTTATTATCTATCATAATGTGTGTTACATGAAAGTGAGACTTTCTTTTCAGCCATGTTCACCACTGGATCTCCTTTACCTACAATAGTGCCTGCTATAACATAGGTGCTCTTTACATACACCGGGGGCGCCAAAAAAATGTATACAAGTGGACACTTTGGTCAACATTGCTCAAGCAGTAGTTCACCATAATCAGAAGTGTCTGGATGCTGATGGTAACCACTTTGAGCACCTTTTGGAATTGCAGAAGTCAAACGTGACTTGTATTCATCTTTTGTTATTGGTATATATTGAGTATTACAATTTTAATAGTTTTTTTCCTTTCTTAAAATGTGTATACATGTTTTTGGCACCCTCTGTACATGGGGTTTTGAATGAATGAAAACTATGTACTACTTTTAATTCCCAAAACAGAAAAAGCTGAGATTTACAAAGACAGCCAGAAACAAGGAAGGAAAATAGGGGCTATCAATAGTAGCCCCACAGTGTGAGCATATGTGGTTCACAGTGATCTATTCTAGAGACAAACCAGCAGCTTCACCACTGCAGAAGGAACCATGTGCCAGCATAGCTGCCCAAGACACACTGTGGATTTCCCCAGCTTTGGCTTCACAGGTATTCACATTCTCTGATTCCAGCCACCTGAGTCCCTCCCCAGGTCTTCTTCCCACCCGTTTGGGAAACCAAGGAACCACAGTGGCTAGCTCAGACCTCTGTGTGGTATAAGATACCACCTAGAATTCTGTGACACATCCCTGCTGTCACGTGCACACTAGCCCCTCCAGCTGTGCACTTGCACACCACTGGCATGATACCCGTCACTGGTCTCTGCAGTGCAAACACCCAAGGGAAATCATGCAGCCCTAGTAGAGCAGGCCAATAGCCAGGAACCTCACAGCTGCTTGTGGACCTGGATCAGGCCCTGTCTTCTGTCACTGGCACGTACCACTACACTCACATGTAGCTATCCCCACCCCCAGCTGTGCCTCTGCATGCCCCAGCACAACTGGAGCCCTGCCCCCAGCCTCCACTGCTGTGCACACCTAGGTGAGATTGTGCAGTGACTAGAAACCAAAGTAGAACAATTCTGAGAAAGAACAATAAAGCTGAAGGCATCATAATTCTGCATTTCAAACAATACTACAAAACTACAGTAATCAGAATAGTATGGTGCTGGCATAAAAATGGACATATATATCAATGGAATGGACTAGCGAGCCCAGAAATAGATCCTTTTATATATAGGCAGCTAATATTTGATGAGGGATCCAAAAATACTCAATGGAGAAATGATAGTCTCTGTGATAAATGGTGTTGGAAAAACTGGATAACCATACCCAAAAGAATAAAAGTAGATCCCTATTTTAAACCACTCACAAAAATCAACTCAAAATGGATTAATGACTTAAACATAAGACCTGAAACCCTAAAACTCTTGTAGGAAAACATAGGAAAAAAACTCTGTGACATTAGTCTTAGCAATATATATATATTGAAATATATATATATATATATATATATATATATATATATATATATATGACACCAAAAGCATGAGCAACAAAAGTAAAAATTTACAAGTAGGACATTATCAAACTAAAAAGCTTTTGCACAGCAAAAGAAGGCAACCTATAGAATGTGAGAAAATATTTGAAAACCATATATCTTATAAGGGGTTAATACCCAAAAAATATTTAAAAACTCATACAACTCAATAGGAAAAAAATCCAATTAAATAATGGGCAGAGGAATGGAATAGTTGTTTTTCCAAAGAATATATACAAATAGCCAACAAGTACATGAGACAGTGCTGGACATCACTACTCATCAGGGAAATGCAGATCAAAACCACAATGACACCTCACCTCACACATGTTAGAATGGTTGTCATCAAAAAGACAAGCAATAACAAGTGTTGGTAAGTATGTGGAGAAAAATATAACCCTCATACACTGTTGACGGTATTGTAAATTGGTACAGCCACTATGGAAAACAGTTCCTTAAAAAATTGAAAATGGAAAGAACATATGATCCAAAAGTCCTACTTCTAAGCACATATCCAACAAAAATTAATACAGGATATCAAAGAGATAACTGTACTTCCATGTTCACTGCAACATTATTTATAAAAAGATATGGAAACAACCTAAGTGACTGCCAAGGGATGAATGGATATTTAAAAATGTGACACACACACACACACACACACACACACACACACACACACACACTGGAATATTATTCAGCCATGAGAAAGAAGGATATCCTGCCATTTGTGACAACGTGGATGAAACTTAAGGGCATTATGCTACATAAATCAGATAAAGACAAATACTGTATAATTTCACTTATATAAGGAATCTAAAAAGTTATACTCATAAAAAGACAGAGTAGAGTTGCTTTTACTAGAGGCTGAGGGTGGAGAAATGGGGAGTAATTGGTCAAAAGTATAAACTTCCAGTTATAAGTTCTAGAGATCTAATGTACAATATAGTGATTATAATTAATAATATTATATTGTGTGCTGAAAAGTCAAGAAGAGAGTAGATCTTAAATATTCTCAACAAAAAAAGAAATGGTAATTATGTGACATTATAGAGCTGTTAGTTAACACTATTGTGTTTTGCAATATGTAAGTGTATCAATTCAACACATACACCTCAAACTTAATGCTATATGTGCAATTATATCTCAATAAACGGAAGAAAAACCTGAAAAAGTAGCTTTTGGGGGTAGCAAAATAATATATGCATATTATTTAAAATTCAAAGAAGAAATTTACAGAGGGAAAAAATAAAAATCTAATCATGTGGAGATTTCCACCATAAATTTTTACATAATCTTTTATAGTATGTCTACAACCACAGATGAAAGGTGTTCAATGAGAAGGGAGGAGTACTTATCTGAAAGTGGGAGATGAGGAGACTATCTAGTCCATTCTCAACACTGAGAAAGGTGAGCTGTGTGATATTGCAGTTCTCCATCTAAAAGGAAAAATAATGGTTTAAGGGGAGAGTCATTGTCAGTTAAAGGAAACAAGTGAAGATAACTTTCTTTGATTAGACTGTGATTGTGATTATACGAGTGTTTGTTAATCATAGACTGTAGATTTCAAAAGTCAGAGCAGAGGGTTAAGAAATCAGAAAGCTGAAAAAGGATGTGTCATGCTAAAGAGAATACAAAACTGAGTCAGCTGAAATATGGGAGAAGAGAGATGACCAGAATGATTCCCTCTTGGATGGCAATCAAAGAACTTGAGGAAAGGCAGATGGAGCTGCTGCAAGGCTGGCAAGAAAGTCATCTCTGTAACCTCTTCATAAATTGGGGGACATGTAGGCCTCTCAGGGATCAGCCACCAGGGTGGCACTCATACTTCCTCTTAGGTACTCAAAATAGGCTTTGAGCACCTACTACGTGCCAGGAATGATGTGAGTCTCTAGGGTATAAACTGATAAATAAAAGAGTCATGGTCCCGACCCTCAGACTGAGTAGAATGGCAAATAATATGTTTTTATAAATGCTACTGTAAGCGTGAAAGTGGACCAGCACAAAGCAATCGGTTCCCTAGCAGATGATTATCAGGAAAGCTGCCCAGTGAAGCAGGAACCCAGGGAAGGAGCAATGCCAACACATCACCGGTTGCAGATAAAATAATTTAAAAAATCCAGTATCTCCAAACCAATTAAAAGGTACTTGGCCTCATTGCTTATGCGGACTTTAGCATTTTTATAACTTTAGCATACTTTATTATAAAGGAAATAGTAAATGAACTCAGAGGTGCACATGTCTTAAAAAATATTGACAAAGGTAAGATACCAAGATACATATAGTATATACACTTGAATCTTCTATATATGGTTATTAGATATTATTTAATATACAAGATTCCTTTAATGTAACATCATCACATCACCATATTTCAAACATGTCACTATAATTTCAGGCATGTGTAAAAAAAGGAGTCACTGGCTTTTTGACTTATGATGCATTTCACAAAGACACAAAGCATGACTTTACAGAGCTATAGCAATCCATCATATCTGACACTGAAAGCAATATCATTGTATGTATACACAGAGAAGTTGCTCATATGCCTCAATACATGTGTTCCACACCAAAAAGCCCATAAAAAATTTATCTTTATCAGATACTATCACATTTCTGAAGGTTTCCTTTCTTTCAAAGATAAAAGTATAATACTCTCTCATAAAGAATACTTAATAAGTTTATACATCTAGAGTTTCCTCTTAGTAATTTATTCTAAATATTTTCAAAATAACATTTTGGATTGAAGACAACGATTCTTGAACTTTTATTAACATGATTCATAACATTATATTGGGTAGTATTCTTTTCTTTTCTTTTTTTTTTTTTTTTTTTTTTAGGAGCTGGTGGACTGTGGTTGAAAAATAGTTATCCCTCGACTAAGAAAATGTGATAGTTATGCTTGGCAGCAAGGAGGATAAAAAGCTTTTCAGTTTATTCCAGGACATCTCTTTTACAAGCCATTACACTCCAAGCTTTAGTAACATTTCTCTGAGAACAGTCTCCATGGGAAAAACTGCAGATGGAAGATGGCAGTTACATTTTAGCATCACAGTTTGAAGGCAATTGCTCACCTTTGTGGGCACCTGATCCTGTGGCATAAACTTGCATGTGTTCCCCATAAAAGGATATCACCTTGCTGACCTTAGACTGTAAATTAAAAACACACTCTTCAGACAGATGAGGATGAGGGCAAATGGTAAAGAGTTTTTTGTTTCTTGTTTTTGTTGTTTTTTAAAATCAAATTTCTGATTACCAATAGCTTAGGAGTTTGTCTTTAGTTAATTAGTTTAGAATCAAACAAAATTTCTCTTTGAGTGGCATTCATCTGGCTTGACCTACCTGGACAGGTGGCTGTTCTTCACCTGCAGGTGATAATGCATGCTAGGAATAAGCCGTAGTGTCAGGGGCTTTTGGTGAGTAAAGAGGGCCATTCTCTAATACACTTGCACATCCTTAAAGAAATATCTTCATTCAGAAAATGCAAGTGTGACTTTGGATATAATAAGTCCCATGGAAGAGAAATTCTGGGAAGAATTTTAGCCATGGGAGAGATAGGGGTCTTACTTAAAACACCCTTTTAGTCCTTCTCTATACACATTTAATTCTCCAAATACTTGTATTATATACTTTTTAAAAATAGATTTATGTCATTCATGTAGTTAGGATATCAGTAACTCCCCTGAATATTTTCTGAATCATTGTGTAGAAAATGATAGTATAGAATGGCTTAATTATCGGAGTACGTAAATGAATGATTTAGACCCTTGTCAAAAGTATTAAAATCATCTATGAAAATTTCCTATGCATGAGAATTCCCTGGATGTGGAAAAATTCCCTTTCCCACAAGATCGATTGATGATTAACTCCCCTCCAGGCTTCAACAAAAAAAGTAGATGTCTACAATCCACTTAACATTTCAAATTAATTAAAACTTTAAAAGCTGGCTAATTTCTGGAGTGCGTACTCATTGTTTATGGAGCAAAAGATGCAAACTCTGCTTTGTTAAAATGATTTTGTTTGTATTATGCATCTTTGTGGTTAATTAACTCCATTTTTCATGTCAGCATCACATTCCGTTTCTTGCTCATATGTGGTCACCATCTGAATGGTCAGAGTGAAAAGAGAATGCAGGGCAATAGCCCAAGATTTAGAAAATGACTTCATCTTTAACTTACTGAATTCTTCCAAAGCAAGGAAGAATCCAGGTGGTCATCAATAACTGAGACAGCCCCTGCCTCCTTTACATGAGCCTAATGTGTATTAACTGAATCAGAAACAAATTTCCCTCAGCACCCAACTCCATTTTTCTTGGAACCTACCAGGTTCAGCATCTTTCTTTAAGAATCCTCTGGTTGGCTGGTCACAGAATATTCAAATCATGAAAAGTCTAAGGCTATCTAATATTAAAAGAATATTGGCTGCATAAGAGAATCCATGTTTAAAATGTTACCCCCAGAAGGTCATATTCATTTTAACCCAATTGCTTTCTACTTTTAGGAAATAACATTATTTTACCTCTTAAACCTCATTGGGGAAAAAAAAACAAAAAAAAACTAATAAGGTACTCAAAGACAGGAATTGAGGGAAATGTGGTGAAAATAAATTCTCCTTCATTTTTTAAATAAGTATGAGCCATTTTTAGGCAAATGTTTTGTCTCTGTACACATCAGACTTACTACATAAATAATAATGATGCTGATATATGTATATATATATATATATATAAAACACCCATTATGTGTCAAAAACAGGGTTAAGTGCTTGTGGGGATTATATCATTAAGTCCTTCTACCCGGTCAGTGAGTCACGCACTGTGACATGTAAGAAAAATGAGACTCAGAGAACTTAAGTGACTTGTCTAATGTCTCACATCAAATACTACAAGTGGCAGAGACAGAATTCAAGTCCACGAAAGTCTGATGTCAGACTGCACTTAACCAGGATACCATAACTCTTCTCAGTGTCTTATTGGAGAAAAACCTTTCTATTGGTACGTCTAACTAGAAAACAGCACTAATATGCACAGAAAAAGAGAGAGAGAAATTATTTTTAGGTGTAAAGAGCACCCCAAGTTGCCACTTCTGCATCCAAGAGCAGTTGGTAATTCACCTCTTTTTTCCTTTTTTTTTTTTTTTTTTTAATGTAAGAAAGGAGTTTGTGTAGAAAGAGGACTACATTTTTTACCTGAAATTCTTAATTGCATATGACATTTAAAGTGTAACAATATATCTAGAAGGAAATCTAACTGTGGTTTTTGGAGACAACTACTTTCAAAGAAAAGGAAAAGAGTCAGTTAAGTATATACCCAGTTACAATTTCCAATTGTAAACTGTAAGTTGTTTATTAATTAATAAAAGTCAAATGAGATCAGCAATAGTCATTCCGCTGAGGAAAACTCACCTTTCGAGTGGAGGAATTTGTGTTGCTTATGCTGATTTAAGAGTTACCAATGTGAAAAAGAATCCCCATGGTGTCTGATCTAATCTTGACATGGACAGTATCCATGAGACCTGTTGTCAGTCACAGCTCAAAGCTGCTGCCTGGGGAAGAAACAATGCTGTGATAACTCATTGTGTCAAAGAAAAAGATTTCACTATGTGAAATATTGACTAAAACTTTAAAATAGAATTGGTACTTTCTGAAAGAACCTTGTAAAGGTAAATAACAAAGAGAATAACAAAGAAAATCCAAAGGGTGCTTTTAAGATTGTTTTCAAAAAGGAAACAATTTCCTTTAAAGGAAATCTTGTGAAAAAAATGCATTTTATCTTTTAATACTTACATCAATGTAATTTTTCCACTAGTAATGACAATATGCTTTCTTCAAGTTATTACTTTATATTTTAATGTCAAGTGCATTCACTGTGATTGTTAGTTAATAAAATGAATACATTTCAGTCCAAGCCATCAGACTATTATTCCTCAGGGTACAAACAAGTCAAGGAAAAGTCAATCGTGCAAATAGATATTTTACTGTCAAACACCTGTGAGTATACCCAAGCTTTTCAATTGTATAGTATATTTAGAAAATTCTATAATGCTATCACAACAATTTGTTGGAGAGTTTCTAGTCTATTCAAGGATATGAGAAACTATGTAATATTATACAATAAAGACAGTAATCACAAACAAACTGGGACAATGGGGGGCATGATGATTATATTATTAGGGGTATTTTGAGAGATGTTTAAAACATGGAAAATTTACTCTGGATACATTTTATTGCTGTTGCAAAAAAGAGGGTAGAGTAAGAAGGCAAGAAAAAGGATTGAAACAAAGAGGATCAAATTGAATCTCAACTCTGTGACTGTACTGTCAGAGCAAGGCAAGAGCCAAGACGTGTGTGCCAGACTGACTTGTGTGTTTCCTTCCAATAACTTTTCACTCCCTCCACCTAGGATCCCCATCCACCCACTCTGATGACTGCTCTAAAAAATGATGGGCCTAAAAACGTGGTTCCTTTTCTTTGATGAAGAGATTTCCATGAAGCATTACAGTGCATAAAGCTTGTCTGAAGATATACTTGGTGTTTTGAGAGGAAATGTGATGAGATCAAGCATATTCTATTGACACCGTGCCTGGAAAATAGTAAAAATAAAAATCAATCGATAGGGATCAAGTGTAGGGACCACTGAGCATCTTGAGGTACGATTGGGTCCTGGGTCCTATTTCCTTCTCTGTGACTTACCTCAGTGTTAGACTGTGAATGCGGCTCCTGTTTCTCCATGGGTAAAATGAAACGTGAGAAGCAGGCGTCCCCTCACTTTAGAAGTACTTCTAACGACTGATTCTAGCTCTCCCAATATTAATTATATAACTTTTGAGAAAGGAAATGTTCTCAGGCATTCTAGATCAGAACAGGGAAGATGGTGAGTATTAGACACAGGGGTCCAGAAGGTTAGTGAGGGAGGTACCTGGGCTGAGGCTCTGAATTCAAGTCCTGGGTTTACATCCTGTGCCTACCACCAGCTGTGTTATCTATGACAAGCTATTCAGACGCTGGATCTCAGTTTCTCCTCCTTGAAATAGGGATAGAATTCTACCTCCCTCACTAGGTTATTGGATAGATTAAGAGAGCACGTGTAAGCTGCTTAGAACTGTGCTTGGGGCATAGTATATGCTCACAATGTTTAGAAGCCGGTAATATGGCTCAACTTCGTAATATCCTGGACAATCAAATGGTTGTCTGATTTTAACCTGGAAAGTTTGCAACCATAACTCTTTTTCCATGAAAGGACATAGTCCCCACTCATCTTTATCCTGATAGGTTAGTCCTTCTTTTATCCTTCTGACAGGGCTATGGACTCCGAAATAGTGTTATGCTAGCCCATTCATTTAAGAACAGTCCGTCCATTTTCCCGTTCTCTTTCCCAGCCCTCTTGAAATGAATTTGTCTAAAATATCCAGAAAATGAAGACCAAACTGTGAAGATTTCCTTTGTTTGGCTTAAGATCTTTGCCTAGGTATTCCATCTAACATTCTATGAAGGCATGGCATACTGTGGGGGTGGGGGTCGTTACTCTCAGAATCTCTCTTCAGAACTTGGCCTTTCAGACTATTAGTCCTCTTTGTCCTTCAAATCATTATATGTCGTGGAGCCAGACAAATCCAATTATTTTCCTAATGCTGAGCTCTGTGACTAACATTCATTCCTTTGGGGTTTGGTCAGAAACATTAGACCTGAGTGATGTATAATGTGAAGTAGAGCATATTTACCAGCTGTGACCTCTATCTCGCAGGGTATCAATAAACAATTTACACACAAACACTCAGGGAGGAGGTCAGGTTAAAGACGAAGAAGCTGGTCTCAAAAGAAGCATTTAAATGACATTTAACTGAATTGACTGCTTTAACTTAAAAATTATGGACTCTTTACCCGTTTCCCACAGGCCAATACATGTTCTATTCTTTCCATTCCAGCATTCTAGCTACAGTACAACTTTGTTTAATTGTCCTTCCAAAAATCAATATTTGATCCTGTTGCTAGATGACAATGATGCTTCCTGTTGTATTAGAAAATATAACTTTTTGATTAAGATAATCAAGAGTAAGCAATATATGTAGATGTTTCTTAGAATGTAGTATCCATACAACTAAATTACTCATAAATTCAGCTCTCCCACTGTACTTTATTCATTCTGCCTAGAGCAGGGGTGTCCAAACTGCGGCCTGCGGGCCAACTGCAGCCCGCAATCCATTTTTAATTGGCCCGCAGCAAATTCCAAAAATATATTTAGTTTACTTAAATAAACTAGGTGAGGCAATACGTACTTCACCTCGAGTGAGTGGCCCGGCTGTTTGTGTATTTTACTGCATATGACCCTTGGTGAAAAACGTTGAAAAAAGTTTGGACACCCCTGGCCTAGAGCTATCTATGTTTTGAAATACTAAATATTCACCCCCAGCTGCTTCACTTATACTTCACCTCAGCCTGACTTCTTTACCTACCTGACCTTGTTTTGACCTGGTTGTTAGAAATGTAAATGCATTCAGGAACCAGGCAAATAAAGTAGTGCCTAAAACAGGTATATGATGAATATTTGTATATATTAAAATATATTTTCAGGGAGCCATATCATGCACCATAGACATATATTCTCTGCAAATTATAGCCTATATTCTTTTTGGTAGTTAAGGTCTATTTTTCTCAGTGCAGTTGATCTGCTTATATTTGATGAGATAAACTTATGCCTGGATGTTTCAACTATGTCAAAATTCTTTCCAGCCACTCTCCATATAGAAATGTGACCTGGACCAGAGCAAAGCTTATTTGCATGGCCTGTGTCTAGGCTCTACAGTGAGATGGCTGAGCTCTGACTTCATCTGATGCTTGGAATGTTCCTTAACAGAAATGGGCTCTGTGTACATTTCACGCTGAATGATTCTGGGGGATCTGTATTGATGCTTCAAGTCTCCATGGCCAGTTTTTTTTAGAATACATCATGGCCTCCGCGTTAGGGCCACATAAATACGGTTAAAGTACAGAACCTACGGGGAGTTCCCCAGACGCACACCATCACTGGGGGTAGAGGCAGTTGTGGTGAACCACCTTGGAGGGTCTTGATGCTGCCTGCTGCCCACCACGTTAGCCTTGCCTTCAGGGATTCTATTATTTCTGCTTCAATATTCCACTCAAGCCTTTCTTTTTTCCCCGGGAAGAAAAAAAAAAATCAAAGTACTGTAAATCTTGTCACCCATTCTGAACCCTTGTAATAAATGATATTAATAAAATAAAAAAGAAGTAAATACATAACACATGTAGTCATGGTATCTTGAAACATATTTCAGGGCAACATCAAACATATATTCTATTCAATTCAAATTTCCATTACAACTGTAGTGTCACAAACCATTCCTTTATTAGGGAAATTAAAAAAAAAAAAAAAAAAAGCTTTCAAGACACGTTAGCAGGTACTGACCTTATTGTAGTACCACCAAGCTAACTCCTGAGCAATTACGTGTTTAATAACAGTTGCTGGCTCAGAAAAATGGTCCCCAGCTCCCAGCTTCTGAGAGTCCTGCCACTGTTCACACAGCACCGGCATTTCATTATGCTGCCCAGCAGAGTCTCCCTGAAATAAATACTTTTTGCAGACTCTAGGAATTTACCAACAATTTAATTTTAAAATTTATTACAAAATTAGCTGGCCCATGGGAAATATAATGATTTATTGATGAAAATTTAGAACAATGGATAGAGAAGTGATACTTAGATATTTATTTTTTGTTCCATCAGTGCACTTGAAATATCACTATTCCTTGTGTAAGGTAAACAGGGCTTACCTTAAACGAGCATGTCAGGACCTTTCTGGTGCCCTGATATCAAGCAATTCGGTAAAAGAAATGTTGTGCTAGAGAGGGGGAGCAATATGCTTTCTAGGGGCCCTCTTGGAACCCCAGTCTAATCAAGAAGCAATGTGGCCCCATATGCACCAATCCTGGAACTCCTTGAGCCATGTGTTTAACCCCATTGGTCTGAGGTGGATGTAGAGGGCCAGAAAGCACCTGGAAATGGATAAAAATGTTCAAAGCCCACACATTCCCCCAGTTTAGGCTCTGGGTACCTTCCCGAATAGCAGAATAGCACTGCTGTCCCCCTTCTCCCCTCTTTTCCCTCTCCCACCCCACCATGTCCCATCACTGGGAGACTTAGAAAATTTCAGAAATGCAATGCAAAGCCATAGTAGGGACTCTGTTTGCCATGGCCTAAAAGCTATACTGGTCCCCACAGATGAAGATCTAACTCAATTCACCCCTGTACTATGTTTCATTCAGTACTGTTTACTGGTCACCCAGCACTGCTTGACAGCAAAACTGCTTGGGTAAACTAACATTACTGACATGGTCAAAAGAACCAGACTCTAGCTGTGTATTTTAAAAAACTTCCTCATCCCAGCTTACTTCTGTACCTACATCTCCTCAACCAATTTCAGGGATTGCTGTCCTCCATCTAGGTCCATCTGCAGCCTGTATATAAACTGTTCCTGATTGCTGCGATGACTTACCTTTACGAACAGCGCTTTTATCTTCCTAAGCATACTCCCCGCACACTCACGCTGCAAGAGTCTGAAGTTTTTCATTATTGGCTTTCTTCTTCCTCCCTGCAAATATTATGAAAATCGTGTTCTTCCTGTGTGTGGTCCATGACTATTAAGAATTGACTTGATTTATACTATGTCTTTATAAACATATGTTAAGATGGTGGGGGAATTTAATGAAATGAGCTAGATTTTAGACTTAGGTAGACTCAGTCTCAAGTATTTATTTCCTGTGTGATATGATCAACCCACTGAACCTCAGTTTCTTATTTGTGATACAAGAAGAGTACACACACTTTAGGAGTTTTGTATATAGTAAAATCTAAATTGATAACTAATATGATAACTTATAGTGTCCAGCGTATGGCCATTATTTTTGAGGTTAATGATCATTAGAGTGATATGAGAGTTGGTATGGAAGTAACTTTTTTGGAATCTAACAGCATAAATGACCAAACCCTTAGAAGAATGCTTGGTTATGAGAAAGAATGTTTGGAAGTGAGATAGGGAGGACGAAGATGGCTGTTTTCAGGTAAAAGGCACATTTTCCATTACACATCTCCCTGATCTTTCCTTGAACAATAGAAATAAAATTGTTTTGTATTAATGAATGTGGTCACATTAGGCTATAAAAGAATTTCAGTTGTATCAAGAAGTCGTCCTGTTATACCATACTGTTCCCACTGAACTGCCATGATGTTTGAAATATCCCACTTGTGCAGCCATAATTTTGAGAAAATTGTGGTCAATGCCTGCTTTAAACCCAAGTATTTATACTGTGTGGGTGGGATAACATGTTAAACCATGATCATGGCATAAGTCTCTTAGGTGAATTTGATGTTACAAGACATAAGGCAAAGCCTCTGGAAAAATAATCAAAGCAGGCTGTGATGAATGAGAATGAATGTTTGCATGTTTCATTCTTGCTGCCCATGAAAGCAAAGCTCATTGGGAAAACTGGAATGAACTCTGTGCAATTTGGGGTCCTCCTGAGAAACAACAATCCAGGAAGAGAGAGACACATTGGTAGAAAAGGGGATATACAGTAGGTCTTGATCCTAAATAATGGGTACCCCTCTCAAGCATTTTCTTATTTCCCCTTTTTCATATTTTTAGTGATTTTTTTAAACTATGTGTTTTTAATCTGTGTAAATAACCAAGGGGGAAATCTTACTAAAGGTAAGGTATTCAATATTTACAATTAAAGTAGACATAGTCCTTGGCAAAAAATACACACTGGTACGCATTATTTTTGAGCATTTGCTATTTATCAATTACCTTGCCAAGCAGTGGTAATTCACAGATAAACAACTCATGTTTTGCAGCCCAAGAAGGCATTCTAGTGGAGAGAGTCAATACATTCAAAACAAACTAGACTGTAGATGAACTTTCTCTTCAAGACGCCAGTGAAATGTTTCATCTATCAAGGCTTAACTGACTCAAACTCAAGTCAATTTGATCACTTCCCTTTAAAAACTCCATCTCTTGTACATACCTTCATCCTTATACTGACCACACTATGCTGTAACAATATATTTATATGTCTATCTCCACAACTAGGTTGTAAGCATCTTTAAAGCAAAGGGTTTTAAGTTTTGTTCAGCTCTGTACCTTCAATAACCATAAGTTTGATTGCTAATGGGCACTCAAATGTTCTTGGAATGAATGAATGAATACTATAATCATGTTGTGAACTGTCTTTGGAGAAAGCATGAAAAAAGCAAAACATTAATTCTAGCAGGAGGAAGGCATCATTGAGGAAATGACCTTTGACTTGGATTTTGAAGGATGAGATAAACTATGCTAGTATACAATCAGACAAAGCTGAATAGATTTCTTGGCTGATTTTAAATGCATTCAGCTAAATTGCTTAGAGGGTCCAAATACAACCTAAAGACAGCTTGTCAAAATAGGCTAGAAATTGCTTAGGGAATATGTTGAAACTCAAAACAGCAAAAGTATTTATTTTTCAAGCAGTGTAAGCAAGAATTTGTGGAGGAAAAAAAGTAAGAGAATATATTGCAATGAACTGATTCTGTTTTAAAAAGTTAAATGTACTGGGGTGACAATGGTTAGTAAAATTACATAGCTTTCAAGTGTACAATTCTATAATACACCATCTATATATCACATTATGTGTTCACCACCCAGGGTCAGTTCTCCTTGCATCACTATATATTTGACTCCCCTTACCCTTTTCTACCACCTCTTTCCCCTCTTACCCTCTGGTAACCACTAAACTGTTGTCTGTGTCTATGAGTTTTTGTTTCTTTACTCATTTGATCCTTCATTGCTTTCAGTTTTATATCCCATATAAACAAAAGATAAAAATCAGATGATTATATCAAAAGATGCAGAAAAAGCATTTGACAAGATACAACATCCATTTATGATTAAAACACTTAATAAAATGGGTATAGACAAAAAGGAACATACCTTAACATAATAAAGGCCTTAGATGACAAACCCTCAGTTAACATCATAATTAATGGTGAAAAACTGAAGCCTTTTGCTCTATGTTCAGGAAAAGACAGGGTGGCCCCCTATCACCACTGATATTCAACATAGTATTGGAGGTCCTAGCCAGAGCAATCGGGCAAGAGAAAGAAATAAAAGGCATCTGAATTGAGAATGAAGAAGTTACATTATCACTGTTTGCAGATGACATAATTTTCATATAGAGAACCCTAAAGACTCCACCAAAAAGCTATTAGAGACAATAAATGAATACAGTAAAGTTGCCAGCTACAGAATCAAGGTATGAAAATCCATTGCATTCCTATATATTAACAATGAAACCTCAGAAAAAGAAATTTTAAAAAACAATTCCTTTTGCAATTGCAACAAAAAGAATAAAATACCTAGGAATAAACTTAACAAAGGACGTGAAGGACCTATACACTTGATATTACAAAATATTTTAAAAAATAATTGAAGAAGACACAAAGAAATGGAAAGACATTCCGTGTTCATGGATTGGAAGAATCAGCATAGTTAAAATGGCCATATTACCCAAAGCAATATACCGATTTAATGCAATCCTCATCAAAATTCCAATGGCATTTTTTAAAAAAGAAATAGAACAAAAAAATCATCAGATTTGTATGGAATCACAAAAGACCCCAAATAGCCAAATAACTTTTTCAATGACTACCACATATCATTGGTTGCTAACCCTTTTCCCTGGATTTCAGGACACACAGTTGGAATTTGCATGGAGATGTGATGCGGCTAATCCTTTAATAGCACACGGAAGGTGAGCTGACAGGCCTGCAGCAGTGTGTTATATGGTTGACAGGATTTGTCACACTTTGGGTTCTCTTCCCATGGAACTTGCCACTGGTTCTTAAATTTTTCTCCCTTCTTGCCTGGAGGGGGCAAACCATCCTTTTAATATTTTCCCAGATATTTCCATGCTGAGAGGCAAATGATGTGTGAGAAAATCTTGCCTAAAAATAGGAAAGAGACATGTCAGGACATTATTATGGCCAATTTGACTTGGAGTGATCGAAGAAAACTAGATCTCTGAAAAAAGGTAAAATAGCAGATTTAATGGCAATCCTGTGATGTGTGACCATAGAGATGGCCAATCTTGGTATATGTCTTGACAAGTAGCAAGTCAAAGGTTTCTGGGAATTAGCTTATGGAAGGAAGATCTCAAAAAATCACACACTTGTGTTGAAAAATATTGCTTTATTTTTCTCTGTTTAAAGAGATTAAGAGTCATTCCAGTGGTGATAGTGGACTTGGGTACATTTTTATTTGTTTTGCAAGTTGTGCTACATTTTAAAGAGTTACGTTAAGTAAGCCATGGAAAAAGCACCCATCAATAGAATTTTAGAGTCCATATGAAGAGAGATTATAATTTCACTCTACTATATGTTTACTGGACCACATCTGAATTATTTGTTTCCCAGTTACACTTACACTGTCTCAGAAGCTCCAAGATCAAATGAATTGTGCACAGAGGACAGTTAGAATTGAGATGTGTCTGAATATCAGAGCACATGAGGACAGACAAAATAGTTGATGATATTAAACCTAGAGAACAAAACTGACTATGAAGGTCACAACAATAGCTAAAGAATTGTCATGTATTAGATGAAGTAAAACTCTTGGTTTGCTCCAGAGGAACTAGCTATGGCAAAAGGGTGGGAGATACAGAATAATAGATTCCATTTCAAACCATAAAGATCATGTGTGAAGACACTTAATTAACAACAGGAGGATGAATTACCTGGAAAAGTATCAATAGTTGTTTAAACAGAGGCTGAGGATGATCCATCAGGGATGCTGTAAGAGATTCAGGCATTAGATAGAAATTTGGACCAAATGACCTTATGATCCCTTCATAGCTATAAAACTGACCAACCAGATAATTAGATGGAGTACAAAGCCATGATACAAAAATACAGTGTAGTGTCAGACAGAAACAAACAGTAGACCAGTAGAACAGAAGAGCTCAAAAACAGAAATAAGAATATATAGAACCTTAATTTACAATAAGGGGACCCCACAGATCAATGAATAAAATACAAAAGGTTTAGTGTATCGTGTTAGATAATTTATCTCATTACATGGAGAAAAATAAGATTGGATATTTAACTATTAGCACATAAAAGAGATGATTCCAAAATAATGCAATACTATATCTATGTTAAAGGTAACACTATAAAAATATTGGTAGGGACTGTTGGAAAGTATATTCATGATCAGGAAAGACTTCTTAAAATTTCAAAAACACAAACTATAAGGCAAAATACTTGTTTCATTAGATTACATAAAATTAAGAATTTATGTTCAAAATGGACTCTGAACATGCTTAATATATATATAAAACAAAATGGGAAAGATATTTGAAGTCTACAAATTACTGAGCAATAAAAACTGGAATTCTAGAAAATCAACAAGTTAGCAACAACAGAAAAGTTGACAAAGGACTTGAAATTAACAAAGTGGGTAAGAATTTTTTTAGAGAGATGGGAATGAAAAAAGCTAAGAAACATAAAAATGTGCTCACAATTATTAGTAAACAGATCTTATACATGTAAAGGCAATGAGGTATCATACCTATTAAATTGCCAAAAAAGCAAAAAGTTGGATAATACAAAGTGTTGGCATAGATATGAGCCAACATCTGTTACTGCTGAAAATGTACATTATAATACTCATTCCAAAGAGATTCTGTCATTTCCTATTAAAATCAAATTATGTATGCCTTATGGCCCAGGAATTCTATTCCCTGGTGTATAATTCTAAGAAATTCTCACACAAGTCATCAGAGAGATATGTACATCCATTTTCACTGCAGCAATATTTATAATAATAGGGAGACAGAGGCAAACTCGGAATGCATTGTTATAAGTGTAGAAAGGAAATGAATTTGATGCACACCATGAAATATTGTGAATGAAATACTGACTGTTGAAGCAATGGATTGGAGATACACTAAGAAATATGAATGTTCTTAAAACATAATGTTTAATAATAAAAGTGAAGAAAGATCGTCATCTATAACACAATACCATTTAAGTCTAGTAAAAATACACCCACACAAAATGGTACACTTTTGCCAAAACATCCACATTCCAAATACACATTAAGCATATTAGTATGACTATCCGTTAAATAGGAATAGATGTGGAGCATGGCAATAAAAGGGAATAAATAAATAAGGAAAACAAGAGAGAGACTGTGTGGATCATTGATGATAATGTTCCATGAACTGAATTAGCATAATTAACTTAACAATACGCATCTGAGTATCAGAAAACAAAATTAAAAAATCATACTTTGTTTTCAGGGTACCGAGAGACTGATACGCTATTGTGTGTGGCACTATACACATTTTATCTGTTATTAACTCACGTCCTTTCCTTAGACCTCCCACGAAGGATCCCCTTCTCCCATGGCAGGTCTCAAGTTTTTGCCTTGTAATATATAAGTTTTGTTAAGGAGTTTCTCCAGCTTATTATGCACATAATATATGAAAGAACAGCAAAGGAGAACGATCTCTTACTTTTTCCACCTTAAAACAGTTTTCAACTGTGTACTAAAATATTTCAATCATTTTTAAAGGTTTCATTTTTAATGGAAGAAAAGTTTAATTTGAAGATAATATGAAACTGTTATAATAGCTTATTAAACATAAAAAATAAAAGAACTAGTGAAGCTTTAAAATGGTAATTAAAAGAGCTGATGTGTGTCTAATGCATTTATTCAGCGTCTTCTAGCAATAAGTCAAGATGATGTTAAAAATTTTGTCTATATATTCAAGTCATTATTATTACTGAAATTTCTGTCCCCATCAACTGTCAAAGTCCTGTGCTGTCACTGCATTTGAGCCACCAGAAGTAGTAAATGACACCCTCAGAATACAGGCACCACGTGCACACTTTACCTGCTGTAACCCAGCTGGCCTCCTTACAGGGCAGTGCACAGAGACTGTCAGTGTCACAGAGCTGTGGCGGAGAGGGGGTGAGATGTGGCTGCCTGATCAAGGTGATACTACAAGTGACAAGAATGATTTAATAGTTCTCCACGTATAGAGGACTTATTCTATTTCCAGGTGCTTTCAAGTTTACAAAGACACATATTAGCTAATCACTGCCTCACCAAGAGCTGCCTGTGAGATAAGTAGAGTAGTTATTATGATTTTAAAGAGGAAGAAACTGGATCTACAAAGACGTTTTCATAAATATGCCAAAGGCCTCAGTTCTTCTGTTCAGGTGTGATTTGAACATGAGTTTCCTAGTTCCAGGTCAGAATCATTTTCTGGAACATGATTTAAAACTTACATCAGATGATAAACAGCTCCTGAAATTATTTCCCAGTTTGAATCAGAAGTTACATTTCTCTAATGCTTGCCACTAGGGAAATACATAATGTACCAGAAAGGGCAGGGGAGTCTGACAGGGTCGTAGAACATTTTGGTACAATGTATAGTCTGATGCAGCAGTTTCAAGCTGGATTTATGTTAATTTGGTTGTGTTTTATGGGCATGCTCAGCAATCCATGTAGAAGGATGAAAATGTATGTTTTAAATAAAATATAAACTAATACAATGATGTTGGTAGACTGATTAATTTGCTTTATCTATACTTTAAGTACATAATTCTGTTGGACAAAAGTGTAGAAACAGAAAAAAGTCACAGAAGCCTAACTAATAAACTCATGTAAAATATATGCAAATTGATAAATATTGGGCTGGATTAATCTACAAATCAGGATAGCATCTCGGATATCATAGCAATATGGTCAATAAAAGGTGTCATTATAATAATACGAATCATATGATGCAGTCTTGATTATAGAGAAGGAATTCTAGGTCACCGATAAGGGAAAGAATAAGCCAATAATTCCTAGAATAGGAACAGAATCTCAGAAATCCTTCTTTTAAAAAACATCTCACACACTTCCCATAATTTATAATTTATTGGGCTATTGGCTCCTTTTAGTAACTGCAAATATGTGTGCATGTGGGTGGGGGGTGGGGGGTCGTGGAGAGGGAAGCTAGTTTATAGAATATTCACAACTTGGTGCCAATTATTTTATAAATTATAGATGGTGACCCACTCATAAGTCTCCACAAGCAATTTTTAAAAATAAAATGGAATGGAATGGAATAGGAAATGGATGGGATAGAAAACATAACAGTAATTGCAAGTGGCATGGGTAAAATCTGGTTGGTGAAACGTTTGTTTCAGCTAGTTCATGTGTGTGTTTACATGTTTAAATTCAGGAAGTAAAATATATTTCCTACCCTTCCTAAAATGTTTAAAACCAATGTATGTAGCAAACTGCATGCTGACAGCCACAGACTCAGCACAACAAATGCTGATGGAGATGGAGGGGAAGGAGGAAGGAACAAGAAGCAGATGCCTATGGGACCATGGGCGTTGACAACCCAAAGTTCAGAAGGTTCAATGTGATGTAAGAGAAAAGACACTGCTGCGTCTGGACCAGTTAGGAATGCCACTCAGCCCAGTTTCCCCCAGTTTCACCAATTTTTACAGAATCTGCAGACCACGGCCTGCTTTTATATTTTACATATCTTGCCAGCTAACATTGCTTTTTACATTTTACATGGTTGAAAAATTAAAAGAAGAACGTTTTCTGACATTTGAACACTTTATATAATTTGAAATTCATTATTTAGAAACACACTTGCCATCACACGCATTCATTTACATATCGCCTATGACTTCTTTTGCAGTGGAGTTAAGTAGTTGTGGCAGACACTGTCTGCTCAGCGAAGCTTAAACTATTTACTGTTTGGCCTTGAGAGAAAAGGTTGTTGATCATTGGTCTAGGTTACTCCATGGGCATCACAATGTACTAGAGTCACTCATCTTGGCTCCTAAGAGCAGATTAAAAGCATCTTCTCCCAATTCCACGTTCGATGACATCACCATGGTAGACTGAAATCAACCAGGGTACTGAGTATTCACACCATTGAAATCTACAGGTACAAATTACTCCCTTTTTTTCCCACCTGAGAGACAATTGTTAAACCTTTACCAACACACCACGGCATTAAGTACATACTAAACCGACTTAAGAGGTGTGTGAAGTTAGGTGGATAACAGTCTAAGTAAACCATGGTTTTCCATTGATTAAACCTGACCACTCATACCACACAGATAGATTGCTTGTGTAATGAGACAAGATGAGGCAGTTACACATGCTATTAAAAAATTTAAAAAACAAAACAAAAAAAAACAGGGCAGGAAAAATCTCTGTACCTTCCTCTCAATTTTGCTATGAACTTGAAACTGCTCTCAAAAAAGACAGTCTTAATTTAAAAATGAAATAAAAACACAACCAAAACCACAACAAAAAAACAACTGCAAAGTCTGCAGTCTACCTCCAATGTGAAAAAAGGAAAAATGAAAATTAGAAGGGAAACCGAGGGCAGTGACTTAGTACTGGGATATTCGTGGTCTTTTCCGGAGTGGCCTGGAAATTTGGAGGAACTGATGTTAAATTTAACACTATTATCCCCTTTGAAATTTTTCTCAACATTATAATTTTCTTTAAGACTTTGTCCACTTTAAGACTTGTAAATATAAGAAAGAACAATTAAGACCCTTTTCACTTGGGAGGTTTTTAACAAAATATTTGGCCATGGTCCTTTGACAAAAAAGAAAGCAAGCAAGAAAATACCATTAGCAGAGGGATGTACACAAATGTGTTGTGAACTTTTTGATTTCTTACTAAGTTCCAAACAGCCTCCCCTGTCACTGTTCCCTTTAGAATTTCAAGTACCTTCATTGGATAACGTATACCCTTCAAATCTCCAAACTTAATGCGCTTGCTTGCAACTGCTAAAATTAAAACACTATTCTACTCTTGCACATATTTAACATAGAAATAGCTGTGCATTTATTGTGCAGTATGACATGGTGGAAGCACGGGAGGTTTGAGTTATACAGAAATGGGAAACTTGGGCTCACCTTTTACGTTCCTAAATTTCTTCATCTGTAAAGCAGGGCATTATAGAGTCAGGAAGGGAGCTGGATTTCTACACCAGGTCTATGTTTCTAAGGCTCTTGAGTTGGCAGATGGCTGCACGGCCTGGGCTGGAACTGCTTCTCTGTCACCTAATAATTGAATTATTTGGGGCAAATCTTTTCGCTTTCAGAACCACTGTTTCTGCATGGGAAAAATGAGGACAACAATGGCACGTACGTACCTTGAAGTATTCCTATTAAAGCTAAGTAAAATTGTACTGTGATAGCCATGTTAAATATTTAGTAAATATGAACTATTATGTTCAAATGATGCAGCCCATTTCTGTACATTCGCATCATATATAACACTCTTGGATCTTATGCTTTTGATATTCATTAGGTATTAGGCATTATTCTTGAGAATTTGACTTTTGTCTTCTTTTAGATTTTAAAATATACTGTTAAACTACAAACTATCCCATATTTACTATTATCAGAGTCTCCTCTTTTTAGAGAAATGTATCCATGTCCTTGTTGTTTGATCTTTCCAGTTGATTAGCATCAGCTTCAGAGGAAAAAAAAAAAAAAAGACACTATCTAGAAATCTGCATTAGAATTGATTGGATAATTACATTAAAAGGTTTGAATCTAAGCAAAAATCATGAGAAAACTAACTGTAAAATGGCCAACAGTTACTGAAGAATCCTCCCTCAGTCTAGTCAAGTGATTTCTTTCAGAATTTGAAATTCTATTCAAGATGCAGAATAATAAAAAATTACTCACTTTCTAGTCCACATATGTTTACATATGGTTTTGTATGCACCGGGCACCATGAGGAATAGAAAAATCAATACTTCATTTTGCTGAGGAATAACAGAATCTCCAACAGAAAACTTTCTTCAGGTAGGTCTCAACGGCAAGTCAACTCCCTGGCGAAGGTCAAAGCAACTTCCAGGACAGGACGAATCATGCACTCCATGCAACATGTTGAATATAGAATTGAGCACTGTATTCAGAGGAGGTGGTCCCTAATGTATCCTGGAACATGGTGTAGAAACTGAAAAGGTAATGTTTAAGCTTGACTTATAGGATGTGTTCCTTAGTGATGCTGTCAAATCAAGATTCATGTAAAAGATTAGAATTCTCAGATAATTTTAATTTCAGCGATAATAGACAAGTAGCTAAAGTGTACCATTTCAAGATTTAAGGCTGTTTCTTGAATACTAAAACTGCCATTTGTATTTCCTCAGGTATGCTTTAGTGAATTATTATTTAGAAGCAGATTTTAACATTGTCTAACCAGCTTAAGGTTTCAGCTCCATCTCTGTAATTTAGTAATGTTATCATCATTTCTGGGAAAAACAAAAAACAAAAAAACAACTAAATAGACAGCAAGAAGTTGTTTCTTTTAAAGCATAATTTCATTTATTTTTTGAGTGATTTGACATAAATTGTTATAAAAATGCAGAATTTATAACTTGGTTTATTATAAACGTATGCTACAAAAATATCTCTACACAATTTAACTCGTGTAGTTAAATGGTAACATTATTCGATATCTTCTCAACTTTAGTGCTCTAAAAAATCACCAATTCATACTCATCATGAATATGTTGGCAAATTTTCTTTCTCCATTGGCTATTAAATGTATATATTATCAACATCTAACATCTCAATGTATAGTCACTAATTAAATTTATAAGATTTTAAAATAAAAAAAGAAGGAATCAGCTTGAATAATTGAGATCAATAGAAAATGAAACATGGCATCCATAGATTAAAATCTAGGAACATTTTTCAAGATGCTATTCATTTCATAAATTGAGTTTCATTTGAAAACAAAAGTAAAACTAACCTTCACAGTCACATCGAAGTTTTGTTTTAATAGTGATTCTCCCCACCACGCCATAAAATATTTTCATGGAAACTAGGTCTGTCATAAACATGATAACCCAAATTATGGGCCTGAGATGGTTCTGGCTTGTGTCAGATATCCTAGTATAATTATTACTAGTACCCTGTTTACTTTCAAACTTGTCTTGTGTTGGAAGATGAATCTTCTTGTCAGCCTAATCATAATTCAATGCAAGACAATAGTCATATTTCACTTATAAATGATACACTGTGTGTCAGAAAAATGGGGGCAAGTTTATAATTACTCAAAACTATCAAAAGCTAATTTTTAGTGAAATTTAATCTTCAACAATTTGTCAGGTTAGTTCATTAGTCATATTAAAAAATACACCTAACTTTTAGTATTTATTAGGTGAACTGCTTAATCAATTTTGGGTCAAGTCTGCAACTACAAAGGGAAGTAGTGAATTCAGAGCCAAATCTGACTGATCAAAATAAAGTTGATAATTATCTCTTTTGCTAACTATAAAGCTAACCAGTTATTCAACAAAAGTATGACTCTAGCAACTGCATACCATGTCCTTGTTTTTATAGGGACATCAGCTCTACTTTCTTGATGAATCACCTTTTATTTGAGGTTCTATGTAACATGATCTCTCCCTTATGGAAAAATTACTCTTACCAAGAGCATCAGCTCCTTCCCCTGATACCAAAAGGATACTTTTGATATATATCAATGGCTGGAACCTTGCTACTAAGAATTGTAAATTGCTTTGGCTGACAAATTAAAGTCAAAATCTAATTACTTCAATTTGTTGTTAAGTGCATTAAATTATTATGAAAGGAGCTATATTTAAATCTCCAAGGACCAGGTATTCTCTTCATATTTAAAGAATAAGGTGCCGGTTTTTTTCTATCATGCCTTAGGGATATATTTTATTGTGTAGAAATCTATCAATAAAGATTAGAAAATGAAAGTTCACTTTCTATTTTTCAGTCTTTAACTTTTAACCAGTGTTTGGATACAATTGTGCCAAGCTCAGAAGGTAGTAATTCAAACTAGAATTTCAATGCTTTTATTTGTTGAATCTTTATACAATCTTTCTATTTTAATAATCACCTTTATTTTTTCTTGATCTGAATTTGAAGAAAAGGAGTCCACAAAGAAGTATTTCTTTTTTTTTTATCCTCAATCTAGTGACAGTGAGACAGACATTTACTTCAAACATATTCACAGCACAGATTGAGATATGGAAAATTATCTCCGTATTAGAAATAGAAAGCAAAACTTGAAATAATAAACTGACTTGATGTGCACTTCTCTTTTCCTTACCTAATACTCCCATCGTCTACTTCCATATGAATTAAAATACAATCTTTTGCCTGATTATCATTATTTCCTCAGTCTTCAAGTTCAAACGTATAATCCATGTATTATTTTAATATTATTTTGATATTGTATGAAATGAGTACAACATTATTTTTTAAAAGAAATTGACAGAATAACAGATTGTAATCTTTTTACAGTTGAGCAAAATTGTAAGCTAAGATTGTTTTAATTGGCTACTCCTTCCTCCATCCAAGGGAAACTACAAAAACTCTTGTTTCCCGGGCACTTTCAGCGTTGGGATAGTTGGACGACAAGGCATCAGATTAGTCAGAATCTTTGCTTTTTCTTCCTCTTGTTCCTCTCTCCTCCCGTCAGTGCACAAATTCAAAACCATGGGTTTGTGTGAGTGTCCCTTCCTCTATGATGGCTGTGCTAGGACTCCATGTTCCTATGTTGGAAATATCTATGCACTTAAAGCATTGAACCTATAGTTCCATATCCCATTTAAATTGCAAAAGCACAAAAATTAGAACTGCTAAATTTCACATATCCAAAAAATTCTGTCCTAAAAAGTCTTGATCAAGTAATTTATTAAAAGGAAAGTATAATTTAGGGCTTATTTTAATTTTCTAAAATATGTGCTGCCGTGTGTGTGTGTGTGTGTGTGTGTGTGTGTGTGTGTGCATGTGCGTGTGTTACATATTCAGTTTTCTGAAAAATGAACATGTTTCTCTTAAACAATTAGCCCTGGTTATTGGAGCAAACTAAATTTCTTTTCTCAAATTTTTATATAAATTATATATTTTTGCCTCTGAAGTTCTCAAAAATAACTTGGCTTTCAAAAACAATGTATGATAGCATTTATTAATTTATGACCCATTTCCACCTTTGGCATGTTTTACTGATCCTTCTGCATTTAAAATCTGAGATAATTAAGAATATGCAATGCCAGTCAGGTGGGTACCACACTAATTTGGAGATCGCTGCATAAGTGATATAAATGTCTAACACTATCCTGTACACTTGAAACTAATATTAATATTATTGAATGTCAACTGTAACTGAAAAAAATAGAAAAACAAACCCCAAGTTTGGAAGGCTAGTAATAGTATAACCTCAATTACACTGCCTCCCACTACAAATAAAACCCAGCATGATCCAGGTTAAAAAGAAAAAAAGAATATGAAATACAAGAAAAGAGATATTCGAGACCAATTTGAACTAATATAAACAAATTTCCAATATTCACCCTAAGCATAAAATCACTTATAAGATCTTATTGCGCTCAGTTTCTAATGAGATCTTCAAGTTCATTTTCTTAACTTTGAATGACATTTTTAGATGCCCGTTGCCTTGGCGTTTTATTTCAATTAGCATGCTGTTTTCTAATTTACTTTCTTTATTCATGAATTTATGAGTCTGGTGACTTCATGTGTATTATATTCTCACATTACAAAGTGAATTTTGAATAAGTTTTTAAATTATTTTTATTCTTCTTTAAATTGTCTCTGCTGAAAGCAGCATAAATTTGTATGTATTCCATATGCATGCAGAACTTAATATGCAGGCTTTTACAAAGCAATACCCAAAGTAATTATTTAGTACTCAAACTTCTTGGCAATTTCTTTATATCTTTTTTCTGACTTTTATTAAACTAATTTTCCTACAGGCAAAAGTAAACAGCAAATATTAACTTATAAAGCTAATAAATTCATATTGTTTTATAATGTTATACCTAAAAATAAGTTACGAAACTTTGAATAAGTATTAAATAAGTATATAAGTATTAAATTATATTGTCAGAAGGTTAAAATCAAATGTATATTGATTTGAGTCCACTATTAGGGACAAAAAGTTAAAAATAAGTGAAAGGAAAAGAAACAGAATACATAAAGTATAAATAACAGAAAAGAGACTGTAAGATTAGCAGTGAAGATATGGGTGTATTAATATTCCTTGAAATCCTTGTTATTTTTTAATTGTATAACTTCAAACACATGTATCAAATTGTGTTTTGCCAATATGTTATTTATTTATATATACCTGCATTAATGAATCAAACATTTATTAAACACCATCTGTATGCCAAGTATTTTGGTGGGTGCTGGACATGCAAATAGCAACCAACAATCTAATGAGGTAGAAACCTAGGTAAACAAGAATCTGCATCTTAAGAATAGAAATAGTACCTGTCCAGTGTTTAGTGATTCTTTAGGTCTTGGCCTAATTGGCACTTTGTCTAGAAACACTTCCCTGAGCCTTTCTCCCTGCCCACAACTGTGTCAGGGGCCAATACGAGGCATTTCCTTAACCCTCTGCTCTTTCTTTATTGCATCACCTACCACACTTTTTGTAAACAACTTTTAAAATTTTGAACCTGACTCCTTGATTCTAAACCTTAGGAGGACAGATACAAAGCTGTTTTGCTCACATTTACATCCCTTGTGTCTAGCACAGTGCTTGGCACGTGGTATATGTCAGATACACACTGGCTGAAAAAAGAAAGAGGGAAGGAAAGAGAGAAACAGAGGGAAGAGAAATGAGGAAGGAAAAAGAGGAGATGGAGGAAGGAAGGGAGAAAAGTGGATTAATTTTACATCCTCTCTTAAGGCCAGTTTTGGGTGGAATTCTCAATGTCTCTCCTTATAAATCTAATAATAACGATAGGAGATCAGAAGAACCCAAAATTCAGGAAAAATATCATTCACTTCAAATTCAAAATATTTGGATGAGTGCTAGAGACATGCAGAAACATGATGTCTAATTCTACTTTCAATCTATTAAAAGCAGAATTAGCTTTCAAGAGCAATGTAGTTGGTGCAAAAGTAATTACAGTTTTTGCAATTATTTTTTTTAAACCGCAATTACTTTTTCACCAACCTAATATTACGAAATACTAGCCTGGGCTATAATCCTTTGAAAAGTTTGGAAAAGAGTCAATCACCACATCATAGCTAAACATGCATTAGCAGTCAAGTGTTTACCTGAGCAGTCCAAGAAGCAGGAAGTTTTCAAAATGTTTTCTACCTAAGGAGACTCTATGTGATATATTTAGCAACATCCGGAGCCGTTTTTGATATAACAAACCCAATGTTAGAATTTAAATGGAAATATCCCCAAATCAGTAGAAAAATATTTGTGACTTTCACAGTACAAGGGTCATTTACATTTCAAACAACAAATTTTCTTTTTTCTTTTTTACTTTACCTCTTTGGAGCTATATTTTTTAAAGTTTTATACAGTGAATGTATATTTATACTTTGAGAAAATAAAGGTGAATATTAATAAAAATAGAAAATATAGGACAGAACTGAGCATAAGATTACATAGCAAAGTGTAATCAAGAGTGTTTATATTCAAATATACACATACTTATATATTACCTACCAATTATTTTGTCAAGAATGACACAGTATGTATTGAATTATGAACTATTTAAAACAAAGAGATTATCATTACTTCTCTCCAAATTGATTGGATGTAAAATTGTCACATCTCTATCATTTTTCAGTTCTAGGATTTTGTAACTTTGTTGCGTTGTCTTCTGGAACTCATAATTACAGTTGAAAATTATAATAACTGGGTCAAAAGTATATACCATATTTTCCAGGTTTTTAAATTATATTGATACACATTTTTTAGACAGGCTGCCAATTTCATTACTTCCAGGACAAAACATTATAATCCTTTAAAATATTTGCTAATTTGATAACTAGTGACTGAAAACTTACAGTTATTCTCACTTAGGCTTTGGTTTGTTTGTTAATAGCATTTCTAGACATTATTTTATATATTGATTAGGAGATTTTTTTGTATTATTAGTATATTTTCATTATTTTTATTAGTAGTATGTATGTGTCTGTGCTTCATCACTTTGTAAATTACCTGTTTAAAGTATATTTGCAAATCAAAATGAATTTATTATCTTTATTCAGCAGTATTTAAGTCCATTGTATATAAAAATTTGAAATACTAATTTCATCCAGAAGAGAGAGAGATTTTGATACTAAACTTGACAAATTAATATATCTAAGCAATAAATAAACTATTTGGATCACTTACATGCTGAATTCAAATGTGAAATTAACAAGTTACAACAAACCTGTTATGTTCACTGCAAGATAGGGTAACCATTCATTGTGCTAAAAGGATTTGCTTTCAAGTTCTAAGACGCTTCTTTTGAAATAGCATTATCGCCATGTTGGCAGTAAATGGTTCAAAGTGCACAGAATACATTCAGAGTTCACCAAATTCTTTGCATTTCCAATCTGACCCACATCATGTTTATTGAGCTATAATGACTGTGGATCACAACAAATTCAGGATGCTTCTGGAAAGGCAAAACCACTCCCATTAATAATGCAGCAGTTGAACATTAAAGTACCTTCACTATGCTATTTTATGATGTGATAAAAATGTTAAAAGTACATTACTATATAACTGGAGGGGTACATTTGGCCATAAGTGTGTTTTAAGCACTAAAAAGAAATGGGAATAAAATAAGGACCAACATGGCTTTTAGGTAAAAAAGCATAATACATGTTATCAAACTAATATGTTTGTGTGCATATGTGGGTGTATACACGCATAGTGTCATGTGCTGAGTTTATGTACGTCTCTGTGTGTGTGCTAGGATATGTGTGGTGTGTGTGTGTGTGTGTGTGTGTGTGTGTGTGTGTGTGAGAGAGAGAGAGAGAGAGAGAGAGAGAGAGAGAAGGTGGCATCCAGACTTCATGGCTCACAGATGAAGGTGCTAAAGGCATGTTCAGTGTGTAGGAGGATGTGAGAGTAGGAAGTAGGGGATGAATATTTTCTAAGAATAAAACAAGAAGTGGCAAAAAATCTAAGTGTCCAGCACTGTCAGTAAACCCTGCAAGGTCCAGACTAGTCTGCAGCACAGTGTAGATTTTTTTAATAGAAATAATATATTTCAACAAAAAATGGATTTTGAGAGGTGTTTGTATCAATTTTCTATTGCTGTGTTACACGATTACTATACATTTACTGTTTTAAAACAGCAGACGTTTGTTATCTCACAGTTGCTGAGCCACCAGGAGTCCAGACTCAGCTGACATGAGCCCCCTCACAGGGCTGCATTCAAAGTGTTGGCCAGGTTGCTTCTGTATCAATAAGCTTGATCAGGGAAGAATTTCTTTCCAAGCTTATCCAGGTTGTTGGCAACATTTATCTCCTTACCACTGTAGAATTAAGGTAAATGTTTTATAACCAGCTGTTGGCCAGGATGACGCTCAGCTGAGAGGCCAACCCAACCGGGCACCCCATGTGGCTTTCTACAAAGGCAATTTACAACACGGCTGTTTCTAGAGCAGAACGAGAACAATCTCTTTCTAACCTCAGGAGGGACTCAGTTGCTCATTTAAGGACTTTTATCTGATTAATTAGGCCCACCAGAGAAAATCTTTCTTTCGATTAACTAAAAATCAACTCATTTGGGACTTTAATTACATCTGCAAAATCCATTTGCCTTCGCCATATAAGGCAGCCTAATCCTGAGAGTGACATCCCATCATACGCACAATCCCCGCCCATACTCTAAGGAAGGATTATACAAGTGTGCACACGAGAGGACCTGGATCGTCAGGGCCATCTCAGAATCCTGCCTGTCACAGTGTCAAACCTATTTTAACATCCTATAAAATTTGCCTCTACCCAATTCCTGCCTCCAATTAGCAAGATTATAATTTGTTTAGAAAATGTTTGATCCTCTTTCTAACTCTTACTTTTGTCTACATCCTCCATTTTCCATTCCATTGCTTATTGCTTCATTCTTTGATTTTTCCTCTGTGCCAGGACCCTTAAAACTGACAAATTATTACACAGAATTGCTGGCTTTGGTTTAGTCCATTTTCTCCCAAACCACTCACTGCTCCTGCACACTGTACCTTACAGAAGCAGCATGGAAAAAAGAGTAAATGCTTTTCCCACAGACAGACTTGAGTTCAAATCTTGATTATGTTGCTTTATATAAGACCCTGGACAAG
Organism: Rhinolophus sinicus; assembly: GCF_036562045.2. Taxonomy (NCBI): domain Eukaryota; kingdom Metazoa; phylum Chordata; class Mammalia; order Chiroptera; family Rhinolophidae; genus Rhinolophus; species Rhinolophus sinicus. The sequence continues at coordinate 132,654,570 of NC_133753.1, forward strand.
TCATTTCACTTTCCTGAGTCTCAGTCTCCTTGTCTGTCAAAAGAAATCATACTATGTATTACTTCTAGTAGAGTTAGCAAGAGAAACTATATAATGCATAAATAAGGCCTAGGACAATACTTGGCACACAGAAAGTACTCAATAAAAGCAAATCTCTTCTTCAAGTACCCATAGATTTTGGTAGTGATTCTAGGTTCTATATTGCTCAGGCTTTGCATAATATTTACAAATAATTTATGTTCTAGATCATGGACTAAGTACATTTTTCACAATTATCTCATTTAACATTGTATTACTTTCTGTGACTGCTGAAACGAATTATCATAAACCAGTTGAATTAAAAGAGAAATGTATTCTCTCACAGTTCTGGAGGCTGGAAGTCCAACATCAGTCTGTCAGGAGGGCCACACCCCCTCCAAAGGCTGTAGGGGAGAATCCATTCCTTGCCCCTTCCTGCCATGGTGGTTCTAGATGTTTCTTGGCTTGTGGCTACATCACTCTAATATCTCCATTGTAAATAGTCTGCTCCTCTTCTGTGTATGTCTCCTCTTATAAGGACATTTGTCTTTAGATTTAGATCCTACCCAAAGAATCTAGGGTGATCTCCTCTCAAAATCCTTAAGTTAATTACATCTGCAAAGACCTTTTTTTATAAATAAGGTATCATTCAATTGTTCCAGGGATTATGATAGGGACATATCTTTTTATTTGTGGGGAGGTGGGGGTTTGAGGGGGGCATCATGCAGCTCACTACCAATCACAACATCCTTAAGTTTTAAGTATTGGTGTTATTTCAATTCATAGAAGAGGGAACATCTCAGAGATGTTTAAGTACTTCTCCCAAGACCACATGGAGAGTTAATAATATGCTGGTGGGTGCTACGTACACACTCCAAGCCTGTGCCCTCAACCCCTCACTGTGTATTAGCTCTGGCACATTCTAGGAAATCCTCGAGCTCTCGGGAAATTTTATCTTGGAGGATACATCTATCATCAAAAGAAGAAAATGTTAGTCTTTTGTCCTTATATGAGCTTAACCTGACTTTCTGAAACTGTCAAAATCATTTTTTCTAGTGAAAGTTAAGCAGAGTGTGGGAGTGAGAGTTGAATTGCTTTAAATTTGAAGATGTCAAAGTGAAGGTCGAGTAGATGCCTATCTTGGGTCTTTAATTAGAAGATCTCAGAGTTCTGTACTAAGATTTTAAAAGCAGGATAAATCATTTCACCTCTGTGCTGTGATCTTTGATGTTTTGTCACTGACCCTTGTCACCACAGATTACAGTGATCGGAGACAATTTGGAAAAGAAAGTCAGTTTGGGAGTTTTGAAGAAGCATGCTGTCTTCCACATTGCCCTCCTATTTCATTTTTGTCTTGCCTTTCTAAACTGGACTTCTCCCATTTATTTCCTATGACTGATTGGTGATTATGATGAATGATTACTGTATCTAGTTTTACACAGATTTTTTCTAATTAGAACCAATTTCCTTCCCCATAAGACTTGTATCAGATCAGCTAATAAGAATCTTCCCCACCCCAGCAACTAGAGGTCACTTTTGCATATTGGCACTTAATGTATATTTTAACAACAATTATAAATTGATTTATATTTATAAATATAAATCACTGTACAAGAAACTACACACTCTCATGGGAAAGTCTTAGGCTAGGACCTATAAATATTGGTGTTCTAGTGTTAGTTCTGCACTGATTAATTGTGTGACCTCAGCTGAAGGCCAAAATGACTTTTGTACACTTTCCTTATTTGCAAAATGGAGATAATTGCTATTTTCTGGCTCAAGGCAAAGTATAAAATAACTTATAAAATAAATCTGAAAATGCTTAGGAAACAAAAAAATTGTGTGTTCTAACTTTAAATAAAAGAAGATAAAAGAATAAGGAACAATTGAAATAAGCAAATTTAAAATCCATAAAATAATATTTGGAGCTTTTTCTCAGTCGTTTTCCTGCTGTTATCATGGTCTATTTTAAGCCTTGGCATTCTGTGTTAATGCCATTGGGGTAGATGATCAAGATTTCAGGAGGATTTGAATGTTGTTAATAAACACAAATCTGATTCCACTGAGAACACTTCAATCTATACTGGTGATTCTGAAAATAGCAAGAAATGCCTTCGGAGAGTTATTCTAGCCTCTTGTTCCCCTTAGCCTTCACTTTCCAGATGTGTTACAATACTTACTCTATGTGAAAGCTCATCAGCCAGCTCAGCTCTAGGGAGCTTTCATTCTCAGGCACTCACTTCAATAGATAAGTGGTTAAATAGTAACCGAGTGTGTAGGTCTTTCCAAGGAGGTTAAAGATATCTGCATTATAGTGAGAACACAAGGCAGTTGAAAAGTATTTAAACCCAAATGATTAGTAGAGTTGTCCAGGCACCCAGAAGAACTTCTGTTGAGTGGATAGGAAAAAGATTGCCCTGCTGTTTTCCACAGATAGTTTGCACTTAAAACATAAAGCAATTACATGTTTTAGGTTTGATTCCCATGGTGCCTCTCCTTTTCAGAACACAGCAGGGAGGGTGAACACAATTGTCACCCTTTGGACTGTTGAGTGCCTATAGTTGAAGCGAGTCTTTGTTTGTAGTTGAAAAGAGACATATTTTTGAAATTTTGGTTTTAATGTGCTGCTATGTTTATGTATACTCTGCTTCTACTCTAATTATTAAGCAGAAAGGTGGTGCCGATCTCCATCTTCAGCATTAATCCTCAAATCTTCGAAGGCTAGAGTCATCTGAGAGATTAACTGCATGTTCACCTGGAAAGACCCCAAAACTGAAGATATTTTTTTGTGTGTGTTTGCGTATATATTTGTTTCAGACAAGGTTATACATTATTGTGATTTTGAACTCAGACAAGGTTATACATTATTTTTATATAGTTTTACTTTACTCTAGAACATGTTGATGTGCATATCCAGGGTCCCATTGGGTCCTTTGGATTTCCCAGTTAACTAAGACTTTGAGTTAGGCTAATCCACCAGGAATAATTGAACAACAGAATAGATCCTTTTTCAGTTGATATGCTAAAGGTTCAGAAATATAAAAGAAGATTAATATCTTTAAAAACAAAGTCAGACTTGTTTACCACTGGAACTTTATCTCAAAACAGTGCTTGGCATGCTGTAGTATGCTCCCTATATTTAAAGATTCAAGAAAGTAATGAGCCTTCAGCATTTTATTCCTTGTCGTATAATATAACATGGCAGCTCTGACCCTATCTTAAGCCGTGTGCCTTGAAGTTATGATGATGTACATGGAATGGATTAGATTTAATGTTTAGATGAGGATGTTTATATTTATTCTACCACTCCAAACTATTTTTTCCTATTTGCATAGCAGTTAGAGGTGTGCTGAAGTAAGCACCTAAAGGTCTATATTCTAAACCTGATTTGAATACATGACTCATTTATCTCAGATGCAAAATGGATATTTTAGTGTCACTCCCAGCTATCTCACAGAATAGATATAGAAGTCAAAAGGGAGAATGTACACAGTCTTTCTGAAACTCCAAAGATGCTATGCTATCCAAATGTGCAAGACTATCTTTCAGGATAAATGAGAAGTATAATCTACATGAGCACTTCTGGTCACTAGGAAAAATAATATACATGTGAGTATCAATAAGCACAAGTATCTTTTTCTTCCATGTGGGACAAAACAAGCCTATAAATGATATATTGAAATGTTAGCATAGTATATTTGTTAATGCAAAACTGAGTATACAATCAGTCAACCTATCATGTAGTTTTCTAAATAATAAGATCAGGGCTATATTATTTAAAGCAAAATGTTAAATGCTGACTACACGTGGGGTTTTAACACATTAGTTAATATTTCACCCAGGGACTAATCTCCCTTCAGTTCACTCTCCTGCATAATTATTCTTATAACTTTTATTTATTTATGAAATATTATATATTGTTGTGGCCCAATTGTGACTGAATATTAAAAAAACACAATAAAATTTATTGCTACTTTTCTTGTTCCAAGAGGAAATAATCTTGAGAGATATTTTAAATTTGGGAAGTCAAAAAAACAGAGCACTTTTAACATTCAAAAGTAAGAGAGAAATTAAAAGTAAAGTGAAAATGTATAATTTTAGAAATAAATAAACTAGGAATGCATGGAAATCTGAAGATTATAGCAAGTAACAACATTCCAAATCCAAGTGGCTTAAGGGAACATAAAAAAATCATGGAGAAGGCATTACTGCATGACAAAACTGAAATGTCCAGGGATAGTTCTAGGATAAAGCATAGGATTGCTGGATCCAGGTACTCAAACGATATTGTCAGAAAATTTTCACTCTCCAGGTTTTGGCTCTGATTTTATCTGTGTTGGCTTCATTCTCAGATAATAAATTACTTCAATGCCAAAATGGATGCTGGCAGACACAGGCTTACTTCCAAAACCTAGCAAACTCAACCAGTTAGGCTTTTTACCAGTAGTTCAAGCAATAGGCTCGAGGTTGATGCCCGTTAACTTGGATAAACTAAGCTTAGTTCACATGTTTACTGAACGAAATCATTGTGGGGAGGGCAATTGGGGTATCTCAGCAGGAAATTGTAGACGATGGGCCCAGTCCCAAAGGGCAAGTGTGGAATAAGGTTTATCCAAATTACATGAGCACAGAGTCAAGGAAACAGGAAACAAGCAGTTACACAAAATCAATGAATGTCGACTGTAGAAAGTGGTACAGCAGTCAGAGAATTTTCAGAAAATGTAGTGAAATGTTCAGATAAGGGTGTCGTAGAAAGGAAAAAAAATAACATAGTTTCATTATTTACAGGAGGACATCAAATCCTCTTTAAATTAAATAATACTGGATATTAGATCATTGCAGAATGGATATTGTCAGTTACCTTTAAGATGCTCAAGAAGAGGATGAAAGAGTAGAATTAAAAGACCAAGAAAACATATTTGAAATCCTAACTGCTATGTCTTGGGAAGAACATTTTAAGGCTTCTGTGTGATGAAGTTTCAGGTCAAAATGAATGTCATAGTTATAGTATTATGTGGTAAGTGAATCAAGTCATCTAGAACCACGTAACTCTACAGAAACTAGAGTAAATGTAACTACCAGTGTAGTGACATGTTTAAAAGTATGGCTTCTGGAGTCAAATTGGATTCGAATCCCAGCTCTTCTTTTTGCTATTTGTATGAACTTAGGAAACTTACTTTCGCTCATTTTCCTTACTTTACTCATTTTTCCATTGCAGAATTATTTCAAATAGCCAAGATATGGCAGCATATCTAAGTGCCCATCAATAGATGACTGGATAGAGAAGAGTGGTACATATACACAAAGGAATATTACTTGACCATAAAAAGGAATAAAATCTTGCCATTTGCAACAACATTGGCCTATGCTAAGTAAAATAAGTCAAACAGGGAAAGACAAATACAATGATTTCACTTATATTTGGAATCTAAAGACCAAAATAAACACACCAACAGAAACAGACTCACAGATACAGAGAACAAGTAATGGCTTCCTGATTGGCGGGGAGTTAAGGGGGCTAGGTGAAGGGATTAAGAAGTACAAATTGTTAGTTACAAAATAGTCACAGGGGTGTAAAGTACAGCATACAGAATATAGTAAATAATATTGTAATAACTATATATGGTGCCAGGTGGTGCTAGACTTGGGGGTGGGTGGGAAGGGAATCACTTCTTAAATTATATACATGTCTGGTCTCTGTGCTGCACACCTGAAATTAATATAAAATAATATTGAATGTCAACTGTAATTGAAAAAATAAATAAATAAAATGCATCTATTATTAGTACCTACTTTACTTAGCTTTGTCAAAGAACTGTGAAATGTCTGAAAGTTTAATGTACTTTCAAGCTAACAAATTATCCAGCTGTAGTTTCATGAATGCTGCTATAAGACAAAAGACTCCTCAGTCAAAGACCAAGAGGTTAAATTATTCATAACACCTGCCTTTTTTTTTTTTTTTTTTTTTTTACCAAAGTCTCACCAGGTGACATGGAGGGGCCCAGGTAGATGATACACATATAATGGATTTGTATTACAGCTGAGGATCCCTGAGCATAAGGAACTTAAATTTTTAAAAATCTACTGCAAGTAAACCTACTTGATCCTTGTCTTGGAGGGAGACACAATATCTATTTTCCAAGGCTGTTCTCTAGGGAAACATTTTTGAGAAGGTAAGCAAGAACCAAAAGGCAATCATTATCCTTGTTTGCAAGAAGCAAAGAAATGCAGGAGACACATAAAAGATTATTCCCTAATATGTTGTTTTGAGTTAATAACTTTATTATTATTATTAAATAAGCTTTACACTTTTATTGTAGTTATATCTTTCACTCTATCTAATTGGTTCTTGTGTTTATGATTAATAATCCTACCTGACCAATCCAATTAGTGTAAATAACACAAGTAACTATTGTAATAGGAGGCCTTAGATATCCAGATACAGAATCAAGTCCCACAATAAGATCTGACTAAGTCATCATTTTATTTCTTAATGGGCCTCAACTCAGATTTAGGGATTTTCCAGTTTTCATTTATTTCCCCACTGCTGACTTGTACTTTCACATGAGACCTTGTTATTCTAAAATAATTTAATTTCCTTAATAGAGATGACAGAAATTTTTGTGTTTTATAAAATAATGGTGATAATAACAACAATAATCCATACAACAATCCTCCATAAGAGCCCATATTATTGCTGCTTAATAGTTTCTCTTAATGCTTTTTTCTGAAAATTTCGTGGGGAATTGCTTCACACAGTTGAAGTACACATATTATAGAAAGAAAAATTAAGAAATATAACCAACAGGGAAAAGCTAAATAGCATTATGAGAAGAAATAGAGGTGTAAAATTGCAGAAGATTAAAAAAAGTCAATAAGATAAAGGAGTATATACAACTGGAATAAAATAACTTACATTAGCTAACCATAAAATGTAACTCATTAGGGGTTTTCTTTCAGAAGTAAAATTAATTTTTAAAACATCGAACACATGTAGCCAACAAAGAAAATACCTGGAAAGAAGAACATCCACCACAGGGCAACAGTGGTTAATAGTGCAAGTAAACTCAAACATTCCATTATCCGAGGGAGAATCCTGGAGCTGCCAACAAAATAGTCTGAATTTTCTGCAGGAGACCAGATGCTGCTCTGTTAAAATTAAAAGAAATAAAGCCTTGTGAATTAGTCTGTGACCTGTTGTATCTACTTTCACAGGTGAAATAAAGCAGTATCAATAGTAAGAATTAAGAGTCCTGATTGCAAATGAAATTTTACAAAAAATTAAAAATATTTATATACTATGGTGGTGTGTGTGTGTGGCTTTGTGTGTGTGGGGGGGCGTGTAAAACCTATTGGCAACTAAGAATGCCTCATAATTGCACAGTTCTTTGTCATTTTCAGTAGAATTTTCAATTTAATACTCTAAAACAAGTTTGCTTTATTATGATTATTATTCTGCCTTCATTTGACAAATTAAAAAAATAATAATAACATCTGAAGTTTGGAAAATATAAGAACCCAGTGACTCCTAACTATCTTAGAACAAATGAGGTGTCAGGTTGAAATTTACTTAAATTCCAATTTACTTTGGTACTTAACAGTTATGCCTTGCACTGGGAGCTTCTCCAATTCCAATCAGAATCTGGTAAAAGGCAAAATTTAGTGTGAAGATGGCTTTTTCTTGGGCCATTTCTTATATCTAAGTCTGTGCATAATTGAAATGGTTAAAAAACCTCACTGCTAACTACTGCTATCAGGAATATGTGTGTTTTATCATTCATCCATCTACCCATTAATTCATCAATTCGTCAAATATTTACCAAATGCCTTTAAAATGTCATTGTGGGCTCATTGGTGGGCAATATGGAATCCCTTACCTCATGAAGATTATAGTCTGAAAATTTAATGATGAGTCTTCCATATAAAGCACTCACTTGTCATTCCATTTCCCTTTTGCTCTTATACATACTGTCCTTTCTTCTCTAGGTTAAGATCTGTAGTAATGTAGCCATAGTTTATAATTGCTTGATGTCTTAACTTATCCCAGAGATAACATAATTGCATTTTTACTAGAACTTTGTAAAGATAATTATATTACCCAGGGATATCTGAGGTTTAGTAGTATCATGGTACAGGATAGCTGCATTTCTCATAAACTAGACTTGCTATTTGTTTGCCTCCCTTACTTGATTCTTGACTTAATTGAGGCTGAAATTTCATATTTTTGCTCCCACGTTCTCGAACAATGCCTGGCAATGCTCATGAAATGAATCGAACTGAAATGAAATGCTAAAACAACTATTTACTTAGTACTGGCTCTACACAGGCCATAAACTATTTAAAAATATATTACAAATTAATTATTTTTGAAATTCTGTTTTCTGCTTTGAATAGTTTGTAAACAAAATCTTAAAATAAAAGCTGAGGTTTATAGATAACAATAGGGTTTTTTTGTTTTGTTTTGTTTTGGTTTGATCACCAGAATTACTTTAAGTGTTTCTAAAATAGACAAGTTTGCCTCTAGAATGTGAGACATTTTGTAGAACATCATTCTCTCAGACAAAATGAATGACATAGCAAAAATAACAGCTTTTGAATTATTTGATTGTGACAAATTACAATTGTTTTTTCATCTACAATTCTTTGTCAACAGTGAGCTAATTGGTAAATAAAAGTCCAAAGGCATTTATGATCATATTATAGGAATTCTGAAATTGCCAGTGTGGCGACAATTAACAAAAGGCAACTTGCACAAAAACAGAAAGAATGTCTTTAAAAACTGATCTTTACTTTATATACCTTCTGTTCTTATCACCACTTCATTAGTCCCTATTTTCCTATGTGTTACCTGAAATCAATGAATGAAATAATATCATGAAAACAAGAGAACTGTCTTTGAGAATAAAGAACCACATAATAGAAAAAAAGATGCCTTGCAGAAGAGAAAGAACCTAAATTCCACTTGACTCTCTAAAACTTTAATAATTTTCAAAATGAATTTTCATCAGAATACTGGAAGAATTGATATAGAGTTTAATGAGTTGTTTGTAATGAAAGAGATGCATTCATTCACTTACTTATTTGTTATACCTTTAAAATGTCTCCATGAGTGTTTAGGAAAAGATATCAGTGTCAGGGATGATAGATAGTGAGTGTAAGACTATAGTAGTCAGCAGATAAACAAATGAACAAAAAAACATGATGTCTGTCTTCATAGTACATATATTTTGGCAGAGGAGAGGTTAATTAAATAATTGGTAAACATAAAGTTGCAATTATTTTCAGTGCCGTGAAGTTCTTAGAAGCATCTATAACAGGAGGACTTGAGTTGAAGTGTTGAACTTAAATGACAAATACGAGAGAGTTAGGCAAAAAATAAGAAGTATATTCCACTTTGCTTTTTAGAAACACAGTGATCACAGCAGATTCACAAATGTTTTCACTATATTCCTTTATGCAGAGAAGCATTAATTTAGACCCCACTGACACGGGACGCAGCCAAAAGCTTTTTCCCCAAAACAAGGTCTCAGTGCCTTCACCTCCTTTAGGCTAGGATGACTTCACACTTCAGTTTGCCCTGGGTCATTGTAGGTTATGCCTGTTGTCCTGGTTTAAAATTTTAATAGCTCACAATTTACCCTCAGAAGTGTGCTTATTAGGACAATAAATTACACTCACAACATTTCTTAATGCTCATATTTTTTCCTAAACACTCATGGAGACATTTAATTGTGTGCCAAAATAAGCCTGTATTATTTTATGTACAAGTAGGCAATGAGGAAGGTGATACTCAAGGGGAAATTACTAGTCTTAGAGCAACTGCAACTTGAGTAAAAGCAATTTCAATAGATGACTTAAACTCATAATTTAAAACTGGTTTAAATAGTATAGCCTCATCCTTGACGGCTCCAAGAGATAAAAGTTTCAGACAAACAACTGGCCATAATTACAAGAATTCTAGAAATAGAAAACAGAAAGGATGAGGTAACCACACAGTAATCAATGACAAAGCATTGTGAGTTACTGTTTTTACTAATTATAAGGATAGCGTCTTTGTGTATTTTTACTAACTTCCTACCTCATTTCACAATCATTAATTGATTGCCTTAGTCATTCAGCAAATATATTGTAGGTGTGTGTGTATATATGTATGTATATACACGTGTATATATATGCACTTATAGTATATATATACACTTACAGTAATATGTATATATATACACTTACAGTATATAAGTACATATATAATTTATTCCCGTAGTCATTCAGCAAATATATTGTAAATATATATATATATATATATATATATATATATATACACTTACAGTATATATATATGTGTGTATATATATATATATATATATATATATATATTATATATAAAAGGGACTGTTCTGTTCAAGGTGTTGGGGTTATGGTGAGGAACAGCACAGAGGAAAAAGAATCTGTCTTCATAGAGCTTGTTAGTATGTAAGTACTTTTACATTTAAGAACAAACCATAAAAATAGCTAAAATTAAGTGGCAGCGTACCATTTAGTTATTTTATCAATATAAAACAAAATATAGGGTCAAGTTCAGGGAAAAAGAGCTGAAATTTGCAGTATATAAAGGGGTTTGCTATGATTAAGACTTAGACTTGTTTCTAGGCTTCCCAAAGCCAAAATAACAAAAAGAGATTCTATTAGTAATCAGTTTTATTGTTTTGTTTTGTTTTGTTCTTTTTTTCCCTGTAGGGGAAAAATATCCTCAGAAGGTCCAAGGATTTTCCAGGAAGGATTTCCAAACTCTCTCTCTCTCTCTCTCTCTCTCTCTCTCTCTCTCTCTCTCGCAACTGAATAATAATAAAAAAAAAAACAAAACACTAAGATAAATGATTAAGTTTCCAAAGCTCAGTTCCGCAGAGTTATTACATAGAAGAAAAAAATCAGAAAACTTGGAAAAATACAAATGCTCAGGTATTTCCCTTAATATAATGCTTGTCAGGTATCTCTGAAATATAGTCTGATATGGGAATTCCTGAGATACTGGGCACCAAGCTCCATTTTCATTGAACAATTGATTCCCAGTATCTCAGGTATTGCCATATCAGACTAAATTTCAGAGCTACCTGACAAACATTCTGGGTGGTGAACACACAATGTGATACACAGATGATGTATTGCAGAACTGTACATCTAAAACCAAGGTAACTTTACTAACCATTGTCACCACCATAAATTTTAATTAAAAAAAAAAATGGAGCAGATCTTACAGGGTACAATCTATGTGAGTACAGAAATTAGTTTTATATAAACAAGAAAAGAATAAAAGTTTAATAAATACATGTAATTATATATAATGTATATAATACATATTTTAAAATCAATTTATTACATAAAATATTTCTAAATTCTGATACCAAAACATGATAAGAGAAGCCGTAAAAGGGACAAATATAGACATGTTACTATTAGGAGTATAAATTTTAAAATCCATAAAGCAAATACTATAAATTTAATTCACGTATATTCTAAATCATTCAGAGAAACCATGCAAAGTGTCTGACTGAACTAATGTTAAAAATAATTCGTATGTTTAATTATATTTGTAGAACAAATAATTTTTTTTCAGTATTAAATAACTGATATATTGCAAATCAATTCCAGATTTAAAAAAAAAAAAAAGACAAAATACTGACCCACTCACATATATTTACCCCAGTTACCACCCAGAAAACTAAAAAGCCTACTACATAAGCACAGAGTTTAAAGAAATTATATAAATTATCATCATCATAAGTGCATCAGTAATTTAGTGCTTAAGTGAGGCATAAGACAAGTGCTTTATGTTCATACTTTAATTAAAAATTAGATGTAAAAAGTCCAAAAATCCACTGTTTTGCTGTTTCCAGTTTTCAAGAATGAAATCAGCATGGTAGAGACAGAATTTAAACTTAGTTCTAATAGTCTTCAAAGCAAGGATTCATTATCAATATGCTCTGTTAAATTAAATCTATAAAAAATTGGAGTTAGATAATAAAGGTAAATATTTCTGTGATTAAAATTGAGAACATCCTTTCAAAACAGTGAAGAGATTACTGATAAATAAAATTGTATAAAAAGGACATGAACATAATTCTTTAAAAGGCAGATAAAACAAATAAAATTATTTGTGTTTAATTATTAAAGTCATCTTTCACATGTAAAAGTTCTCATAATATACAAGAGATACATATTCCATTGGAAATAATTTTAAAATTGAGGAAATAAACTGGCCAATACAATTGCAGACATATTTATATGAGGTTATAAAATATACAAATTAAAACAATATTGCTCTTGCAATATATAATATTCTATGGAAGAGTGAAGTAAAGTGAGAGAAATATCTCTTTTATATGATACTCTTTGGAGTATAAATTGATATGTCTTCTGGGAGTAAGTTAGATAATATATTTCAACTATCTGAAATATTTTCATCATCACTTACCTAGTGATTTGACTTTAACTAATTTATCCTAATGAAATAATCTAAAATGTCCTCCTACTGCACACAAATACAATGACTACAGTGCTATTTATAATATTAAAAAATGAAAAGAATCTAAGTGCACAAAAAAAAAAGCAGAAAGTTAAATATTTGTTGCATACCCACAGGATACAATTCTCTTATAAACCTATTAGAAAGATTCTGTAATGTCTTAGTAACGCAATCATTTTTATTACATGAAAATAAAAATAATTCAAAAGTTGTACAAAATTGTTATTTTGAGAAAACAATACAAATGGTATATACAGTGTAGCCATAATTTTGAGGAGAAAAGAAGCCTATACAGCCACATTTATTGACTCAATACTGGAAGTAACTGTAACGATTCTAATAGTGATTATCTCTGAGACTACTTTTATATTTATTTTTATACTGTTATGAGTACTTTTATATTTATTTTTATACTTTTCTGTATTTCTCCCATGTTATTATACTGCGCATGAAGTAATTTTATAATCAGAGAAGTTCTGAAATAGTCCTAACAGAATGTCATGTCCGCAAAATGAATAATCTTGTAAGAACACCATGTCTGCATTCTTCAGGGGATGTGGTTGGGCCTTGCCCCTTCACCGCCTCTAACACTAATTTGTTATTTCTATAATATATGCAGACATAAGTGACATCAAAGTACTCAGAAAACTGGTTTTTAAGTCACTTGAAGAATTTTACATCATCTTTATATGTCATCAGATAAAAAGAGGCACTAACACTAATTTGACTCCCATAGATCTTCTCAACATTTCTTTTCCAGATAGCGTAACAAAAGAACATTGCTCACCAGGATTAGAAACACCATCAAATTCATAACTTCATGTCAATGAGATGTACATGGTAAATAATTATCTTCCTCTTTGCTCTACAACTTGGCTGACTTTAAAGAAAAATGAAAATTGCCATAAGCACAGAGATAAACACTGTGTATGAATGTATTACAAAAACATAATATATCTCCTTCGAGAATTTAGTTCTCAATAAAGTTCGAGTGTCACTCTCTCAATTGTGGGCAGGATGTGTTTTATTAAATGACCACATGAGTTATAAGAACATTTGAGAGCAAACCTTCAAAATGTTTTTCATACATAGCCTATTTACAAACCTGCTGAAGGAGGAAGGAAATTGGGTAACGGTTCTTAAAAGCCATCAGCTCTGAATAGATATTATCCTCAAGAAAAGGAAATTGTATCTGAGTAGCTTACACTGAACCCAATTTTGTTTTTCATTGTGCAGTTGGCCTTCCTTAAATGGAGAGGACAGAGAAATCTTATCAATGTTCCTTCTTGGATTGTCTACAAGCTCAACTTATGTTTAATTCTGTTAGAGAAAATAATTTTCAAAGTGAAAAATCTTCATTTTAATTTTAGTTACATTTAGCCAACAGTTTATGTGAAAGCACACCCCAATAGCACATCAGAAATCTGTCACTACATAAAAACATTCATAAGTTTACAGAGGAAAAGCCTATTGTTTGCCAGACGGTATGATACACCCTAAGGAGGACACAGAAAATATTAAGGCATGACTTCTGCCTTCTATGAGGTTACAGTTCATCTGAGATGATATCTAGTATTGAATGCTTTTTCTCTTCCTGGAGCTGAGCTAAGTACTTTGCAATGATTATGTCACTTATTCTTTAACAATGTATTCAAATACGTACTATTATCCCTATTTTACAAATAAAGCCATCAAATTCCAAGAGGTTAAGAATCTTGCCTAGGTGATACATTGAGTAAGTAGAAGAGCTGGAATCTGGAACTCTGTTCAATTCCAAAATCAGTGGTTTTAACACTATCATAAACTTCTTTATCTAGATAATTTGGACATGATTCCACGAGGAGTTACTGAAAAGTGTTTTCAGTCTTTAACAGTTATTTCCGCTTTTCTAAAATAGAAGACATTTATAAAGAATGCATATTTTATTAAATGCTATTTGGGGTAATCCTTTTTCCTCTGGTTAGAGACATGGACTTATTGAATCTCAAATAATAAAAACTTGAATTAATATCAAATTAGCAAACTCCATATATTTGCACATTGAGTTTTTATTATATGCTCTGAACTGGCATCCATTTTTTTAAGTTGCTATCAAAACTTGAATCAACATTGTTTCAAAATCTATCTTTCTCCTCATACATCATTGCTGACATTAAGGTCAGCTAACATATTACCTCTTGAGTCTCAAATTTTATCCACAAAAAAAACATATTATTTCAATATCCTAGCAGTACTTGTGGGTACCTTTACTATGCTTGGCATTTATCCACCAAAGAAAATACTTAGTACTTAAAACGGTGTAGTTGGTAAAGCAATTCCTTTGTGATAAAATGCCAAACTTTTACTAACCTTTTCAGAACTCAGTGTGGTAATCCAAATTAAGGGGACTACAGTGGTTCCAGATCTTTGGAGTTTACATCCTTCATTCCTCTCCAATCTGGGTAATTTAAATAGTTCTCGGTTCTCTCAAAAGGAGAGACATCCGTATCAATGCCAGTTTATGTAGAATTAAAAAACAAACTTATAGGTTAACTGAGAGAGAAATGTGCGTGACTTCCTTCCACAAAGAATTAACGGATTTGGCTGAGTCAACTGATTATAAGCGTCGATATGGCCTGGGAGTCATTTAGAATTTTCTTAATATGGTTGTTTTTAAAAGGAGTTAAGGAGTCATTTTACACTAATATCCTAATCAACTGAAATGTATCTGACACATTCAACAATGATGGAAAGTCTGTCATAAAGATATAATCACACCTCTTTTTAAGAGAAAAACTATGGAAACATGAGAGAGCATTAATTCTGGTAATGGAGATGGCTCTTTTCATTGACTTAAATAGGTTTTGTAGATTTTTTTTATTTAAAATTCATATCTGTGGCAAGTATAATAATTTCCAGCTAGCATTCTCAGTTGTTCAGTACAGGCGCTACATAAATCTGCTCAACAACATAAACACGCTGCCTCAGAGCGATCTCACGAATTAAATAGCCTGTTTCCCGGAGAGAGAAAAGTATAGAACAAAATTAATAGTACAGCTACTGTCGATGGGGAACTACCCTCAAGCCTGAATCACTGCAGAAGAAGAGATGTTAACAGAGCTGATTTTAGTGAGTATGAGTCAAAATGCCTATGAACTCAAGAGAAAGGAGCAGGAGAGTTGATTTGGAAGCATTTTGTTAATTAGCTGACTTAAAAGTCATGAAAAAAGCTAATTAAGTGAAATTGATGAGCATGATCTGACTTTATTTTGAATACAGCGGGAGCAATCTCTGAGCCAGGGAATCCAGCTCCAGAAATAGGTTTCCATGGGATAAATGCTGATAAAAGGGGTTGATTTCAACTGTTCTTGAAGGTATGTTTTTCATGCTCTGATAGTTTGCTAAGTCCAGCCATCCATGTCAATTCTGTCTTGAGAGACACCTGCTTTTTGTAAGATTGTCAGGAACATTAAAAGTGTGAAAAAATTGATACTGCCCTCATTTTATTATCCTATTATAACTCCGCACAGCCTTAGCTGACTCAGAAAGTGCTGTGAACTACCATTCCACCCACAGCTGAAAAGGTATAGGACGTTTGTGCTACACCTTTAAAATGTATTTCTTGGTATTTCTTCTCATTGGTTGAAAGCTTCACTTTGTTTATGTCATTTTGTACATAAAAAAGGTATATCTGAGAATCTACATTCTAAGGAATCCTTCTAAAAAGGCTTGAACATTTTCTAGATTGTTTTGGTATGCCAAAATCAACTTCCAGCAAATTTTATATAAATCAGAGAGAAATGAACAAAGGAACATTGTGTGATGCTTAAAGTCTTTAAGGATTTATATTAGGTTGGTGAAAAAGTAATTGCAGTTTTTGCAATTATTTTTAACCTTTGAAGTTGCAATGACTTTTGCACCAACCTAATACATCTCATCCTTTACAGGTATTGGGGTAAAATCCAAATGGAAGTTCCAAGGAAGTTGGGAAGAACCATTTGAATACATTTTTAAAATTAAAACAGTGATCATTAATTGAGTAATTTCTATATGCTAGTGACTGCTAAGCACACAAAGATATTATCCTTCTAAATCTTGATTTAAAAAAACCTCTGTGAGATTATAACTCCCATTTTATAGAAAATTCCGCTGAGAGCTAGAGAACCTAAGTAATTACCTATGACCACAGAGCTAGTAAGAAGAATAAAAAGGTTTCAAACTCAAGTCTTTCTCTAAAGCCAGTGTTTTCAATTCTAAAAACCCAGAATGCAAAATATTGGAACTCCTCTTTTCAATGGCATTTTTCCTAAAAGACTCTCATTTGGGGAATTTCCTGTCCTCAGCCTTTTACCAAAGTCGAGGCTATTGATATGGAACCCTGGAGTACAAAGTATTTGACATTCCAGACATCACAAAAATGTTTTTTTAAATGAATTTTAACTAGTCGGTATTATTGTTGTTGTTGTTGTTATTTGATATTTATATCCTGAAGGTAGGAAACTAGATGAATGAAGTACTGGAAAGGCCAAAAACTCTTTGTATGTAGTTCATTTTGAAGAATTTGAAAATTTATTCTATATTTTATGAGCTTTAACACTTTATATACCTTCACTCAAGCTGAATAATTGACAAAAGGATTTCCTATAAGATCAGGATTTATACAATTTCTCAATTGAGTCTAAGCTATGTTTAACCATGGCATTAATTGGGCATGTCTGACACAATATTGGGAGGGAGGGGACAGAAGTATCTTTTGCATGGGATTCAAACAACCCTGCAGGGAAAGAATTTACCTTAAGGAGACAACACATAAGTCTGCACAATGAGAAAGCATCTCCTGAGCTACGAGAGGGAAGGGAAATTGAAAGTACAGCATGATGTCTGTTACTCAAAGTTGTCATCTGACCCATCTGTTATGGGGCGAGGACTGAATCCCAGACATAATAAGGCTAAAATATAAATCCTGGAAAAATAGTTTCCCTAAAAGCCCAATAAGGTATTGAGGATACAAGCCATCATGCACAATGAAAATAGTATAATACGCTTGCAAACATAGCTTCAGTGTGTAACTGTTCCACATTATGTCCAGTGTATAGTGTTGCTTTGACATACTGAGGGGACATACATGTAGAACTAGCAGCAGGGCCCTCTGGGGACAGATCACTCACTCAATGAAAGGGACCTCAGTAGTAGTGGTGTCTGGTGCCCGTCATTCGATAGCAGCAGGAATCAATATCAGTGATGACAGGTGGTACCAACTATTTTGGCATCTCAAGGGATCTGCACAGAAAGCAGACCCCTCACAGAGGACACTCTCAACTGTAGAGCTGTTGAGTCAGCTTCTTGAATATATATATATATATATATATATATATATATATATATATATATATATGGTTTTAGTAAACAGGGTCAGAGCAGAAAAAAATAGGGAAAGGAAAACGGTATGCACCATTGTGGGTGATGAATAAAGTTGTTCCTCATTCATCTGGTAACTCTACCCCAAACCAGAGACTTCCCCTAAAACAAACAGACAGTTTGAACAGGGCTAAAGTTCTGATAAAAATGAGTAGTTGTAAGACCAGGAAATGCTGTTTGTTTTTGTTATTCAGATCATGAAAATTATGAGAGATTTCCTGGAAAACTGTAAGAGTCTTGTTGGAAGAATACCAAAGGTGTCTACTGATTTTCACTTTTGCAAACAAAAGGTGGGATTCTAATGACGCCTCTCAAACCTAGGCTGATATACATTTGATGTATGTGGAATGAACATTATGAGTTAGTTTGTAAACAGAAATAGTTGTTTCCTTTTCTATTCATGTGCCTCATTCACAGTCCTCTTTTTAATCATAGGCCTTCAATTCCATTGTCTAGAATATCTAGTGTGAGGTCTACAGTATGAATTTTAAGGGGTCCCTCATTCAGAGGGCTGTGAAAATGCTGACCCTCTCTTTACTGGCCTCACCCTCCCTACCCCCAGACCTGGAAGATATCCTTGTCACGTTCCTGATTTAATTAGAATGTTTTTGAAATGTTACCATTAAGTATGATGTTTGCTATAGGTTTTTGAAAGGTACTCATTATTCAATTAAGAAACGTTATATTGCATTTTTAGGTTGCTACTCATTTTTTAAATTAATATTGAATTTAAACAATTGCTTTTTCTGCATCGTTTGAAATGCTCATTTTTAAATCCATTATTCAGTCACTGCAGTATATTATATTAATAGATGTAAATGATGTTGATTCATTGTTTCATTCCTGAGCTAACCTCCTTTTCTGTAAAACCCAATTCAAATACCACTTCTTATCTGTCAGCCAAAATAATGTTTTCCTACCTCCTCTAAATTGCTACAGCACTATGTTTACCTTTTCTATATACTCTAGCATATTCTACTTGTGTTGTATCTAGATAAGTGCATTTGTCTCTCCTACTTCATTTTTCCTCATAATGCAAAGAATAATGGAGTAGAAGCCAGAGAAGTTGAAATGGATTCCAGGTCTTCCACTTAAAAAAATATTTCTGAGGCTCAATTTCCTTTGATATAAAATACAGATCATAATGCATGCTTTGCCTGCCTTATAGATTTTTTTAAAGTAGCTAGATGACATATGTTGATCATGGTATTATTCTGTAAATGTGGGATGCTTCATACGTGTCATTCTTATTACTGGTCATTAAGCTTCAAAGTTGCAAAAATTTTATTCAATGTTGGCTATATTTGGAAATAAAAATTACCTTGAAAAATTCTTCATATTTCTCTTTTAATACCATCCTAACATGAATATGTAATAGCAATAGTCACATTGGATTATCAGTTATACTTTCATGTGTTATAAATCAGGTAGCTTTGTGGCTCACCACACAATCTATGAATGGCATACATCCCCTGCAAGAGAGAGAAGGTACAACAAGCACAAAGGGATTGTTGTTCTACTGGGATCTCAAAGATAATTGCTTGAGATCCTCGTGAGAAAATAATCTTGAAAGAAATAATTTGTGAAAAGAGTGAAAGGCTTTCCAAAGTCTAAAAATTCCCCACTACATACACAAAACAAAGTTTGGACACAGTATATCGAATATTATAAGTCACAAGTACAGAAAACTCAGGATATTCTGTAGGGTGAATAAAATAAAATCATTTTAGTTTCATGAGAAAAGGGAGATCTACTTAGGGAATGACCTATCAATCAGTTAATTGTTGTTATTAAAAGTTACTAAAACTTACTAATTATTATTTATTGTAAGTCTACAGGTTGATATGAGGTTACACTGATCTCAGTTGCTCATGTGTCTGCAGTTAGCTGGATCGTCTTCAGTGGCTACTGATATAGAGTGCCCTTGGCTGGGATAAATCAGTTCTGGTCCACATGCTTTTTTATCCTTCCGCATTTTATCTCAGGCTTGCTTTCATGGTGAAGGCAGAGGACAGATAGATAGAACTAAACTATAAAAGACCTCTTAAGACCTAGGCTTGGGGATTTGCACAACATCATTTCTGCCACCACATTCTATTGGTTAAAGCAAATCCCAGCGCCAGTCCAAATTCAGAGGGAAGAAATAGACTCCACCTCTCGATGAGTGGAACTGCACATTTAGATTGCAATGGATATGAATACAGGGAAGCATAGAGAACTGGAGAGATTTTTGCAGTGTTCCCCATCTATCAGTAGCAAAATCCTATAACAGATGTGCTAGATATGGTGACAGAAAAGTCAAAAGCTGAGACAACTTGGCCATACTCTCACCTGGTAATACAGACAGTGATACCACAGGGTTCCAGTGCCCAGTAGGAAGCTGTAAGAAGGGCCCAAATTAGAATATTTAGCTCTGTCATTGCTCCCATGTTAGTGAGGCGAATGTGATTAGAAGTTCTCGCATGCCCTGTGGGAGACAAGGAAGTGATAACTGAGTTGAAAATCAAGACCCGCTACGCAATCACTTAGCAAGGGGCAAGCTAAAGAAGCTGGGGCTAAAAATTCTGCATAAGAATCATATAGATAATGTTGCTTACACAGAGGTCCAGATCACTGATAAGAAATTGAAGAACTACCAGGCCCTGACTGGGTGAAAAAATAATTTATATGATCTCTAGCTCTAGACCTGTTAAAAAGCTAAAGTGGAAACAAACAAAGAAAGAAAAGACAGCACACAGATTTCCATCTTGGAGTGGAGAAGTGTTGGAGTGGGGACCAGAATACTGAAAACTGAACATTTACTAAAGAGAGACAAGTGAAGCAAAGTTATCTAAAGATGAGATCCATACATCAGAAGGGACTGAGATACCCCGATTTGGCAACTTAAAAGAAAATTTATTACCCAGTCATTGGGGAGTTAAGATTAGCTCGGATATACATATAAAATATATTTCAGAGAAGCAGTATGGGACCGTTCTTGATTTCAGGGAGGCTAGTTAAAGAGAAATGAAACAAAATATATTACATTTACAAATATTACACAAGCATATGATCATGTGAACACTTTGCACAGGCTTCTTGCAAGGTCTCGGAAAAGACTCATCCAAGTGAGGCACCTGAAGCTTCAGCATCATTAGCTTCACAGTAAAAGCTTCACAGTAAATCTGCATTTTATAGCAACATATTACAATTACACACACACACACACACACACACACACACACACATATATGTTTCTACAGAAATGATTCTATAATGGGAGTACTTGCACCTAATATGGTGACAAAACAAAGGTACTAAAGTATTTAGAAGATAACATACTCCTGCAAAATGATGACTTTATAGGTCTTGATTGTAGATTGTCTTAAATATGCCTTGGGAAGCCTTGAAGACCCAAGTATTACATGCTTGCTACAAAGCCGAATGAATGGGGTGGCTGAAAGCCGCAGGCTAGAGATGCAAGAGTTTTCTGCAGCTGATAGAGGTCATGGAGAGGAAACACCAGTGTCCAGTCTCCACAGTTACCTTTCTCCAAACTTTTCAGATCTGAACATTATTAAACCTCAGTTCAATAATGAGGGTCTCTGTTGTGCATTCCAGATTTCTCTCACCACTTCACATCATTTATCTTGATTATCAGGATCTTCCGAGAATAGTAAAGTTTCTTGTTCTAGTTTGGTGAGCCCATATCTGACTCTCACTTCCTCAAACTCTGTTCAGTCTTTCACGGTCTTAGTGGCCAAATTGTGTTCACAACAATCCTTGTTTGTGAGCTGAGCTTAATACGCTAAATGTTCATGTCTGATCTTAAACATGGAATAGGGTCATCTGTCTGTCATTAGACAGCCTTCATCATTCCCAAGGAAGGATAACGTTGTTTCAGTCAAATCTATACTGAAATAACTTTCATGAGTCCTTTCTAAGTCTATTATGATAGAATAATCAATCAACCATTATCCAACTCTTTTTACCTGAGTCACTTGATTTTCCTATTTATATGTAATTCAAAAGAGCTTACCCAGCTGAACTTCATTCTATGTGCTTCTCAATACTTTATAACATGTCAAGATATTAATATAGTTTGGCATCATTATTTCATATTCAAACGATTATACAAAGCACTCCTATTTAAAATTCAGGCTTATCATTGTCCTTATTCAGTTTCCATTTGATTGATTTTTTAGCATCACTATTTATAATTATGTATGCTAAAAATGACAAATTTTCATATTCTTCTGGTGACTGACTAAACAACTCTTCCTATATATTCCATCTTTTTTGCCTCACACCTCACTGAACTATGAAAACTGACACAACTATTTCAAATGGATTTTGCAATATTAGTAAGATATAATCTGAGATTCCAGTCTTCCAGCCCATCATGAGGTTACTCTAAAAGTTTCAGAGAGATAAGGAGATAGATAGCTGTACAGCATTTATACAGTGTTTCATACTACTCCTTCCTAAAACTGCAATACAAGGCCATCTGCTCAAATAATTTCAACATTCTTCTTCTATAGTCAAGACTATGTTTAGACAAACATGTACAAGTTGAAGCTATCTAATGTAAGAAACCAAATTTTGACATCCAGACTAGCACTTCCTTTTTAACAATGGCTAAGCGAACAGGAATACAGATACTTCCATTTCCATGAGATATCCTATAAAATAGACGTCTTCACAAGATCCTGTTTATACAGCATTCAGCCTATTTAGTGAAGATGCTACGATTTTATAAAGCATTTATAACCGCTGTATTAGATGTCCCTGTGATACAAATGAGCCACATCATTTTCAATGGATCCAGTACCCCTGGACTGAGCTCACCTTTTGGAAATTTGAAACATGTATGCCTCTAGTTATGTCTATGCCTACATGTATGCCTACATACATACCTACATGTATGTCAACAGTTATTAACAACTCCATTTAAAAGTTCATTCAGCAACATGAATGAGAGAGAATATTTCTTAAAAGAAATGAAAACCAATGTATATTAGATATTATAGAAGAGGGACGTTGTCATGGGGTATAGATGCGGACTATACAATGCAGTGAACTCACGGGTGTGAGCCAGTGGAGGCACGTTACCTCTTCACGCCTCTGTCTCCTTGTCTGTAACATTCCATGATTAAACTCAAATCACATTTCTAAATACATTGCATGAGCTCTATGGCCATGAAATTACCTTTGCAAAAAGAGAAGAAAAAAAGGAGAAGGGTCTAAGGAATTATATGATACACGAGAAATCAGTAGATTCACAGTGCGACCCTGAGTAAGACCCTGAATATCTTGGCAGTATAGAAATGACTTACATTGTTTTGAAAATTCTTTTCTGAGTGTATTGAACCAGAAAAATCTCCCCAAACTCTCTTCTGGTGTGGCATCTATTAATATGCCACAGAAATACTATTCCAAGAGACACCCATTGGGAGATGTTGAACTCTAAGTTTCCCCTAGCTTTCATATATAATATGTTTCTCTGAAACCTCTCTTCAAACATGTATTTCTGAATCTTAAAGTTGCTGCATGAAGCGTTTTCTCCCAGGTGGCACTCCCTCTTTAGTTCTGCCTGCACAGAAGAGGTCATTGCTTGGAATCACTCCAGAGGATGGGCCACCCACACAGTCATTTTTTGTCCTTTGCCCCTAAAGTGTGCTGCCTGTCCTCTGTTCAGGGCTCCATGTCCCAGCCCAGCACATTCTCCCCCAGTCCATAGCACTCTACAATTCTGCTCAGGCTCTGGTTAGGATCACAGAGTCTGGGATCCTACGACCACCACCCTACAGAGCCAGAGCCAAATTGGGGCTCTGCAAGGGAAAGAACATCCCATTCTAAGAGGATAAAACGAGACAGCTCTTTGATAAACTCCCACAGGTCCATACATGGTTACGCTGCAAACAAGCAGAACAGCTTCAAAAGAAACAACTATCACTGAAATGCAACCCATAATCAATCCTCTTATTTGGCACAATAGCTGCTAACGGATCTATATCTCAGGCTGAAAAAAAAAAATCTCTCTCCTATAAGGCTTACACTCTGACTCTGCCTGCATAGAAGTCATGCTAACTGACTTTATTCTCCTACTAGTGTGTTGCCCTGCTATTTCCCCAACCTTCCTCAAATCCCTTTTCACTCAATTTTGCTATTCGAGGAGACAGAGTTTACTGATTGATTATTACCTATGTTAAACATACTATTTTGTTTAGAGTTAATACTTACTAAATATTTAATCCCCTTATCCAATAAAATTTGATTTAAGAAGAATACACTACACTCTATTAGTTGGGTATCTTCCATTTTTAGTAACTTAGAGAAAATGAGCTTAAATAATAAGGAAATATGTCAGCTCAAGTAACTGAAAAGTTCAAAGATATATGTTCTATGTGAAAATCAATGCAAAAGCTCCACAATGTTATCAAATACCAGTTGCTTTGTGTTATTTTCTTCGTGCCTTAGGTGATATGTGTTCCATCATAAGATTGTCTCACCTCATGGTAATTGATTGGCTATTTGAGCTTCAGAGACCACATGTGTCATCATTCATCTCAAGCAGGATGAGTGAGGACCTCCTGAAGTGACCCCCTTCCTCAAGATCATACAATAGTTTCAGATTTCATTCTGATCGATTAAATTAGGATATTTCCCTACCCAAGAAAACTGAAATACTGAATGCCTTAGGTCTTCAATCACCAATTACTACTAACAAAGGGTTGGACTGAATGGTTTGGAATAGGTGTACCTCAGGAAGTGAGTCAAAGCCATTAGAATCACATCGTGGGCTTCCTCAGGATGGATGGATGGAGGGGAGTAGAATCTTCAGAGGAAACCACAATGTTCTCTCTCTCTCTCTCTCTCTCTCTCTCTCTCTCTCTCTCTCTCTCCCATATAAAAACAAATAAATCTGAGAGAATTATAAACTTTTCACTGCAGCTGAGTGGTCTTCAGGTGGGCTGTTTGCTCTAAAGCAGCCAGTTCGTAAGCTATAAAAAATGAAGAGTGCCAATCAGACTCTATCCTTGACAGTTGAGATACAGTGTGTTGTTGGAGCTGAGGCTGGAAGGATGTGACTGAGCTAGAGTTAGAGCCCTGAGGTCTTGCAGGAAGCCAAAAGTCTTGCAGGAGAAAGGGGCATAGAGAGTAGCCATGTCCACAGTATCCCCCTTCCTGAAGCCTTTTTGTCCCCGTCTCTGTGAGAGCAACCCACTTCTCATTCTGCATTCCCTGCTGCTAGTATTGCTCTCCATGTGTTCTTTCACCATCACTTGTCCCTTACATGTGGTATTTCACACGAGTTTCTGTTCGTTTAAATGATAGTGGCAAACTGAAGAACATGCTATGAAAGGACTCTTTGTTTAATCTAATAATTCACTGTGAGGTTTCTTAGAAAATATGTTTACTCCTGTTACATTTAAATTTACCTTACAAACTTATTGCACATGTCCAGGAGCAATTGCTTAAAATGAGGTATACCCTAATCAAACTAAAAAAAAACTATATGTGTATATATATATATTTTTTCTTTAAGATTGCCTACCAGGATTAAAAGAAGAAGAAGAGGAGGAGGGGGAGGAGGAGAAGGAATGCAGCCCTGTCCCCAATGCTGTTCCCCAAATGGGCTAGTTTATTGCTAATACATGGTAGAAAGTAACAACTCGAGGCTGAAGATCCATGTGGCCTGCGATATATGGCTCTTATTTAAACCTATGAGGATTTTCTCCTGGGGTAAGTCAGGGAAAGTTGAAACGACTATTTCCAATATGTTAAACAGGAATGTTAATCTGCTTACCTATTTATTATTGAATAAGTACAGACTCTATTTATAATTTACAAACTATTTATAAAATACCTTTAGATGAAAATAATTCTTAAGATGCTTCCAAATAACCATTATTGGATTTAATAAGTTAATCCGTTTTTTTAATTTTAGTACCAATGTGATCTCTGAAGCCACAATTATACTCTGAGTTGTAAAATTCTCTAGTATTCTTTTTTTTCTGAAAGGAAAATGCAAACTTAGTAAGGTCACAAACCTTGCCAGCACAGAAGAGCAGTTGACACGCTGCTCGGAGTCAGCACGGAAATTTGCCTAGAAGCAGGGGCTCTGTACTCCTAATTGACCTGTCACTGAAATCTTTTCTTGGCAACTGTGACTTCCTGCAGAGTTTAAAATACTGTCCACCTTAGCTTAGATAGCATATTTAATCTGAAGCAATATGGTGTTCAAAATAAAACCCCTGCATGAGAGGGAAAAATATGAACTTTTAATTAAAGAAAAAAAAACAATCAGTAGCTGTTGGATCTAAAATATTAGATGTAAAATATATTCTCATATCTCTAAATTATTGTTGCCAAGGAAATTGTGTTAGTTACCTACATCCTTAGAGAATAAATTTTCATTTCTGTGAGAATCATCAACGCTGGATCAATTAGTATGATAAATTAACTTGTAAGATTTTTGATGTAGAAAAAAGTAGGCTGACTATTTTGCTCTTTAATGCATTTCTTCAGGCTGACTTTCAGACATCGTGAAAAGCTTCCAAACTATCTTCATATGTTTAGCTGCCAAACTCCTTAAGCTATAACGGCAGTCATAATTGGCGGGAAAATGGCTGTTTGGGACCCCTCTCTTAGCCTCTCTGTGCTCTTGCACTAGAAAGTCTCAGTCATCAGCAGTGAATTTTGCACCCTGCATGTCCTTTTCTTGTTAAAAAGTTTTATCCATAAAATAGCTCATTTCCGTTATATATTTTCACTATGTCCTGCCATTCGAAATTCCTGCAAGAATAATATCTGTAAAACTGCATATGATATTTTTTCTTTTATGTACCAGTTCTGACTCAGTTATATAAAAACTATATTCCTTATCCTAGCTCTAGTTACATTCCTTTTTGTTTAAACATTTCCGATAGGTATATTCTGTCTTATAATGACATGTCATCTCAAGGTTCATGCTACAAGTGGGGCAACACCGGGAGAGGCTCCTGTTCGAGACAAAAAGGGATCTTTTCAAGGGACAGAAGTTAGAATAAGCGCTTCTAGTTGTCTGCCCTCTCTGGGACTTTTCCAGCTCCGTCCACAGATTCCATGGGTCCACATTATGGAACTACAAAACAAGAGGAGTTTGGAATTTCTGGAGCTTCTCAGAATACAAAATGCTTCCTGTAATGTCTCTGAATCCTCATATTGTCCATGGTCCCAGGCTTAACCTTCAGATGAGACCTAATCTGTTAAAAATTAAATAAATAAGTAACTATAGTTTACTTCTAACCAGCTTCTGGATAATGGTGATATGGTAAAATATTTTTGTCTCTTCTGATAAGGTGGGGGTCACAAAATTCATTTATTCATTCATTCATTCATCCTTCTGTAGTCAAATCGCATTAATTTTCATCAAGGACTACCTTATACCACTCTTAGACCAAGTAGTTATGGTGGTGTTAACTCCATCCTCAATCTAGTAGTGAACATGGAATTTATATCTGACCAAACAGAATATTCATGCCTCTGATCACAGTGATTGGTTCAGGGAAGAATGCATGAGCTACTAAGAGCCAGTAATACGCACAATTAGAATCTTTTCTAAGATTATTGAAAAAGAAGAACATATTCCTTCCGTCCTCCCTTAATGTTATGATGGCTGTGTTTTTGGATTGGGAACTGTGAAGACATAAGCCTAAACTGCTGGCATGCGTACTTTTACCCAAGGGGAGCTTTCTTGAGAACAGAGCCAAGGTAAAGCAAAGCAGAACTAAGAGATGAAGAGAAATCAACCTTGGTGACATTGTTCAAGCCTTTAATTCCAGTTAGGCATAAAGTCAGTTCTATCTTTGAACTTTTATGTTATGCAAACCGTTATGTTTCCTCTGTGCTTAAAATGACTTGAATACGTATTTTTCAACTTGCAATTTTAAGATCCCAATGTATTCGCTACAAACAGGACATATGATTTTTTTTAAATGAAAGTTAAAAATATAATGGATTTCCTTATTACCACGGTTTCTAACCTTTCACATCAGGAACATTATTATCTGATATCATATCCAGAAATAAAAATGCATTTATAACCTATCAAGCAAAACAGATCCAATTGCCATAAAGGGCTCCACTGGACTGATACTGTCTCTAGATGAGCCGACGCGATCCTATTTGTCCCTGGAAGCAGAGCAGCAACAACAATTAGGTATTGATTAAAACCAATGCCAAGTAGCCCCAGTAGCTGCAAACTCCCACCATCATATTCATTAGCTACTGCAGTGAGTGCCAAGCCAGAAGGAAGATGACTGAATAATTCTCCATCATTTTTAGTCCACCAATTACTACATGCACAAAAGTGAAATAAATAATATATCTGGTTTTGGAAAATGTGTCATTACTTCAAGAACCCCACCTTAAGTTGCATGAAACATTGTACTTTGGCAGAAATTGTCTTTGCATTACTATGCCTTGAAAGCATCTGTGTTTGAGTGAGATCTGGAAATCCCATTCAGAGGAGCACTGGGTTGAACACACTTTCCACCCAGATGGAAAGTGTATGGATGTTGATGGTAACCACTTAGAGCACCTCTTGTAACTGCAGAAGTCAAACATGACTTGTATTCATCTTTTGTTATTGATATAGATTATTACAATTTTAATGGTTTTAGCATTAATGAAACCTGTAACTCTTCTGTACATTTCAAATGAAAACTACCACAAATGCTTAACCACTGGTCTTGACAGGATATGCCTTGTGGAATCCACGATGGGAACTTAAATTTGGGAAAAAGAGATAAAAAAAGATGTTAGTCATCATGCCCACAATTATAGATGGGTGACTTAATGTGAGTGTACTTAGACGGAGAGGGGACATAGTCAAGTGATACATATTTGGTCAAATGTTGGAAAGAAAAACATGATTCTATTTAACATTTTCCAACCCACATTGGAGACTAAACTGAACTAAGCTAGTTACTACAGGAACCTCAGGGGAATCGCTGTGGCAGTGCTGTTACCAATGTCTGAGCAATATGAGCCTAGTGAATTGAAAAACACTGGTATACGAGTATGTCTGCAGGAACAAGAGAAGGCCTTGCCGCCATTCCTTAGCCATGAACTAATTCTCTCCAAATTTTATTTCTACTACATTTACATGTTGCCCTCCTGCCAGCATAAATAGCTCTTAGAGTAACTTCTAAAAAGTCAAATGCATAGTCAAATGCAATTCTTTAAAATTAATGGTCTTGAGTTACAGAAAAATATGTTCATCTAAGAATGAATTTAACTGGATTTCTAATCCAGGAGCAAAATGAGAGGAGGGCTATTAAAGGTTTGTGAGCAATACAAAAATACATACTGTTAGATCAAGAAGGGTCCCAGTTGGCTAGAAAGCTTGACAGATACATTTTCTTGCTTTCTTGGGATTGACAAGATGCATTTAAACACATTCCGTTTATCACACTCTCCAGAGAGAAGATGATTGTTTGAAACAGCCTTGAGATCTCATACTTGACACTATTTCTTGAGAGTTAGCATGATTTGACGGCTGGTCATTTATTTAGATAGGACTAGGGTCTACATCTGAAATAGGGTTATGTCATAAGCTCATGGTTTGACTTACTTAAACTCTCTTTTCCAATGTGTACCAAATTATTCAATGAAGAGATTAATTAAATTATAAGTTCATTAATTGACAAATTATTATGTATACTCTCAAATTATTATTTAGTGCCTACAAAGATAATTACAAACTAGCATGGCTCTAAATTTATATTTTAGTTAGTAAGCAATACCTGGATACTGCATATATTAAAAACTGATAGGGCCTCAGTGGTTGCAGGTACGAGCATTTGAGAGGTAGGGCAGTGATGCCGATGACTTATGAGGGCTGAGGAAATTCTGCATTTCTACAGATTTCTGATTGTTCAACTGGAAATGTAGGTTAAAAATCTGTTTATAATTATAGAGGCCTGGACCTCAGCTTACCTTTATAAACCATGTAATTTTTGCATGGTTTTGGTTTAGAATGATTTTTTTTTAATTTTAATATGCAAGTCAAGGAAAGATTATACTTTTATTTCCTGAAGTTTACCAGGAATGGTTCATCATTTCAGAAATAACAATCCCAGAAGCAAAACATTATCTGAGCTGCCAAAACCATATACACTTACATCAGTTTGTATTTGTGCCTGTTATATTCACAAGAGTTAGAACAGACACACACACACACACACACACACACACACACACACACACATACTGGGGGTGCCAAAAGATCTATACAAGTGGACACTTTGATCAGTGTTGCTCAAGCAGTAGTTCACTGTAATCAAAGTGTCTGGACGCTGATGGTAACCACTAGAGCACGTCTTGTAACTGCAGAAGTCAAACATGACTTGTATTCATCTTTCGTTATTGGTAAAGATTGAGTATTACAATTTTAATAGTTTTTTTCTTTCTTAAAATGTGAATACATTCTTTTGGCACCCTCTTTGTGTGTGTGTGTGTGTGTATACATCTTGATTGAAAGTATCCAATAGTATGAAAAACTCAGCAATTATTATGTGCATACTTGCCATTGTGTTTTATAGTGCTATGTATAAATTCAATGTATAGTTTTGTCAAGATTTTTGTTTTCCTAATGAAGTAAAATACTAAACAAAACAAACAAAAAAAGACCAAAATTTAATAACAATTTTACAATGAAATTTGGCAAGATTATATCATATTTTCTTATTCTCTCCAGTTCAGTTTGTAATTTGTATCGCTATGTTTATCCTTTATTCAATTAGATTATTCCTCATTTTTCTGTTTCTTATCATAAATTAATGCCTTGTCTGTGAATATTTATATTAACACTGATTTTTGTATTAATATGTAATAATACCTTTTCTCTTTAATTTTCCTATAGTTCATGTATAAAATGGTTCTGATCCTTATTTCTCTAAAATTAAAACTAATTTATTACAAATAGGTGAAAGAATCTGACAACTTCATTAAGCCATCTACTGTAGTCACGGCTAAACATTTACATATTAAAATATGCATTATTGTATTTTTTAAATTTATTTTTAACACCATAAAATTATAATGATTTTGAAATTAGGTGCATAAGCACATTGCCTTTTCTGTTAAATCAATTTTGGGATAGTAAAGAGGCCATTATCAAATACTGGTTTAAAAAAATAGGCCATTGGATTTGAAATAATTGAGATCCACAAATCCAGGCTTTTAATGAAGATTAAATGAGATGATATGTGTAAAGTGTCTAATGAAATAATTGTCATGTACTATATGCTCAATAAATATGAAATCTCATATGATGAGGAGAGAATATCACTTGTGACTCTAGCAGGAAAAGTCTCAATAGCCACACAAATGAAAATGCATTTCAAATAAAATGTGAATCATGATTAGTTTTGGCAGGAATAGAGACAGGAATCTTCTTTAATGGGAAAAATATCTGTGCAAAGTTATAATGATATAAAATCACAACTTAAGCCATGTTCACTTTTTCTCCTATGACAGGTAGAGTCTGAAAATGATCTAGTCTCTAAAGATTTAGTCTATACGTGATCTAGTGTTTAAAGATTTAGCCGATAAGTGACCTAGTAATTAAAGTTTTAGTCTACATGTGAAAAAACCACAAAATTAGGACAACTGTCCCATGGAAATATCAAGACAAGAGAACAGATAGGAGGATGTGTGTGTCAGAAAATTGGATAAAAATAAGAAAAAGCTGGCAAGAGGAAGATTTAAATTATAGATGGGGAAAAATGCCTTATAGAAGTCCCTTCTTTGGAAGAGGTAAGCTGTATCCAGAAAGACTTGGTTACTTCCGCCATGGGCAGAGTGAAGGACAGCAAGGCCTGAAAAGTTTGAAAGACAAGGAGCAGCATGGGAGTAAAGAAAAACATCATTTGCAAAGATCTCAGGAGCTGTGGTTGGAATATATAACACAGATACTAAGCAGTGTACAAGGACACTTGTATAAATTATATTATCAGTAGGGTAAAATCCTGAATTGCCCAGTCTCCTTTGCCAACTTCTGACCTGAAAAATGCCAGGTGAAAATAAGAAAGCAAAAAAATAAAAAAAAAAGTGAGCTCAGGTTTTAATGGGAATGAACTTGGAGGTGATTTGTCCACGTTAGTCCATGTAGTCCATAGATGAATTATAGATTAAAAGAAGCAAGAAACATAAGTAGAGGCTTCTCTAATACCACTTTCTTCAAGAAAGAGATGGATCAAGAGGTCCCTCAAAAAAGGAAGGGGGGAACATATTTTCTTTCCATTTCCAAGAGTACACCTGACTAGTACTGTTGTTTTACGGAGAGGAAAATGAAGACAGAAATCACCATGGCACCAGCTCGAAGGATTGTTGTGAGAATTAATTCTAAAGTCTAGAATGTGCTTTGAGTTCCTTAGAGATATATATAGAACGTGTATATATATGTATGTATATATATATATATATATATATATATATATATATATATATATATACATATACATATATATATATATATATATATATGCAGATGTATGATTGATAGCAAAATTTGCATTAATAGCATCACACCTATAGGTATTTGCCTGTTTATTGCATTTAGAGGAAAAGTGTGTATTGCAGTAATTAACGCTCTATTAACAACCTTAAACAATCTTATAGGACCTTGCCATTTTTCACTTCCATAATACCATAATATTGTAATAGTGGGGAAGATTCTGTTTAGAAGTCATTTGACTCTTTTTACCTTTTCTAAACATAGTTGGCAAACAAAACAAAACATTTGTTGGAATCCCTATACAGAATTAACAAAGTGTATGTACAAACCTTATTGTTTCACTAAAAAATTGAACTGATTCTGATGCCTATAAAAATATACGCATTGAAGCATTGCATGACATAATGAAAACTTTGAAATGACTTTCCTGTCAAAAAATGATTGACGTATAATAGAATGCCGTGCAAATGCTTAAACTCATTCTATACACTTGTACTTATTGACTTTGGAATAAAATATACAATATATCATTAAATGTTCTAAAGTCAGTTACAAATCAGTTCATGTGTATATGTATATGTGCAGTATGTGTGTGTGTCTAAAAGAAAGAAAGAAAAAGAAAATCCACATAAAAAGAAAAGTTTCTAGGCTCTGTCAGGCCTTTACACATATATAATAAACTCTCCAAACTTATCTCCATGGAAATAAATATAAGAAGTACACATCACTATCCATTTCCTTTGTTAATCATATTGATCAATTTCCAGGGCATTTGGGATACTATATACATTGCTGATTTAATCAACTTGCAATTAACCAATCAACTCCCTGCCACCAGAAAGTAATATTTTACTGTACGTGATATCACTTAATTCTCATAAGAGTGAGGCAGTTGTAATTTCACCATTTTTACAGAAAACTAAGGCTAACAGATGTTATATAGTTTGCCG
Source organism: Rhinolophus sinicus (assembly GCF_036562045.2). Taxonomy (NCBI): domain Eukaryota; kingdom Metazoa; phylum Chordata; class Mammalia; order Chiroptera; family Rhinolophidae; genus Rhinolophus; species Rhinolophus sinicus. Next base: position 132,687,940 of record NC_133753.1, read on the forward strand.
AAACATGTACAAGTTAAACAGTGGCAATACAGAGATTTGAATGACTTCAAAGTCAATATCTTAAACTGGCATCAGTTATGTTTCTTTAAGATAAGGCATAACATTAGACTCAGAATATCTTTGGGTTCACTCACAACAGTTTTTTCTAGAAAACATCATGATCCAAAGCACTAACTTTAAGTGAATTGAAATTTTCTACTCTCTTTCTAAGTCAAGCTATAAATTCTATACTTAAGAACATGAATGAATGAATGTCTAGTGGCACAAAAAGAAAGATGCAGGCTCTGTATATTGAAAGAAAAATATTAGAAACATATTAAAAATAAAAGTTCAACCATCATTTATTTTCATTTCCTTCAAAAATTTGACTTTAGATCACATCTAGACTTATCTCTATAAACTTTTACAGTATGCTTTTACAACCTAGTTTCTCCCAGCATTGATAAAACCAAACAACACAAACCCTCAAAGCCATTCTGAAAACTGAATTACAGATTTCACAATACTCAGCCACATCCTGAGCCATGCTTACATGAGTGAAATATTACCAATGTGTCCTTTCTAATGTGGAAATCCTTTCAGTCACCGAGCTAGCTATTGTTTTTAGCTTCCCATTTGCTTGCACAATCCTCCCACCATTTTTGTTTTGCTGCATGTCTAATTGTGGGGCTCTCCATGTCTCTATTATGGGTTTCCTAGCTGTGAATACAAATGTCACATCAATTGCAATTGCATTTCACAGATTATATGGACATATAGTCTGCCATCTACAACTGGTGACTGTTTGCCACGCATGAAGTGCTCTGTTTTCCTTCTTTTATCCAATTTCATAGCAAAGCCAAACATATCCTGCTAAGGTATAATGAACACAGATCTCAAGACATGACCAGGAACTTTACCATGAATCTTCATTGCTGAGAATTTGGTATTGCTGTTTCCTGAAAGTAAGAACACTTGGGCATCATAGATAAAGTGTAAGATATAAAATCAGCTTTACCTTTGCAATAACAGCAGTACTTGGAAGTGCTTCCATAACAAAAATCTCCCTTAAATAAACCCCAGGCTTTTTTTCCTCACAGTGCAATTGCAGAGTTCTTCCTATTTGTTTAATTCTATTTTCAAAGATAAAGCTGTCTTTGTATTTTGCACTATGTTTTTACTCTGTCATTCATGGAATTTTGCCAATTGGTTGTGAAAATCAACTTCCTCTTCCAGGTTAGCTAGTTTACACTAAAAAACAAAACAAAACAACAAAAAGCAATAAAACAATGAAACAAACAAAACCTATAGGAATCAATAGAACATGGTAGATATATGTATGGAATCTCAAGTCAAATTCCTGGCTCCAAATCTTGATTGCTGTTTACTACTTGGTAACTGGATAAATCTCTTGACTGCTCAGTCCTCTAGTTTCCTCATTTGTTAAATAACTAAAAAGAGCACCGATTTCAAAACTTGGTTGAAATTAAATGAGCTAAAACATGAAAAACTACTTAGCAGAACAGCCAGTATGTATAAAATGGACATATATCTCTAATGGTTTTAACCATATCCACTCTTAACACAATGCGTATACATGTGAAGTCTTGATAAGTTTGGTTCATTGTTTCTTCCTGTAAATGTACCTTTGTTTCCAATTTATTCCTTCTGTCTTTACATTTTGTTGTCCCCAATCAAATATAATTCTTTCCTCCTTATATCATTTTTATGTTTATTGGCTTATATTTTCCATAAATGTATTCAGTTGCCCAACCTTTCAATCAAGTGAGAATAATCTTGTTAATTGCCAATAAAGAGGATGAATTGAATAAATAAGTTTGGCCTAGAATACGATATAAAAATTAATAAATTGGGCCAGTCAAAGATCAGAAGGAGTGGTGGGGTCTGTGATGACCATGATTGCCTCTGTTTTGCTCTTACGACAATCAATATAAGATTTAAAACAAATACTAAAGCATATTTAAATGATTATTTAACTTCCAGTCACTAATGTTCAAGCCTATGTCCAGTGTGTTTTGTCTTGAAATTACCTCTAAAGTTGAAGATTTAGCAATTTTAAGGGAAGATCAGACTAATATTTACTGAATACCTATTTTGTGTGCCAGGTCCTGAACTAGGTACTTCAAAATAATTGGAAGGGATGAAGAGAAGGAAAAAGGGACACAAAGGAATACAACTGACATGTTCTAAGGTACAGCTGTGTGTCTATTGCCAAAAGGATCATGATCCACAAAAGCAAGCAAGACATACATGATTTTCTTCAAAGTAAACTAAGGGTGACACTGAATCCTCATTCTGTTGGGCTACCTACCAGGAAACTCAAGTTCACTCATGGATCTGTGATGAGACCTTTACTCCTCTTAGGGACTTGCGCACATAGAAGAGGTCTAGTTGTGCAACAAAACAAAACAAAACAAAACAAAACAAAACAAAACAAAACAAAACAAAACAAAACAAAACAAAACAAAACAAAACAAAACAAAACAAAACAAAACAAAACAAAACAAAACAAAACAAAACAAAACAAAACAAAACAAAACAAAACAAAACAAAACAAAACAAAACAAAACAAAACAAAACAAAACAAAACAAAACAAAACAAAACAAAACAAAACAAAACAAAACAAAACAAAACAAAACAAAACAAAACAAAACAAAACAAAACAAAACAAAACAAAACAAAACAAAACAAAACAAAACAAAACAAAACAAAACAAAACAAAACAAAACAAAACAAAACAAAACAAAACAAAACAAAACAAAACAAAACAAAACAAAACAAAACAAAACAAAACAAAACAAAACAAAACAAAACAAAACAAAACAAAACAAAACAAAACAAAACAAAACAAAACAAAACAAAACAAAACAAAACAAAACAAAACAAAACAAAACAAAACAATGTTTCTTCGTTTGGTTGTATGGTCCCTTGCAGGCGAGTAGCTTCATTGTTTCCCAGTGGAGACCGGTACAGCCTGTGACAGGTTTCCATCTCTACAGATATGCAACATAGGCACTTTCCCTCTGAGGCTATTCCATTTCTCCTGGTGTCCGGTAAGAGTTCACAACAATCTAGGAAACTCAGGCATGCTTCTTTACCTATTTGGGAAACCTTCTTCTCTTTTGTTGCTTTCAGTTGTTTCACTTTTCTCTTTTGGAATAACACTTTTAATAAACTCAACCTAACAAAAACTAAAGACAACTGGGAAACATCTTCAGGTGACCTCTCAGCCTGAAAAACATCTTTTAGATAAGAAAGCACAAAGACCTGGCTAACATCACAGAAATAAAGAGGGGGGCGAAATCCAGAGCAGAGAATGGAAATAATAATTTAACTCTTCAACTGCAATAAAAACAAAATTGCAATTAAAATCTCAATAAATGATCCTGACAGATGCTTGTTGTTTTACATGTGTAAACTAATCTGATTTGCATTGCCAATCCAGTTTTACAAAGAGAAAATGTGGCCTCAGATTGATGAGAGCCTAATAATATAACTTAGAGAACGGGACCAGATGAGGTCAGAACCAGCAAAGGCCAAGTTCTTTTCACTAGACCAGTCTGGTAGGAGACAAGAAGGTTTTAGGGGGGAATATACTGCTATCATGAACTGGAGAACCAGTTTTAGGGGGCTCATGAAGGAAAGAGAAATGGCAAAAATCATACCACAGAATTCGTCGACTGAGGATACCACTACTATTGAGAATCAATACACTCTGCGGCTTGCTCTAGATACCTCCTTGCATTTTGCAATTATGGCCACTACAAAAATGAAAGTACACTGTGGGCCTTGAACTTCTGGGCTAGGTGCACAAAGCAGTCCTGCCTTAGCTGATAGGAGAGCTGAGAAAGCATTTGTTTAGCCTTTTCAGTTTCAATAATAGAAGGCAGCTTTTTAATTAATAAGATTCATAAAGTGGAGAGAACCCCAAATACTGGAAGGGGTTCAGATGCAGGTTGGCCAAAATGAAAGACAAGTGTCCTCTATTTTGAATAAAATATAGCTTAGATACTGGCACTTTAATAAAAACAAGAGTTTAATTTGGTGAAAAGATTTGAGAAGAAAGTGGATTGGCTCCCTGCAAAATGGCAGCTAACAGAGTGGCTTTTGGGGAAACCATGCCTAAGTGCGTTGGGATGCTTCTTGCTTGGAGAACAAAAATTACTGACTATTGGATAAAATGCCATGTGAATTAATTTTCAGCCTCATTTATTCTCTGGCTGAGCATAAAGGTAATTTCAAAGGGAGAAAAATGGCCCTAATACGTGTTGCCACAAATCTTTTGAGAGATGAGAAATATTAGCAACTAGTATAATTTAATTCCAGATTTAAACAACTATCACCGCTGTATTTAACAGTTCTGGGTATGTACTTTGCAGATTCATAGAGAAAGACTAATCCTTGATTTTACATTTCAATGATTTATTTTGGTATTTAATATTTTTATACTTTCTCTAGAACAAGACAATATATTGAAGCATTAAATCCACCTTCTGTATACCTTATTACCAGAGGTTTAGCTGGATGATTTCATTAATTATCTTTTTCTAATTAATTATCTCCCCTCCACTATAAGGAGAATAGTTCTTTGTTAACTGTTGGTTATTGTTATTTTTTTCTATGACTCTCATAGATTGTTTCTCTAATTACTTAAAATGATTTCACCATATAAGATGATTCTTACGAAGATTAAAGAATCTCTAAGAATTGTGATGAAGCAGGTATATCTATTTTAGTTACTGAAAAAAGGTGAAAAAGTGACATGGGAGTGACAAGCTTTGCATATTTCATGTATGCCTCTAATAGTAAAGTTAAATTAGCATACATTTATTTCTGGGTGATTGCATGGTAGTGAATTAAAGATTTAAAAAAAAGAATCTAAAATAAAGGTGATATTTACCATTTGCAGTCAGAGCAGAATCCCCTGGGTAGGCTAATGCTGCTTTATTATCTCATTTTGTGATATGATTTAAATTAGATTCAGATGACTACTTGTTTTAATCTCAAGATCAAAGAACAAAAGGACACCTTTTACTGAGTTTGTAGAACACTTTGTACAAACTTTTCTTCTTCACTATGTATTCTGTACTAGAGTGATGGAAAAGATTGGAGAACAAGATTGAAAAAAGAATTAACTGTCAAATTAGAGTGAAAAAATAGAAAATAAGTTTCTTTAAGTTGTTTGTATATAAAACTCTAAATTTGTTTCTCTACTGCTTTTCTTTTTCCACTCCAAATTGTTTCCACAGTCACATTTTGTTATTAGAGTTCTTGAACAATCTGAGAGGTAATTTTAATATTCCCCTAAATTGATATATGGCCTTGAGAAAGTAATTTAATCATTTTAATTATTGGGCATTATAGAGGAGATTCTGGTATATGCTGATTGAAACATGAATGATCACAGCGTGACATTCCTTTCAGGTAAGTTTTCTTATTTTCTGAATGGATGCATTACACAATGCACCCTGGTCTCCATTGTCAGAACTCCCAATTAATTTATAGCCACTAAGAAAATGCGACCTTGGTCTATACCACAAGTAATTGAAATATGCCAATAACCTGAAAGAGCAGGAAATGGACTCTCCCCTAGAGAAGGATACTATGTAATGACTCCTTGTGGAGTCCAGGGAAATCTATACTGGATTTCTGACATACAAAACTGTAAGACAATAAAAATAAAGCACCAGGTTGGTGGTGATTCATTGCAGCAACAATAGGAAACTAAAATAATAATCAAATTGCTCAAAGAGATAAAAATAAAATTTTCACAGAACTCAGTGGTGGGGGGAAAGATATATTACATAGTGGCAAAAATATAAGAATGTTAACAGATTTCTTGTCAAAATCAATGAAAATGAGAAGGCAGTGGAACAACATCTTCAAAGAACTAAAAGGATAATACCTGTTAACCCAGATTTCTATGTTCGCCACAATTACTTTTCAAAACAAAAGTGAAATAGAGATATTTCCAGACAAGACACTAAAAAGCATAAATAATTCGTCTTTAAAGACTTTCATCATAATAAATATTAAAGAATGTCTTTAGGCAGAAGGAAATGATACCAGACCAGAATATGGACTTGTACAAGGACTGAAGAATGCTAGAAAATGTAATTACATCTGTAAATATATGAGAAATTTTCATGACCATTATTTACTTCTTTAAGAGATAAATGATATTTAAGCAATAGTGATAATTCTATATTATGGACTTTATAATATGTAAAATTATGATAAAAGCAAAAAAGGGAGAAATGAAGGTATACTATTTTCAGTTTCTTTAAGTATAAATATCATAAACACTAAAGCAACCACTAAAAAAGTAAGTTAACAAATAACAGTTAATAAAATAAATAGCCAATAAAAAGGATAAAATGGAATCATAAAAAAGTAATGCAGATGAATGCAGAAAATGGAACAACATAAAAATAAAAATTAATTGGGACCAACGGAAAACTAACTGAAAGATAGTAGACTTGTGCCTATTCTTATCAATAATCAAAATAAATGTAAATGGCCTACCTAAACACAATTAAATGTTAGAGATTGTGAGGTTGGGTACAAAAGCAAGAGCTAATTTCATGCTGCCTATAAGAAACACATTTTAAATCAAAAGATACAAATAGGTTAAAAGAGAAAGAATTACAAAAGATACAACATGCTAATACTAAATAAAAAGGCTAAAATGGCTACATTAATATCAGAAAAATACAGATTTTAGAGCAAAGAATATTTCCAGAAATAAAAGTCATTTTATAATAATGAAGGAATCATTCATCAAGAGAATGTAATAATTCTAAATGATTATGTAACTAATAAAAGAACTTCTCAAAGCATGGATCACAAAATGATAGAACTACAGGGAGAACTAGACAAATCCAAACTAATTGTAAGGGATTTTCATAACCTTCCAATGTGAGTTAACCCTTAAAATAAACTATATGAATAAGTGGATAATATGCACAAAGGAAAGTACATAATAAAAGTGAATGTCTCTTCATTCATTTGAATTCAATAATTTCAGTACTTTTTTTTCAGCAAGTCATGACTTGCTAGATGTTAAGTATTAATACTGTTTTATTTACAACTCACACATCTTTAAAGAATTTTTAAATTTCATACAAACATATTTTGAACAAATTCTTTGGGAAATTTCAGAGAAATGGTGAACAAAACACATACAATTCCTAACCACATTGTGCTCTAGTTTTGTGGGGGAAGCAGACATTCACAAACTAATAAAAAAGAATGTGTGATAAATGAATCAATCATCATGCTAGAAACTTCTGTCATTAGCACTCATGTCACCACACAGAATTGGCCAGGTAGATTTCTGGGTTGGTCTAGGTGTTAGTGAAAACTCATAAACTTATATTTTAAGTTTCCATAAGAGTCCTGGGGCAAGGTGAAAATGGAAATGAGATGCTTCTCACTTGCATTAAAAAGTATGCACAAAAAGAGAGTTTGTACCTGGGATAGCAGATATAAGTGCAGAAACACATAGCTTGCCTTCTTCCTGTATCTACGATTGTGAACGTAGAACATAGGGACCATATACTTTTATACTGACTGTTATCTTCTTAAGAAACAAATATGTCTGGATCTTACATTTGAAGAGGTAAGGGATAAAGTGGACTGGACCCATGCCTGCCTTGTAGGATGGTGCGAGTTGTATACTGCATTTTGCCAGGGAAGCCTTTCGCAGCAGGCATGACATACACGGGTATATATACCAGCCCTTAGTAGACTTCTATATAAACTGCTGCTATACATTTCTGAATCAGGATTACCCTATCACTGAGCTTTTAAACCCTGCACTGATAGTAAATAGACCAAGATCTATTGATTCTGCGCCCATGCAGGGTGCCAAGGCTTTCCTATACAGTCAGAAAAGAAGTTTCTTCCCCCTTAGTTTTCAATACTGTGGTCCAGTCAATTTGGTCAAACAGAGTTTAATGACATGAAGGTTAAATTGACAAATTCATTAGATAACCAGACAGCTGGAACTAGCAAGCCTTTAAAAGGCTGAGAGCTATTTGTGCCACCATCCTAAATAAACACCTGAACATCAGTTAAATGTGTGTGTGGCACAAACCTCCCCAAAGATTTCATTTAATCACCATTGCTCTCTCATGCTCTTTCTTGGGTGTGGTATTTTGAGGAATATTTAGCTTCTATCTTCCATTTTTGCATCGAACTGAAAAAACTGAAAACTACTTAGTAAGTCTGAGAGATCTCGTGGTGCCACCAGTCAATTGTAATAAAAACCCTTGAAATACTGAAATTTACATCAGCCAACAATTGTTCTGACATATGATATGTGCTAAATACCTACCGTGTTTCCCTGAAAATAAGACCTAGTTGGACCATCAGCTCTAATGCATCTTTTGGAGCGAAAATTAATATAAGACCCAGTCTTATTTTACTATGATATAAGACCCGGTCTTATATAATATAATGTGTAAAACTGGGTCTTACATTAATTTTTGCTCCAAAAGATGCCTTAGAACTCGTTGGCTGACTAGGTTTTATTATCAGGGAAACAAGGGACCTGTATAAGTCTTCAATGGGTAATAATTTTGAAAAATTTTTTAAAAAATCCATTTTATAATGTACTGTGATTACTAACCTGGTGTGAATAAAAACAGAGCAGTTCTTCTTTCCACAGGTCTAGCTGACCTAATGCTTTTAATAGATAATAATTAGTCTACTCAATAGCAATCTTTGCCCTTTATATAGTACAATTCAATAGTGCTAAAAGATGTGTTCCTAGGGAAAATGATTAAGGTTATCAGGTAATAATGAGGAGGAAGATATGGTAGCTGACAGAAGTTCTAACACCCACACTGTTGGCAGCGATATTTTATACCACTAAAGATACCTGGCTCAGCTCTTATTCAAGCTCTGAACAAAAGGAAATTCTGTTTTCTTCCGATGTCTTTCCTCAACATACCTCTATTTATTTTCTCCTTCATTTCACAAATATTAATGGAGGATCCTGTATATGCCTGGTACTGTACTGGGATAAAATGAGAGGGATAAAATGATATGCAAAAACAGACCTAGAATCTGAAAACTAAAATTAACCTTTTTACTGTAAAATGTCTGATCTGTAAAATTAAATAGGTGAACAATTTACAATGATTTTAGATTACTGACAGCTCAGAATACTATGTGTCTGTGCCTGGGGACAATAGAAATGATAGGAGGGAAAAAATGTACACCTGAGGTTCTTAAGAGAGTTAATTCAAGATCTGCCTCCTAGAGTTATCCTGAGGGTGTGAGATAAAGGAACAACCCCTTCTCCTTATTTTACTCTGTCTAATGCTAAAAATATTCATTTAAAATATTTTTAAGAAATCAGCATTTTGTCCCTGAGGCTAACATCTAGATGTGCATTTCAATATTCAAAATCACTGGATTGGTTTTAGGCAGCAAAATTTCACCAAAATTGATCGCATTGGAACAAAAAAGAGCCTGTTTGTAGTTGACTGTTAAAATCATAACACATTTTAAATACAATGGAAAAAACATATATAGGCAAAGAGAGGAAAATATTATTCATAAAGTGGTACCAAATAATACTCATTAAATACAACCGTCAGAAAAGAGCATGTTTACCACAATGGTATTATAAAGAGCTCCTGTCCTTAACAGTTTTTCCAGGTTTAGTATATATAGAAAGCAACATAAATGTCTTCATGGATATGTACACGAATACTGGAAAGGGCTAAAAAGGAAGTGGTTTTTTTTTTCTACTCCTCCAAAGGAAATAGTACTTGAAAATTTCATGGATGAATGCTGCTAAAAAGGAATGTGTGAAGAGCTGAGCAGAGAAAGAACAGGGATTCATTGATAATTCACCTGCCTTGTACCTGCCAGCTTTCCTACCTTATTCCTAGAAATCTGGCCACCAGTAACTTTCAGTGCTAAGTTTGAGCCACTGGTATAGTCCATTATCAAGTTCTAGTCCCTGCTCCTAAAATCTATTGCAGGAGTGCTGGTATGGTTAAGAACTCAGGACAAATTTTATGAACTATGATGCTTTGGAAAAAGTTTCACTGGAATATGCAAATCATTTAAAAATATTTACACAAGGGAACTAAGGTATTTTACACAATGATGACTCTTGTCTGGTTCAGCATGGATTCTCTTACTCTTGGAACTCAATAGTGTACAGCTTTTATGGAAGCATACAATTCTAGAAGGCATATCGGTGAGTGACTTAGTGAAAATTTTCCTTGGATCCATGTTTCTAGCCTTTCTTCAAGGGGCAGCAAAGTATCAAAAAAAAAAAAGTATATATATATATATATATATATATATATATATATATATATATATATATATATATATATATATATATATATATATATGTTTTTATGTAAGTCACGAAGGCTGACAATGGACTAGGTGGGCAACAGGAATCCTTGTGCATCAGATAAGTTCTACGCATAGATCCGGCATTCCACACGGATTTGGGGGAAGTGCAAAATCCCTAGATAGCCTGTTTTTCTTCTTTGACTACTTTTAGGAATATAAAGGGAGAGGTTTTTATAAAGACATGGTTTGGGGGATAGCATCCATAACAACATAGTGTCCTCTGGCTTTTTTCTGGTAGTTGTGTAAGATGAGCACCTACTTATCAGACAGACGATAGGTGGGGTCATAGTGATAGACTGATGAGCAGCACACAATTCTTCAGTTCTTAATTGATTAGAAAATGGTACACATGAAGAGAAATAGAAAAGATTTATACTCATCACCCTTTTGTTTGTGGTTCTCAACTCTATTCTAATAGATAATAACATGGTCTCTGACATGGGAAACAAATAGACTACAGCTATCTTCAGTAGGTTTTGTTTGCACCCATGAATCATGGTCACAAGAATAAAACATTTCTTTAAAGATGCCCAATTGAAAGAAAATATAGCCACTTTGAATGCAGGGTCTCATTATAATGCATAATTTTATGGGAAAAACCTGCAGAGTGTTTTGAAGCACATGTTCCCTGCCAGATGAAATGTGGCTCTGATGACATGGAGCGGTATGTGAAATATGGTCTATAATGTGGAACCATAACTCAAATTTATCTAAGGTCCTTTATGTGATTGACATCATTAGTTTTAATGAAACTTGACCTATCAGAGCAACTGTCCCCATGTACTAGAGAGAACTCGTTTAACTCTCTGGCAGTTCCGCTGGATTTTGCATTAATTAGTCAATATCCATATAATCACACATTCCATAATTGATTCTGACAAAACGTTCACACAGGTGCAGACAGAATATTGTCTTGGAAACTTCAAAAAATATTTTGGACACATCTTCAACAAAAGGACTTCTTGCAGTGAAATCACCTATTTCCTTAAAAGTAAAGGTGATGTCATACTGATCATCTCAGACTCTCCCCAATAACCTATACTAATAAGATTCAAGTTAATTCAAATTTAAGTTTTAAATTGAGAATCTGCTAGAGAAAGAGACTTGATCTGATATTTTTTACATGCTCCAAATATCTGTTAACCTGAGACTATGTAGTCTTACATATGTAATAAATACATATCTATAATGACTACCAGGCCAAAGTAAACAGTGTGTTGTTCACCTTGATTTATTCCTTTATTTTTTGCTAGCCCTCAGGATTACCTAGCTTGGTAGTGGAGAGTGAGGCTGCTGCTATGTGTGTATGTACACCGGGCAGGCTGGAGTAGAGCATAAATTAAATAATAATATTTTGACAAAGCAAAGCAAGACTCTACTCAGTGGACTCACCAATTGTCCTGTAAAGAAAAGCAGGCTAGAACAGTAAGAGGTTAAACGCAACCCAAAGGGAGAATTCCAGTGGACGTTATGTCATTAAAGAACTGTGTAAATTTAAGCAAGTCACTTATTACTCCGTTCCCTGTTCTTACATATGTAAATTTAAAAACTGGATTTGATGTATTCTGCAGTCTCCAAAAAGCTATACACTTTTTCATTCTGTGAATAAATAATATCAAATACATAAGAAGATAATTCTCCAATCATCACAGTTATTAAACATCAATCTGGGTATTTTATGTAGTATAATAACATAAGAAAAAGAAATGAAAGATATGAACATGAGACTAGAAAAAAATCCAAATAAATATTGTCTGACAATGTCTTTGTATAAACAGAAAAAAAGATACATATAAACTATATACTATATTCTACAAAGTAAATAAACAAATAGATTTTGTCTATATATTAGCAATAACAAATTTATAATATAAAGTAATAATTCTTATTTTTCATAATATAGAAAATAAAATAATAAATTTAACAAGAACTATAGACACCTATATGAAGAAAACTATGAAACACTGTATAAGGGTATAGGAAGAAAAAAACGTGAAGTCATATATTATTTCTGAGTGAGGAGACCTAAGATCTCAAAGATATTAATTTTCAGAATAATCTGTGAATTTAATGTAATATAATGTAAATCTAATAAAAACTTAAGAATATTTGGGAAAGAATAATAAGGCAAGATATGCCATGTTGGGTACCAAAATGTACTCTAAAGCTACAATAATTAATTGATAGGCTACCAGCTAAGGAATGGATAGAAAGTTCAACGAAACAGAACAGAGTCCAAAAATAAGCCCTCACTAATATACAGAACTCTCCAAAAGTCGATACTAACAAGTTTTGCCAGTTTCCTCCTTACTTTTATGGAAGACACAATTTTCAGAGTTCCATACTCCACCATTTTCAAAGACATAACTCCTTAGGTGCAATTTAAAATCAGTCTTCTAAATGTGGATGGTATCTAAGGAAATCAATAAAATAACGTTTTAAAAGTTCTAAATGCCATGTAACTCCAAAACGTACTAACGCATTTTGTTAAAACTTAGGTATCTTTTTACCTAAGTATTTTTTTGGATTCCTTGTGGTTTTCTATATTTCAACTTTAACTTCCTTGTTCAGTGTCCTTATAAAATATTCACAAAATATTTATTCTATCTACCTTAAATTGTTTCTTTGATGGCTTAATATAGGATATGAAACTCACTGGAAAATGTACATGTACTATGCCATGTAAGATGACATTATTAACAGACCTCAAAGTCTCTTCTGCTGGACAGAAGTATTAAGTATCAAATACAGCTGACCCTTAAACAACATGGGTTTGAGTTTCTAGGGTTCACCTATTTGTGGATTCTTTTCAGTAAATACTGTAAATGTATTTTCTCTTCCTTATGATTTTCTTAATAAAATTTTATTTTGTCAATTTTTTTGAGAATATAGTATATAATACATATAACATACAAAATATGTGTTATCAGTAAGGCTTCCAAATCAACAATAGGCTATTAGTATTGTTTTGGGGGCATCAAAAGTTATATGCAAATTTTCGACTATATAGTCTCGATGATGCTATACCCCACATTGTTCAAGGGTCAACTGTAATACTTTTCTGAAGAAGACCAGCACTCCGAAATCTCAAGCAAAAATAGTCTTCACTTCAGCTAAATTTTGATAGTAGCAATTCAGAATGGGAGATGTTTTAGAAACATGTATCATAAAATTAATACCATGTTTCCCTGAAAATAAGACCTAGCTAGACCATCAGCTCTAATGCATCTTTTGGAGCAAAAAGTAATATAAGACCCAGTCTTATTTTACTACAACATAAGACCGGGTCTTATATAATATAATTGATATGATGATATGATATGATATGATATGATATGATATGATATGATATGATATGATATATGATATGATATGATAGATATGATACCTGGTCTTATATTAATTTTTTCTCCAAAAGATGCATTACAGCTGATGGTCCTGCTAGGTCTTATTTTCGGGGAAACATGGTATCTGTGGAAGACTGTCTTAGCATCTGAGAAAAGAAAATAAAAATAGAAGAGGAAAGAAGATCTGTAATATACTTTCATATTTTTATAATTGTTCAAATATTCATTATTTAATACCATAAAAATAATTACACGGAAGACTTTACCATCTTTCAAATTCTGATTGTCTGTTTCAGGAGAGAGAGAGAAAGAGAGGGGGGAAAAGAAAGAGAAAAAACAGATTATTGGAAAATACCTAAATATAAATATTGGGATCAAATATTGCAATTTTATTATCATGACCTAAGTAGTAATTTTCACTTTGCAAAATTTAAACATTACTTTATGAAAAAAGTCTGCTAGATTTGTTTACACTTTTTCTGTCATAAAAATAATCTAAGAAATTGTGAAACAGCAATCCTAAGATTTAATTCACCAAGGATATGATAAAATTGATTATAATAGCTCTGAAGATATCAACAGTAATTTTTAAAGTTTGTAATCACCCATCTATATAAAATGTCCTTATGCAATGTCAGGAAGACTAACATTATACATGTAAAATAAAGGCTCAAAAAAAACAGCTAATCAGTTGATTTTGGCCACATTAAAAATCAGTAACAATTGCTAAATATGACATTAATATTGATTAAAAATCTGGAAAGAATTGACCATATATGCATGACCATAATGTCAATGCATTTTCATAAGAAATAAAATCTGATGATATTAATTTTCCTCTTAATTAAAACAAATTACCTACCATTTTCCTTGATGTTCCTTAGAGTCATCTAGAAACATTGTATGTCATACCAAAATTAAGTAATGTAAAATTTCTAAATAGGCAGTGGGGTAGTAGAGAGGACAAAAACAGGCTCAAAATCCAATAGTGACTTCAGACCCTGGATACATTAGAGAACTTTAGTTTATAGAACACTTACTCAAATATACAGAATTTTAAAAATGTACTTCAAAATTTAAAAGAAGTGAATGGTAGGGCAGGATCCTAACATGGATGTCCAAAACTCTGTGTTTCAGTCCTAAACTTTAATAATGATTGTGTGATTCAGGGAAAATCATGTAACATCTCTGTAAAATTCATGAGCTGAACAGTATATTATGATGGTCAAGAATAAAACAAAATAGTTGTACAATTAAAACAGTTATACAGTTTTTGAAGTTTTATTCAACATTGCATCATATAAGGTCTCTTCCAGGTCTAAGGTCTGAGACATAAAGCTTCAAGCAAGATGCCTATAACTAACTAAGATGTGAAACATTTCAAGAAGTTGGGAAGGAAAAAAGAAATACCTTCTCTTGGAATGCATCTCCTACAAGGCAGCAGAACTTTCCCTCAATCCTACTAAACATATCTTCCCTTTCAACTAAGCAGTGCATTTTTACTATGGAACCACAATCAGAATTTTAAAAGACAATCAAGTAGACTAGCTTCATGAACTGATTAGACTGAAACTATGGTTCACCTGTTTATTAGAAGGTATATTTCCCTTGGGTTATATGGATGTCAATTTCTGATAAGACATCTATCATAAGAGACTAGATTGGCTTTGCAAGGCTCCAGGGTAGAATCCTTTGGTCCAGACTGTAGAAAAATCTAAGAGACTTCATTCCTCTTTCTCCTCACCCCGTGGTGTGATAGGGCTAACTTACATTGCCAGAGAGCCGACTGTGCTCACCTCTCCCCAACTCGGGGTCAGTAGCATAATAGTATAGCGCAAAATCAGCCATGGTGGGAGTATTTATGCTATGGGAACCAGTGAACTCTACTAATTAGGGACTTTTGATGGGGGGAGAGAGGGATCCCACTATGGGGAAGTGGAGTTGTTACAAATTTTCCAGTCTACCATTAGGCAAACACATGCAAACTCTGGCCACAAGGCAAAGTGACCCAATGTTAAATAGGTTGATGAAGAAAGACAGTTCTTTCTGCCTTTGAAAAGAAAATCTTCTACCCAACAGTGTCACGGTAAAGTGACTCTCTAACTGCCAGGCTCTCAAAAGGAAGCATTCCTTGCTTCACTTCTGAGACTAAGTGACAGAGGAGACTCTTCACAGACCGAATGAATTCTGAGCAAGAGACGAACCACAGATCAAACACTGAGGTCCATTAAGCGTGCTTTTCTTGAGTAATCATAATCAGTGAGAGGCACTGAGGAGAGTAAAGAAAGCTGTCCGACAGTTCTCTCCTTTCTCTCCCTTGCATTTCCCGTCGGTGAACACAGGTTAACTCAGCATTTTTCCTGCCTCTTTGGGTTTGTCCTAAGGATTTTAAGTGGCAGCTTAATTGCCACCATATGGGAATTTGGGGTAAGGTAACGAGAGAATAGAAGAGACAGCAATTAATTGACTTTAGTAATTAAGTTCATAACTTGATAATTAAGTTATTTGACTTTTGAAGGACTTCTCAACTTGTCATAGGGCTTACCATTGTAGCAACTACAATGCTATTATTCTTTATTTTATGAATATAGTATTCATAAACAGTAACAGCCTCCACCCTCCAAAGATATGAATGATAACTGTAAAAAAAAAATCAAGGGCTTTTAAAGGAACATCTTGTATCAATGATGATGATATGTGATGGAAGGATTCAATCTAACAAAAAAAAACACAGATAATACATGTTTAATTTTTTTGATTTTCAAATTTTCATCTTTCCCACAAACTGCCTCAGGATAACAGTGTTAAAATTAAAATTAAATTCACCCAGAAAATTATAGTTCTGATTAAAGCAACATTTTTTAAAACTGTTTTCTTTCAATTGTTTTCCATATCCAGTGTCCCAATGAAAAGTATATTCATTGCATGCACTCTTAAGAAAGGTGGGCAAAATGGGACTTTAAAATGTCACAGCAGGTAAGAATAAAAGAAAGTCCTTTCATTGAAAACAACCTATATCTAGTTCTCTGATGCTTACACTTGACAGATGTGAGAAATTTATAAAATAGAATTGGGTAAGAAATTAGCAACCTACGAGAGTGCAAGAAGAAAAGGAATAAGTCAAATTAATAATCTTATGCTAACCATATTCATTGACTCAAAAGGAAAGAAATGTTAAGAACTTATCATATATGATCCTACTGTAGTGAGCAAAAGAAATGCATCAAACACCTGCATCCTGGTAAACATTACTGTTGAAAGTGTCATTATACTGAGTGTCTGATACAGAATTTAAATTTGATGAGTTTTGAATAAAGTATAATTATTTTTTATTCTCCACTGTTAAAACTTTCAGAGATGCAATTTATTAAATTTCTTAAAGCCATCTGACTAAGCATAATTCTAAAAACGATGTGTGTCACAGTCAGATCTCTTTGCTTTTAACAACTCTCAGATTCTCTCTGATCTTGATGACTGATGCTTACAGGTTTCATTATAGTTATATTTAATGGGCGTTAGAGATCTGAATTCTGAAAGTACTGGGACTTTTAGAAGAACTAACGAAAGAGAAAGGTTGTTTGTGTATGCAGATAACACCTAAGGGAGCTGAGCAGGACATGCCCTGTTCCCTGAAAGGGAGGACAGCCAGTTCTGAGAATTCTGCGAGAATTGTGGATACTGTGGAGTCAGAGTTGTGATGACTTTGAGAAAACAATTTCATTGTGAAACTCAGAGAAACTTACAGAGGAACAGAGGGTACAGGCAGAAAATGATGTGCTTCCTTAGATAATAATGGAATCCAAAGAAACAGCAATAGTTCTGGATGGAAAGTATAATCGTGACCTAACTGAAAAGGACACAGGAGAGGAACCTGGGTTTCTAGCAGGATCTAGACAATGTCTGGGAGTACCTGATGGAAATTGAGCAATGCTTTTAGCTGGGGTCAAGCTGACCTAAGAAACTTTCCATCCTCATATTTCACTTACGATTACTGAGTTTCTAACCCAAGATTCTGTTGCACGTTTAGTGGTTTGTTCCCTGTACTGTAGGCTGACTGTATGTGGCGTGCAGCAGTGAGCATCATGGATGTGGGGACACAGCCAGGAGTGCAGTTTCCAGGCTCTCGGCCTCATGTGGAAGGGTGCTGGCTTAGGTAGTAAATGGCCATCAACTGTGATCGAATAGCCATCAGCTGTAACCAGTAAGCCATTGGCCACTAATATAATTGTTGTGGCTATGCTAGCAGCAAATGGGGGGGCTAGCAAGAAGATGGTGACTGAGCTGGCAAGCACGGATTGCAGTTAGGATGGCAGGTTGCGGACAGTGTGGCTCTTGCTTCCTGTGTCTCCAACCCAGTGAGAGCATAGTGGTATGTCTCCCCTACCTATGGCTCTGTGGGTGTTCCTTTTTGGCCTCATATCCTGTGTTCGTATGTGGAGAGCGGGAGCTGAGACCCCCACAGGTTGCCCCAATGAAAATGGGGTAGAGGGATAATGAAGAAACGGACACCCCAGAAAGTTATGAACCCTGAGGGTGGAAGTCGATTTACCTGGAAGCTACTGAAGCTTCAGCATCAGAACCCTCACTTGCACCAACCCTGTGTGTGAACTGCCTCTGGGTAACCTCAGGCACTATCGAGATGCAATTAAGTTACAGATAAATTTAGTTTGTGTTTGTCATGCAGGGTCTCAGCTCCCACTCCCCACACAAGAACGCAGGATATGGTGAGGCCAAAAAGGAACACCCATGGAGCCATACATAGGGGGTTCATACCACTATATTCTTGCTGGTGGGTGGGTTGGAGACACAGGAAGCAGGAGCCCCATGATCCACAACCTGCCTCCCGCTTCTCTGCCAACCAACCTACCCCTTGTTAACTGCAATCTGCCATCTACTTCTCTGCCAACAACCCCCTAGTATAGCCACAGCAGTTATATTTGTGGCTAATGGCTAACAGCTGATGGTCAACTAGTCACAGCTGATGGCCATCTACTACCTGAGCCAGCACCTGTTTATGTGAGGTCGAGAGCCTGGAAACTGCTTTCCTGGCTCTGTTTCCACAGTGTTTATATACATTTATGTATATAACTATATTTTGCAGTCATTTCCATTTATAGTTAAGTTATCGTCCATACCAGTGTCAAAATGGCTTCCAGAATATTCCTGCCACCACTCTGCCAATTCCTTCATGTCCCAAAATGAAGGTGCAAGACCCAACGTAAAACACATAATTCTCACTACAAGTATTACAATATTTAAATACTAATTGATGAATGAGCATCATCATTACAAGTAGCATTTCATCTTAGTCACTGCCCAAGACACCTTGTAATACCTGAAATCTTAGAGTTTACATATGAAGGAAACTTGATAGAGATTTGCCTAAATTTCAAAATGAGTTTTCAAATAAAAAAAGAATTATAAGTAGTGAAGCTATAATGTTGAACAACCCTTCTAAAGGTAAGACCAAATTACCTTTCTCTAGTCTGTAAGGAAAATAATATTACGCATTGTTGGCCAACAAAGAGATAATAAAAAAGCATGCAACCGAAAGATAAAGGAAAGCAATTGTATTCTAAAAGTCAGACAGTTAATTTATAAAAACATCTATGGGCTCCTGTGGGGGCAGAGCCCCAGAAAGTAGTTTCCAGGCTCTCGGCCTCACATAAACAGGTGCTGACTCAGGTAGTAAATGGCCATCAACTGTGATTGGATGGCCATCAGCTGTGGCTAGTTGGCCGTCAGCTGTAACCAGTGAGCCATTGGCCACTAATATAACTGCTGTGGCTATGCTAGGAGAAGGAGAGAGAGAAAGAATGGGGGCTAGCAAGAAGATGGTGGCTGGGCTGGCAAGCGTGGATGGCGGTTTGCGGACAGTGTGGATCCAGCCTCCAGTGAGAGTATAGTGCCGCCAGAGAGAATATAGTGGTATGACTCCCCTACCTACGGCTCCGTGGGTGTTCCTTTTTGGCCTCACCATATCCTGCGTTCTTGTATGGGGAGCGGGAGCAGAGACCCCGCAGGCTTCCCCGCACGACAGCTCCCCCTCTGCATATTGTGCTGTTTGGGTTTGGAGTGTATGTGGATGTACAATTCCCTTATATTTCCAGCTGCTGGGAGTAGTGGCTACTGTTTGCTCAGCTGCAGCACCTCCTAGAAATTGTCCTGCCTGGAAGGAGCTGCCCTGCCCAAGATTATACTCCTTCTGTGGGCAGCTCACGTCCCAAACCAGGTCACTAGGAGGGTAAAAAGGCCTGTCTCTTCTTCCCCTTGCTTGATGCGGGGACAATGCTGAAGTTCCAGTTCCCGAGCTCCTTGTGAAGTCTGCTGTGGCCTCTGTTGTGGCTGCTCTGCAGTTCAGACTCTCTCTCTTTCTTACTCATTCTGCTGCCCTCTCTCCCTCCCTCAGGGGGGTTGTTCCTTAGCTCACTTCCAAAATATGTTCCTACACAATCCATTTCAAGGTAATTTCATTTAAGACAATGGCAGATGTCATTTTAGCTTATTTTAAAAAATTGTTTCTCATTCTCAATAAACATTAAATGTTTTACCTAATTTTGTAGTCATGACTCCATATCTTTGTTCTTAAAGAGCTCTCAAAATGTTATAAACTTCAGGCTCCAAAAAGCCTCGATGATCTGGTCAATTTTCAACCTTTTGATGAAAACACAACATAAATGACTTACCAGAATTTCCCATTAAACCCCAACACTGTAAACATAAAGTCAGTCTGCCAATATCTTAGTTTTATAATTAGTGAAACAATGTGAAGCTGGACCACTGTTATCTTCCTGAGTGTTACCTGCGTTTCCCCCTTTGTGATGGAGAAGTGATCTTCGCAGTGGCACCTTGAAAACCACGTGAATATCATTCCACTGATTTTTGTGCTCAGAATTTCTCATTAAATGCTTAACTACTTATTAAGTAAGTTAAACAGGATAGAGTATGATTCTAAGAAACCCAGATTACAAAGTGAGACCATACGTAGTGTCCTGTCATAAAACGGGCAGAGCTCAGGTGGCTCCTGTCTTGGCAGCACTGGGATTTACTGACTGAATGTGCAAGTTTCTGTGCAAGGGTTCCCCACGGCTGATGAGTGGGATCATGTGCTCCATCCAACACTGGCCATTATACCCACTGTTTTAACCTCGATGGTCATTAGTTCCAGGTTTGTGCACTGCTCTTGGGCTGAATCTGCTCCTTTCCACTTAATTGTGTGCATCCACATTTTCCAGGAAATACTTCTGCACTTACTGAACTCCTAGTGACAGTGTCCCAGTGTGTTTCCAAAGGGCACCAGCTGCCCAAGTACTGTCATGACAGCTGGGGTCACATTTGCCTAAATGATGCATCACATCCCACTTGCCTGACTTGACAGTCACTCTAGTGAAGAAAAGATTGATTGATTGATTTACTTTATGAATTGGAGAAGTTTGACTCTCTTGGATGTGGATTTTTACCACTGTCTCTCTGCCAAGTGGCAGCAGCTATCTTAGATGTTACTGCTTCACCCCAGGGGGCTACCATTTGTGCTGGGGACCTATCCTCCACTGTCCTTTCTCATTCTGCTGCCTCTGCTGCTGCTGCTGCTGCTACAGCTGTTTTTTCAGTCCTTGGTACATAATGGTCAACCTTTTTGTTCTATTCAAATACTAGGTTGGATGGGCTCACCCACATTATGGGGTGTACTTTATTCACTTTATCAATTTAAATGTTAACCTCATCTAAAAACACCCTGACATGAATACCAGAATAATGTCTGTCCAAATATCTGGGCATTCCGTGGCCCAGTCAAGTTGACACATAAAACCATCTCTCATCCCTTTGTCATTCAAATATTTATTTTTCAAACTATTCCCTTTATTTTCAGCTAGCATACTACATTTACTCTCATAGCCAAACTTCATATGATAGGTGACTTGATTCCTCTGGGTGATGGCAACCCAATTCAACCAACCATCTCATGCAAAACTAGTACTGATGGCAAGAACTATGATTCATGTATTTTCATCAGATTCAGCTTATTTATTTTTTCAGAGAAGATTCTGTTTATAAAGATATGGGCGTGGTAGTGGGAGAACTAAGAGTCAAAATTGTCTGTTGATTTACAGACCTGTTGCACCTTTCAGTCTGTAACACTTTCTCCTCTGCTGTAAAGGACACAAGGAAATGTCAGAGAGGAACGCAACAAAATTTCATGCTCTGGGTAATCCCAAACCACCTTTCCTTCTGTATTTAATGATGACCATTATTCTCATCTAAAGTTGTTAAGAGGAAATATCGGTAAACTAAGCCAACCTACCAATAAACACTTGCTACATAAATGTAAGCACAGTTATAATAGGTAAGAGTGACCAGTGCAAGGAGAATTCTTCCTTTCACCATGTATAACAAATAGGAGCATCTTCTAAAGAATATTTCAAAATTATACTGCTATTATCTCTGAGAGAGAAATGCAAAATAACCCACAAAAGGGATATATTATAACTCCAAATAATAATAACACCTGCTTGAGCAGTATCTCTTTCCCCGCAGGCACAGTTATATAGGAGCCAGCCCCAATGGAGAAGGAAATAAAACAATGATAAAAAGTTCAAACTTCAGGATGCTGTCAGAGGTTCACTTTATTTCACAATAAATTTATTTTATACTTAATAGATAAGCAAAAGAAAACAGAATACACTGAGGAAAAATATTTTAACCTTGGGGATCTAGTTCACATGATTTTTCTTAAGCCTATTTATTTGAGAAAAAAACAACAGCTATGAAGACAAAAGATAAAGTCATCTAAGTCCACAGCAAAGCCATAAGGATTTTCCCTCTGAATTCTCCTTGCTTTTTTCTAAGAACCCAAAGTGACTCAGTGTAAGCTTTTCTGCCTGTTGTGTTTGAGGAGAGAGCCACTTTTTTGTGCCTGGTAAGTGCTGGCTGCCGGGCAGATGAAAGCTGAAGTGTCAAAGGAGCGAAAGGCCAATGGCCAAAGTGTAGCTTACATCGCCTGGGTCAGCAGCCGACCTGGCTAGAGGACCAGCACCAAGTAGCCAAATGCAGAGAATACCCAAACCAGGAAAAGGGAGGGGAAAAGAAAAGTGAAATGGCTAAAACTCCAAGATGGTAAATTTGAAATAGTTTTGCTGTTATTATACGTTTACTTAGATTGTTTATAGACAGTTCGTTCTGTTAGAACTTCAGTTTCTGTTACAAAGACATCAGCGATGAGAATAACATGATCATGAGACTGGGAAACTACCTTTCTTTATTTCTTTTATTTTAACCTTCCTATCAGTAAGTCTCTCTCTCTTTTTTGTTTTTTTTAATGGTCTATAAAATAATGCTGAGAGTGATGGTACCTAACGCTGATGTTTCAAGAATGATCTTACTCTGGCTTACCTTTGTTTGAAGAATAAGCCTCAGTTCAATTCCGTTGTAGAGCAGTTTGGAATTGAGCTAATAGTTTTATTCCTCATATAGTGATCTTGAGGAGAAGTACAAGAAAATGTTTGAAATATGACCCAAGGGACTATTGCAAATTCTAACAGGGGTGGATTTTGGCTTTCCTGAGTCTACAAAATTAAAAATTACACATTAAAAAGTATTCTAAGAATCTACAGAACTACTAGAAGCACTCCATATATTAGTATACTGGGTCTTCAAATCTCTGAAACTGGATCAAAATAAAACTAATATTTTGGGGTGAAATTCACCAACATGTGAAGAAAGCCATTTAATTTGGTATTATCTATATTTCATTAAGTCACGGTTTAAGATATAAAAATGGCTCTAACATTTAAGGAGTCAGGCAGTAAAAATAAAGGCACATTCATTCACCTGGAGAGGGTGCAAATAGTTGAATCAGAGGCCAATAAGAGTACAAGTAATGACTTCTCCTTTCAAAATATACTCATAAATGCTGTTTTTGTAAACAAACAAACAAAATTCCAAGGGCAGATAAGTTAGTCCATACTGGAAACTTAAGATCATGTACTGTGAGGTCAACAGCAAAAGAGAAAATTCTGTATTCAGAATAATATTCACATACAGGCAAAAGACCCAATCAAACCAAATAAAGAGAAATTGTATGCATAAAAGATGGCATTCAGAAACTTCCTGAATTTGTCTCTATCAAATTAAGGTAAACTCATCTGCCTGGAATTCAAGGCGGTTATATACATTTGCACAGGTCTTCCCATACGCCTACCCTAGGCTCCAATTAAATCCATCCACTGCTGTTGATTCACGCAGTCAATGTTATGCTATTAAGCTTCTGCTTGTTTTTGTTTTTTTCCATTTTAAGTGCTCTAATCTCTGCTTTCCAAACTCTATTCTTCTTTCAAGCTCCATTCAAAATGTCACTTCTTACAAATTGGCTGTTATACAGTAGTTTTGGGGATGTAGGGTATTGCATAAGGAATATAGTCAGTAATATTGTTTGACTATACATGGTGTCAGACAGGAACTAGATTTGTAGGGTGATAGATGGGAGGGGTTTGGAGGGCAGGGAGAAAAAGATGAAGAGATTAAGAAGTAGAAATTGGTAGTTACAAAATAATCACAAGGATGTAGAGTAAAGCATAGGGAATACAGTCACTGATACGGTAATAACTATGCATATAGTGCCAGGTGGGTACTAGTCAGGGGAATCACTTACTAAATTACATAAATGTCTAACCACTATGCTGTACACCTGAAAGTAATATAAAATAATATTGAATGTCTAAATAAATAAATAAATAAATAAATAAATAAAGTGTAAAAAAATAAAATAAAAACAAAGTGTCACTTCTACTTCATAAAGATACTCTAATTTTTTGATTCCTTTAATTTTAAAACCAAAATGCATAACCTCTTTTTTAACTTTCTTTCCATTATGATAAGGACAATAGTGACAGGATAGATGGAGAAGATTCTTAGGAAAAGTTTTTAAATTTTAAATGTTTCTTAAAAATTTGTTAATATTCAAATCTTCATATGATATTGTTTTCCCAAGTCACTTATTCATTCAACAACTTGCTGTTTATTTTGAGCTAAACCCTGTACTAGAATCTGGAGATGAAAACATGGATTAAGACATAGTACCTACCCTCAAAAATGTTGCATCTAATGGGCACTAGAGTTTTATTTGAACATTGTCAGACAACAAAAGCAGAGAAAATGGCCAAAGAACAGCAGCAAGGCAGTGACACATCACATGGAATTAAGTATCCACATGTCTAATTATTCAAGATTCAAAGTGTTGAGATCAGTGAGGATTATTCTGTCATATCATTCGCCACTGAGGACACCATCTAGACAGCTAGAAAAAAAAAATACATCAAACGAACGCCATAAAACCCTTATTTGTCGCCCTGGGCATGTTCGAATTTACTTCTCAGTTTCATCTCTTTCAGATTTTCACATTTCATGGTTCACTTAGCTCCTATGAGTCAGATGAAACATTTTTAAAATCTATTCTTAATTACTTTTTTTGCATATATGTTTATTTTATAAGTTTGTAACTTTTCATACTGCATTTCTGATCACAATGTTGAAGTCCCATGATCAAGTATAAACATTTTAAACAATTTTCTCTATAATCCAATCTCTAAAAATATTTTCTTATGCTTAGCACATAAAATTTTCAAGTATACAAACAATAGAGAGATGTCTACTTAGGAAAGAACAAAATTTCATAGGGGATCAAAAATTATTTGGAAAGCTAGATATAAGATACTTTTTGCTAGTTTTCAAAAAAAGGGAACATATGTAAAAGTTTAAAGTAAAATTATTATGGGACTCCTGAAAACTCAATAGGAATGATGGCTTTATTTTCTGAATTAAGATTGTCTATGTGAACTTGAATCAAACAATTAACCTCTCTGTGCCATCCATTACTCATCTATAATATTGAGCTGAATATTTCTTCATATCTGAAGAAGTTTAATGGTGTATTATGCCATTTCAAAGGAAATTGTTTTGCAAAATTCAACAAATATTGACATTTTTCAAGTATTGATAATTAGGTAGAAAATAAAAATAAACTAAACTATAATTGTTGGAAATGAAAATGTGGATATATATGAACAAAAGTCATTTTTTCCCCTTTGGAAACTTATTCTAAACATCTCCGAATATTAAGAATGAAAATATAAAATGGACCTCCTTATGGTAAGAGTACAGATGGAATTTTTCAGCCTCCACACAAGCAATCTCTCTATAAATGGCTTTGCCAGGGCAGCTGACAGAGAAAACTTTGATGTACCTGATTCACAGAGACCCTGCATTATATGGTCTTCCCTGATACTCTGGGATTATAATAGATCTGAATGAGGATCCTTTCCTAAAATAAAAATACATTTAATCAAATAATTTTGTTGGTTGTTTGTACTGCTCTGCATTCAAGCAATGAATCAGGAGGTGGAGGCTTTGGAACAGCGCTAATGCTTTCAAAGCCAACTCTATTCAGAGACAACCTATGCTATTAATGCAGCAGGCATAGTCCTTTAGGAATCTGGCCCACTGAAAAGCACAGTTTAACCCGCTCAGTATCTCAAGTCAGAAAAAGGATTTGCTTAAACTCTGGGGATTTCTTTATAGCTCCTGGGTCAGAAGAAGTTGCTGCAGTTAGTTGGTTTCTGAATTAATCAGAAACAGTCTTAGCAGAAATGTTAGCAGAAAACAAGACCAGTATGAAGATGGTAGATAGATAGATAGATAGATAGATAGATAGATAGATAGATAGATAGATGATAGATAGATATTAATAGATAGATAATAGATGAATATGTATTGATACTTTTCATGCCCTCAGTTAAAAATATAATAAGCATACTGACAATATTTTAATAGTACGGTTTAGTTATTGAATGGTAATATATAACAATGGTGGTGAATCTTATGATACAAATCTTACGCTAGGCAAGTGTCACCTAAGAAGATTCTATTGTAATTGTGTTTGAAGCAGTTCAATCTGGCTAGCCAATTAAAAACATCTCAAAGAACTTATCAAAATAGATCAAATTTTTCAAAACCATCAAAAAGGCCAGATTTATGCAAAACTTTTATTGTTTATACCTTAGAATTCATATAAAAATGAAACACATAGAGGCAGAGTGTAGAATGGTGACAACCAGGAGCTGGGGGAGGAGGAAATGCGCGTTTGCTATTCATTGGGTTTAAAATTTCAGTTATGCAAGATGAATAATTTCTATTTCTGTGAGATGAATAATTTCTAGGGATTTGTTGTACAACATTGTGCCTATGGTTAAAAATATTGTATTGCACACATAACCCTTTGTTAAGAAGATAGATCTTATGTTAAGTATTCTTATGAGAGAAAGAGAGAGAGACGAAGACTCATGTAATGACTCTTTCAAAAAAACAGGTGTGCCTCTCTTACCTTTTGATTAATATATATTTTGATCAACAAACATAGCTTATCTAATTATTTATTTTTTATCAAATACAAAACTATATATTGAAATACAAGAGTTTGCCTAATATAACTAGAAAATAATTTAAACATACAGTTTATAATAAATTGTATTATAAGGTGTATACATTTCTCACAACTTTAAATTTCCAAAATACGGTCACACACCTAGAAGTAACTAAGCAAAATTCTGATGGGTTGAGGAACACTGGGAGAATAGCAGAAAAATCAAGACTGTCTTCTGGACGAGAATTTTATGAATTGACTTATTTTGTAAATAAACCTGATGTATATGTCGTTTAAGGCAAATACAGGGCTCCCTCAGGTATAAAAGCCTCATATTGAAAACTGAAGGTAAAATGACAAAACTTGAAACCAGAGACATCTTTTGAGAGCCAATAGAAGAAGCCTATGGTAAATAGCAATATCCGATATCAAGACATAATTATAGATTAAATATGGTAATTTATGGCAATTGAATAAATATGGAAGCCAAGCTACACACACTTCAATATACCTCTGTCCTCATGTCTGTAAAAGAAAAGTCCTCCAATGTGATGGTTCATATATTCTAAAAAAGACAGAGTTGGAATTAACTACTACTTTGTGTTGCCAAGTCATCCATAAAAGAAATTCAATTTATTCTTTACACCTGCTAGAAGGAGATTGTTGTAGAGAGAATGATGCCCCCACCCCCACAATATGATCACATTCTAATCTCCAGAGCCTGTGAATAAGTTCTCACATGGAAAAAGGGGCTCCGCAGGTAGGATTAAGTTAAGGATTTATAGATGGGAACATTTTTGTGAATTATTTCTGTAGATTCAATGTAATCACAAGAGCCCTGATAAAGGGAGACAGGTGAGTCAGAATTAGAGGAGATGTATTGGGAGAGGGAGAGAGAGGAGGAATGGGGAGAGGGAAGTGGAGGGAGAAAGAGAGATCGAAGATGGAGATAAGGCCAGGAACCAAGGAAAGCAGCCTTTAGAAGCTGGAAAAGGCAAGGTAAAAGATTCTCCTCTAAGCCTTGAGAAAACATGAATCTCTCCTGATACCTTGATTTTAGCCCTGTAAAATTCTTTTGGGACTTCTGACTTCCGGAACAGTAAGATAATACGTTTGTTTTAAATCACTGAATACATGTGGTAATTTGTTACAGCAACAATAGGCATCTAATACATACATCTCCATAAATCAAGCATTTACAACTAAAGTTAGGGATGAGTTAAAGTGCTTTGGATGTGTAGAAAAAAAGGAAATATCCAGGTTATACCTAGTGTTGGAGTGGTTCCTTGTACATGATTTAGTTTGAGGCGGGAGCTACTCACTGCATCCACCAGTGTGATTAGCAGTCCCCAGACAGGAACTTCAAATCCAGATTGCTCTTGAATCAGTTCATCTGCGTAACAACAAAACAAATCCAACACAAAGAAAGGAAACCTGTAAGAGTAATTAAATTGCAATTTTCCTTCCTGACAAGAATCATTTTTTAAAAAATTTTAGTCATGCTCAAAGGGTTTTGCTATATGGTCTTGGTCAAAAGAGGATTTTTCAAGATGACATTCAGCTATTTCTTCTTTTCTCTCCATCTATGTCTTACATAGCAAATATGCTCACTGTACAAGTCAAAATAAGATATTTTTTTTTGTTCTAGCACTGTTGAAGTTCAATCTTCACCCTGAAAAGCTGTTATTTTTGTTTCACATCTAGTATAACTGATAATAATCACTGAAAATTTGAGAAATCAGATGTGCCCTGGTAGTTTGGTTGACACAGGCAGCTAAAAAGATTTTGCTTGCCTCTTCCACAGGTAGTCTAATTTCACTGTAACAACAATAGAAATCTGATGATTTGAGGCTCATAAATTCCCTGAATATGTCCTAGAAAATGTTTAAAGAACATAAAATAAAATAAATAAATATAGAAGTTAAAATGAAATACCATTGTTTCATGCCATCTAGAAGGAAGTTGCCCAAAGTTGTGTGAGGAAAAAAAAAAAGAAATCTATACCAATTTAAAATAAGTATATATTTGCTCTTCTAGAGCATATGCCAGAATTCAAACCAAGCTAACAATATATTACCTTGTAGGAATCTTTAAGCCACATACTTCAATAAATGTATAAGGAAGATCATATCATGACTTTTTAATAAATTTACTATTATCCCTATGTAATTAGATGTTAGTAGAAATTTTCAAAAAGTTCATTTATAATGTCCTTTAAGAATTCATTCTCTAGTCTTATTCATTACCTTTTGCTGCCTAATAAAATGAGGTTAACTCAGATAAACTTCAGGCTAGTCCACTGAAAAATCTATTAGTGGAATCTCAAGCTAGATGACTTTATCACACCAGTATGAAAAACAATACTTTTGTAAATATTCATTCCCGTGGCTTCAAACAATTTTAGAAAGATTGCCTAGGATGTTGAAACCTGAAGAAACTATTTAAAAAGCAAATGTTATTCGATGTGAAAAAAGAGGTGAGATCTCAATATCATATATGTGATTACAGCTTAAAGAAATCTGACAATCTACTTGTGTAGATTCATGATCTGACATCCTTCAGCTTCAACTTTGATGTGTAAAGTATATTTGGGAGTCAGCAGTGTCTCTACTAAACAAAGAAACAAACAAAGAAACAAACAAACAGAAAAGGTTCTCTTCAGCCCTTGTCATAAGCAGGAAGCCTGGATGTCACCCCTGAGCTACACCCAGCAGCTTCTCTGTGTGCTAGCTAATTGCAATAATCAAGAGTACAGCATCAGAGAAATGATGCTCAGGGTGAGTAGAAAAATGATCGCTAAATCTGACAAACCTTGAGAAACCGTTCAGTGTGGTACTGGCGGCCCTTCTGTGTGTCTCCTTATACCTGCTGTTTGTATGCTCAATCCTATCCAGCGATTGCAGGCAGCTGGGTGTGCTGTAAGTAGCTCTGATAGATACTGAACACGCTGATTTTATCATACTAACAGACAGAAGCTATAAAAATACAAGCGTAGGCTATCTTAAATTTGTATCCTTTTCTTTCTGCTCCACAATCTTACTACTTCTGCCTTGAGGCTCTCTGTGTTGAAGCTCTTATCACCTCTTTCAGCCTCCTTAGCTGCCTCTAATTTGGACAGAAGAAATATTTCTGTTCTTAATTTTAAATTATCCCTGAACTTCACGTCCTCAAAGATATCTATATGACTACAACTCTGTTACATTGTATTATAAGTATTATAGTATATGTCTCTATTCTGGACTCTAAACTTTGTGAGAAAAAGAGTAACACTTTATTCATCATTGTTAAGCCTGATGCTGAACCTGAGTTAGTATACATGAAAATTTGTTTGAAGCAGACTAAATTGAGTGTTATCCATTAACGTCTGTTTCTTTATGGTCTTACTAAAACTCCATTATATTGCTATGGTACTGATTAGTATTTCAAAATTACGCGTCTTCTTCCTGGAATGGGAGAGTGGATCTTAGATTCTTAGGTCAAGAACAAAAATTTCAATCATAAATCCGGGACTTCCATGGCCATCATTAAAATGGAGTCCTTCAGCATTGTCCATCCACTTTAGAATGACCTTTCAGTCAAGGTTTGAATTGTGACAAAGGAAATAAGACGAATTCAAGCACAAGGAATTTCTGATGAGGTTATTTATTGGAAAATAGTTGGGTAGCTTCAGAAGCTCAAAAAGAATATCGGGAAGCTCAGAGACTCAGGCAGGAGCTGACAGAGATGAGAACAAACAGGATCCTTGTACGCTAAGGATCTGTGCAGGCTGCTGCCCCTAGTGCCATCGGCTCTGGAACACTGCAGCTACACCTGGATACCCTCATCTCCACCATAACCTTTGCTCATCAATCACAAACTTGCTTGTTCCTTTGAATTATTCCCTCAAGATCCAAAGTTCAAAATTATTGTCTAGTGGGCTGGACCTGGGTAACAATTTTCCTGCCTGGTAATTGGGAGAGAAAATTGGTGTCTCCTTTTAACTTAAAGGGAGACCAAAGTGAGAAAGGAGCTAGGATATTGTATTAATCATGTAGCTAATGAGAAACAGAACCGATAGTATATTACTTACATGCATAAGGACATTTATTATGAGGAATTGGCTCACATAATTATGGAGGCTGAAAAGTCCCATGATCTGCCATGTGCAAGCTGGAAACACAGGAAAGTCAATAGTATAATCTAGATCAAGGCGGAAAGCCTGAGAATTAAAAGAGCTGATGGTGTAAACCCCAGTTCAAGGACAGGAAACAAGTGATGTCTCAGCTCAAGCAACCAGGTAGGAAGTAAAAGGGGTGAGTTCTTACTTCCTCCATCTTTTTGTTCTATCCATACCCTCAATGGGGTTGGATGATGCCTGCTCACATCAGGGAGGGCAACTGGCTTTACTGAGTTCACTGATTCAAATGCTAGTTTCATCTGGGAGCACCCTCACAGATGTACCCAGAAATAATGTTTAATCTGGGAACCCCTTAGCCCAGTGAGTTCACACATAAAAAATTAACCATCACAGATGTGAAACCACAAAAATGCCAAGGTTTCCTGTAATGAGACTCCCTGAGGTCCTGACCCATTTGAGATCTGACTCTGTTACTAAAGCATATGTCTACTCTAGGGACTTCATTATTTTAGGCTTTTTTACATCCAAAATATAAAATACATAGACCGGTAACAGGAATGTGCATAGTTCATGGGTTTAGTTTCAGAGCATTTCTTTTTTCCCACGACCTTTCCATGTAAATAAAGTAGAGGAGAACTTTTATATTCAGGAGTTTCATTTAGCATTTATTTATCAAAGAGTTTGACAAAAGTTTTTGAATCCAACAACTCTACATGTAGTTTCCAATTCATATACATATGCTGATTATATATATATATATATATATATATATATATATATATATATATATATATGTGTTACAAAGCTAAGTCATAAAAACCTGCTTAGTTATGGAAAATAACACTGTTTTAAGATTAGGAATTAAGTTAAACTAATCAACAAATATTTCCTAATGGCATTTCACAATGTTTGTTGGAAAGCTTGTTTAGAGAAGGTTGAGGACATATTAATGACTGTTGTGGAGAGAAGAGAAAGGATTTTCCATGTCCAACCAAAAGGAAGCTGAGTATAGGAAGGAAGCAACCATGGGCAGAAGGAGACTAAGATGAACACCTGTGTGAGATCTTTTAAAATGTAATTCACTTGACCTAAGAACTGAAATATAGCAGGGAAAAGAGGAGAAAAATATGATACATCAGTAAATAGTAAGCTGGAAAACTTGCTACATTAGCCACTAAGTGTCACACAATTGAGTCAGACTTTCAATTTGAAAGAGGAGACATAGCAAGGGTAAAAATTAGTCCTTTGTATGAAAGTATGAAATGGTCATAATTTGAAGGACTTTCCTAAACTAGATGTACATCAATCAGGCATTTCTGTTGTCTCATATTTATAATGACATTGAAATTGTTTTCTGAACACAATTACTGCTCATTAAGAGTAACTTAAAAAGTGAAGTCAGTGAGAAAATTATTAGCTGACCAACCCATTAAGATCTTCATATTCTAGAATACTTCAAAAATGCTATCAAATGTCCTCATGGGGTAAAAATTAAAACCAGTTGCCTATGTTTTGATTCTCTTACATTATATAGATGGCAAATAAAATATATTTCATTATAAGTATGAGTATCTAGAAAAAATAATTGTGCAAAAGGCGGACCTAAACGTTTTATGTTTAAAAATGTATCCATTTAGACATTAATCTAGGATTCTCCTGATTCTGATTCATGCTAGGAAAGGATTTTTCCTTAACTTTAAAAGTCCAGATAACTAAATTAAAAAAAAAAAAAATATTGCCAAAAATATTACCACTATTGACCTTTAAGGCAATTTGATAAATATTTAAAAATGCATTCCTTTCGGAAAAACTCAGCTATACCACAGCACAGATGCTATACTTCAGCTTTTTCTCACTCTCTTCAGGTGGGTAACTTTGCACAGTGTACAATCTGCATCACAATATATGACTGTTCTCTAAGGACGCCATAGAATATTCCCAGGAAAACATAATTTCCCAAACTCAATCTTATTAACCCTGTTCATTTATAAATATGTGTAGATCATCAAACGCCATTCGTAGAATCAGAACACATTCATGCATATTAAAAATCTCAACACGCTGGATGTCTTGTTTTATAAAGAAATAGTAATTTTTAAAAAGCTCCCTTTTAAAGGACTTTCTTTGTAAGAGGTATTCCAGTAGACACCATATATGTATATATCATTTCTTTCTCAAAAAAATCCTCTGAAGATGATAAGCTTTCCTGGATCGATAAAATAAATTGTATATATTATTTTCTTCTTCAAGGTAATAACTGTTCTCCACAAAAATAGTTAGAGGTACACAGAAATCTCAAGTGATCTGCATACAAGTTCTGACAATTAGGTTCGCGAGCTTGTTGCAACAATGTTGCTAACCTTTTTGGATATCTGATGGATTATTCACTATGAATTTGTACCAACTGGACAAACAGTTAACCAAGTTTATTATTTGGAAGTGCTGAAAAGGCTACATGACAAAGTTAGACGACCTGAACTTTTCCCCAACAATCCATGCCTCTCGCGTCCCGACAATACAAGGTATTGTCTGTGAGGGAGTTTTTAGCCAGTAAACAAATAATTGTATTGGAACACCCTCCCTACTCACCTGATCTGGCCCCCAATGACTTCTTTCTTTACCCAAAGGTAAAGGAAATATTGAAAGGAAAACATTTTCATGACATTCAGGACATCAAGGGTAGTATGACGACAGCTCTGATGGCCATTCCAGAAAGAGTTCCAAAATTGCTTTGAAGGGTGGACTAGGCACTGGCATTGGTGCATAAAGCTTCTTAAAGGGAGTACTTCGAAGGTGACCGTAGTGATATTCAGCAATGAGGTATTTTTCTAGGATGAATTTACGAACTTAATTGTCTGACCTCATATGTAATTATGACCTATATTTTGATTCAATTTCTAAATTGATTTCTGAGGCATGAATATATACTGCTATTGCACCCTATTCCTGCATATCTGTGTATCTGTGTCAGCGAGACTGCCCCAGATTGTGAATGCCCAAAGTAGAAGAACTGGAGATATATATCATATTTCCTATATTATATATTAAATATTACATATACTATATATATATTATGTTTATATATATAATCTGTAATGTATAATTTTCTTCTTTATCCAGCATTCTGCATATCTGACTTTCTTGATTATGAAACCATTCCATCATATTTACATACAAATATTGTCCATTACCTAAATCAAACTCTTTAGCAAACTGCTGTATTATTTGTTGATGATCAGCATATACTAATTCCATAGATTTAGGCAAAACATTCATTTCCTCGTGGGTTACCTTTCAATCTGTATAGATTCAAGGCCATGTTTCAAGTATCTCTTAGTTTCTGCCTGGTTTCCTCCTTCATATTCTCCTATTATTTCCTATCCTTCTGCCCTCCTCACTTTCGTCCCTTAACCCGTGCCCTGATGCTAACCTTGGGAAAATGTGGGAAGAGTTAAGCACGAAGACCCTCTTGTAACAATCTTTCAAAATATTTTCTTGCTCACATTAACATATTTGCATACGATTATTCTAAACAACAACAACAAAACAGTTTTTTCAGCCACAGATGAGAAGAGAAGGAAACACAGTGGGTGAGGGGTTTAGAAAACGTTTCTTAATTATCAAATTAAATGGAAGAACTGAAACTTAGAATGCTTATATATAGCCTGTATAAACTAATCAAATGTTTTAAATTTTTTTTTTTTAACTTTTATTGATTTTAAGTGTTTTTCCAGTACCCAACAGCTCCAAGTCAAGTAGTTGTTTCAACTTATTTGTGGAGGGCGCAGCTCACAGTGGCCATTGTGGGAATTGAATTGGCAACCTTGGTGTTCTGAGCATCGCTCTCTAACCTACTGAGCTAACCAGCCGCGCTAAACTGATCAATTTTTATAAACCAAAATCCTTTGTGATCACTAACAGCATTTCATGTTCTATCATTTTGAATAAAGTACATTACTTGAAAAGTAGAACTGTGATAAGAAAAGCTCCTGTCACACAGCAAACAGCACTTTTCTACTGCACATACATTCAACCTGGTAAGCGATAAAAGTCAGGTCTGCGTGTTTCACAGAAGAAAAAACAAGTGCACCATTATCATCAATGCTGAGTCGTGAACTTCTAAAGAGCAAGTCAGACTTTTTTGCACCTAATGCAGTGTCAAAATGCTGCCAAAAATCTCAGGATTTTTATTGCTGGTGATGATGTATGAAGTGAAAAGAACATAACTTGGTTTTCTAATAGGTGGTTAAGCTTGCACTACTGACCACATTATTAAAATAAAAGAACGTGGTAACTGAGTGAGTATGATAGGAAAGTCACTGATGGGGAAGAAAACTGGAGCACTAAGGTGTGTCAGCTTTATAGAGTCACATATCTGGAAATACTGCAGTTTAAGTCAGAGGAAGTAAGTTACACAGGAACGTTTTTTTTTAGGAAGTTACTATACAGCACTTTTGAATGCAGGGTTTCCTTAAACAGGCTTCCAATGGAAAATGTTTGATATTTTTAAAAAAGAAACAAGTTATCAAGAAGTACAAATCTCCATAATCAATTTCCTTGCTGTCAAATACAATCAGGTTCATTAATAGTAATGTTTTAGTGATAAGCAGCGTGATATGTCACATGGGAATGCGAACTAGAGAAATGAGAAAATCTATGCTTCTCTTTAAAAAAAAGTTCCTATTTAGACCATTTGGCACATACTTGAATTGACATATAATCAAGTAATGTAATAAGCAAAATTTGGTAATACTCTGAGTCTTTTAACAGCCTCATTATTAGTTCCTGGAGACTAAGTAGAAACAGAATAATGAGATACAGGCAGAGTAGGTTAGAAAAATAGGTGAACCTATTCATTGCATGATTTTCATAGAATCATTTAAGAATAATTTAAAGTATGTTGGGTATCTATTTATCTATTTTATATAGTCTTGCTTTAACACATATTTATTACCTTGTAAGCCTATTTTACATTAGAAATATAACTATATATTCACAGATTGCATTTACACCTCTTGTTACGCATTTACTATTTTTTTAGGAAATGGCTACACTGTGATTATACATCATCAAGTTTAAATCAAGATGGCAAAATCAACGCTATTCCCTTTTATTATATTTCACTAGTTTATCCTGAAGACTCTTGTTATACATGCATCTTGGGTTGTCTTTCTTTTTGTCTAGGCTCTAGGATGATAAAGCAGACATATATATGTGTAAAGTTAGTGCCAGGGCAAAAGAGTCATGATAGAACCATCTAATGACTTAAGGATGATGCTTGAATATAGCATGCCTCACATACACTCACATTTCATAGGACAAAGCAAATCCCATGCCTGTCTGATGTCTATGGGACAAGCCCACTACAGGGGGGTTTGGGAGAGAAAAGCTTGAATATTTTGCGAATAATACAGGTTATCCCAAACTCAAATCCAAGTCCTTAAATGGTACCACCTTGGTCCACTAATGCATTATTCACTTGAAAACTTTCTTCCCCTACCTCTGCAGTAAAACTGTGCCAGCTCAGGTCCTCTCAAGGTTGGCATATCTAATGAACACTTTTCTGTCCTTGTGGTTTATGCCCAAACATTCAAGTTTCCCACTCCTTCCTTCCTCTTTTTCCTTTTGACATCCAAGACTCCAAAATCTAGTGCTATTATTGTTACTTGTTTTTTCCCCTTTGTTCCAGTCTCCTTTGTGAGCTTCTTCTCTGTCTTCTAAATGTTAGAATAACTCAAGGTTCAGTTGTAGGGTCTCTTTTTGGTTGCTTTTATTATTTTCTAATCTCTCCTTAGATGTTCTCCAGTCTCATGGCGTTGTATTCCATCTACATTCTGGTATCCTTCAAGTCTATATCTTCAAACTTGACATCTTCCCTGAGTCTATCCACCTGTATATCTCATAGGAATATGAAACATAATATCTTTAAACCCATGATTTCTCCCCATCCAAAATGCACTTTTTCACATTTCATCATCTTTTTTGACAGCATTTGAATTCCTTCAGGTTCATCTAGTAAGTGATGAGGGCCTTATTACTTGAAAACCTCCTTTACCTCATCCTTTACACTAATCCATCATAAAATATTTATTTATTTTTAAAACAATTTCATTGAGATGTAAAGAGTATTCCTCATATAACTCCATCTTCCTAGAATTCTCTTTAATCCACCTTGGTATGCCTAGTGTCTATATTGTTTCAGTTTTCGAGTAATAATCACTTCCATGGAGGGCCCACTCAAACACACCGGCCAACATTTATATTTAATAATTGTTATGATCCTGTTATTATGTCTCATAGTACCCTGAATTTTTTTTTTATTATTATTATTGTTATAGAGACTACCTCTAGTCCAAAGCTCAATAACTGCCCTTGGGATAAGAAATCTATGGGGCCAATGAGCCCTCACCCCTGCATCCCTTCCAGACCACATTTTGAGTATCTGAGTCCAGATGTTCCCTGCCCCAACAGCCCTGATCCTACTTACAGAAACTTCACTGGCACCAGTGAGTAATGTCAGAGCCAGGAGTGGAAAAATAATGGTGAGGGGCCAGGATCTTTCATTTTGGTTCTTGCCTTGGGCTATGCAAATATGAAGGGCAAGTCTGCCCATCATTCTCTTTTTAAATCTGTGAGTTAATGACCTGAGCAAGCTATTTCTGTTCTGACTTTCAGAGAAGAGAAAAAGTAATCATGGAAAGATAAGTACAAATGCACCCCTTTAGCTTCCCAGAGTCCTCTCTTCACCTGCCATCTCTCTAAATTCAATAATCATAAAAATAACACAAATACTAGCAAGGCAGCCACACTCCAAATTTTATTTACTTGTTATTTCTGCTTTCCAGTTAGGAGAAAATTTTGTACATATTTGTCCTTATGGAAGTCAGAACTTGTAACTTCTCTTTACATCCACTGTCATATTTTATTGGAAACCATGCATTATCTAGTGCTTTAAGTATTTTCTCTTCTGATGGCACAGGATATATTCCTTTAATTGTTTACTTCTAGCAATGATGCACTAGATATTTAAAAGTTCTAGTCATAGGACCACATACACCCTATATTGAAAATATGAGATTGTCCAACGTATACCAAACCTTTTTAAGTGTATAGATAGAGGGGTCTAATTGTTGCGTATAGATAGGGACAATTTGAACATCTCCTCCAAGCTACAGTTTCTGTTAATTTCATTATTTAGAACCATTTTGGTTTTTCCCCATGCCATATCCAACATAGAAGAAGGGTAAGGTAGAGCCATATACTGCATAAACAATATTTAACTGATTCCCGTTTCTTTCCAGTATCTTGGATCTCACAGCTCCCCTTTAAAAGCTCTACTAGTTTCTATAATAACAAGTTTCAAATGAAATAATATATTTTAATCAAAACTCTCACAATTATTAATATAGAATTAAACATAGCATTTGAAATTGAATGCAGCATTTTCATTATCCCAATCTCTGTAGCATTTTCATTATTCTAATCTCTACACAACCTGTAATTATATTCTCCCATTTCATACTTAAGTATTTGTTTCATTTGTATTGTCAAAATGTTCTGTAATTTTATTTTTAGATAGCGACATTATTAATAAATTATGTTTTCCAATCCATCAAGTTATTTTATTTTTTCTAATTCTTACTTCCTTTGTAAATTTATTTTAGTGTTTTTGTTTGTTTTTTTGTGGGTTCTTTTTAAAACTTTTGGAATTTAATACTTTTTGGAGTTGTGCCCCTTTCTGCTCTGGTTATTAAAAGAAAAACAAAAGAGCTATAACTTTATTTTGAGTACAGCTTTGGCCAGAGCCCATACTTTTAGAAATGTAAAATTATCAAAGAATCTGTTTACATTTTCATTTCCCTTTTACCCAAGATTTTTTTTATATATTGTATTTTAAATTTTCAGATGGTTAGTTTATTTGCCCAAATAAACTTATTTGTTATTAGTTTATATGTGGGTTTATTTCTGTACATTATTTCTGTTCATTATTTTTGTTCACAGTTTTATGGTATTTTGGTCATGAAATGAAGCCCATAGATTTTCTGAGAATTTATTAAGTTTCCCTCTTTGACATGATGTATGACTGATTTATGCAAATATTCCTTAGGCACCAAAAAAGGTATTTTATATATTTTGGTTAAAATGATGTTTAATTACTCTTGAGATATGTTATATATTCTATTCATTGATTTGTTATCCATTCAATGATTAGAATTAAATATTTATTATGCCATTCAATGTTGGAAATGTAACACAGTGGAGCAGTGAAAATGATTCAGGCACTGCTTTCACAGTCCCCATTTTTGAAAAATTCATACTTTAGTGAAGCAAACGACAAGCAATCAAGTATCTACCATAAATGGCTGTTTTGATAGGCTGTTTATGGAAGCACAAAGGGAAACACATAACCCAGGGTTGGAGGTCACTGTCTTTATATCTGTTAAAAGTGACATGAGAACTATGAGTTAGCTAGGCAAAGATACAGAGATTATTCCTGGAGTGGAGTACAGTATAGTACATGTGAAGCACTGGAATGTTTGGTATATTTGAGTAACTTAAAAACAAACAAACATCAGATTGGAAATAGTGGTAAAAGTATGTGGTAAGAACAATAATGACAGAGAAATAACTTTATATTAATTGTACTAAGCACCCATTAATGAGTTTAAAGTAGGTTAGTGATATGACAAAGTTTTATGAGAAATTAGCCTAGCTTGTAAAGAAGAATAGAAAAAGAAACATTATCAGGAGGTTTTACATTAACCCAGGAGACATGAAGGTGGATTGGATGGAGTTATGAATAATGAGAGTACATCAAACAGGACCAATTTGAGAGATGTTAAGAAAGGATAATCAATAGTAACTGGTGAACAATTAGAGTTTTTATTTAAATTTCCCTTTAGAGATATTCAATATATTTCCATGTTTGTTGACTATGCATTTTTCTCCTCTTTGATTACCTTTTTTATATCCTTTGCTTATTTTCCTAAAGATATGTTTATTTGTATGTTTTCAATTTGTACAAACATTTGAATACTAATGAAAGTAATTATTGTAGTGTCTCATGTATTGCAATATTTCCCCATTTATGTAATGTCTTTTGATATTATCTGAGTTTTCCTGTTAAATGATTTATAGTTCCTTTCTTTGTTCGTTTGTTCTTCCCTTCCTTCCTTCCTTCCTTCCTTCCTTCCTTCCTTCCTTCCTTCCTTCCTTCCTTCTTCCTTCCTTCCTTCAAATTTGCTCACTCAATAAAGGAAAGGAAAAGTCTCAAGAGTACGTGTTGAAAGGAAGAGAAGGTAAGTAAAGATTTAGTTAAATGTAAAATTACATATAATCTCATTTCATCCTAAACAGCCTAGAAGTGTAGACAAAAGATTTTCAATTTTGCACTTTAATAAATGGAGGCTCAGAGTAATGTCACTAGGGTTTAAACAATATCTAAGTGGATTTAAAAAGTTATTTCCTTAAACCATATTGTTAAATATGGTGAGATTGCTGCAAATTTAGTCAATGTTTTCCTTTGAGTTTTTTATACCACATACTCCAATTTTGTTGGCCTGTCATGTTTTATGGATAGTGAGAGAATTAATTTTTTTAAAAATATATTATGAATCAAGTGACCTTATTTTTTAGATAAAGTACACATACCCACATACGCACACATTTTCTGACTTTTGTTTTAACACAAAAAGATAGGTGATTACACATTAAGTGACTACAAGCCCACAGTGTTGAGTGTGCAAACAGAAAGTATTTGTAAATGACTGAAAATCAATGATTAAATTCATATAGCAGATATTACAATAATTATTGATCATGAGTAATTTGTCAACACAAAATGAAACATTCGAAAGCAAATTTAGCAAGAATTTTAACATAAAACAAATAAATAATTATAAGGGAAGAAGTTTGGAATTCTGTATCTATTAAAATATGTATTGATAAATGTGTTTATAATATGGTGAAGAAATTACAGCTCTTCTTAGATAACAATGAATAAAAACATATACACGTAAACATACTAATTAATATTTAAGGGTCCTGTGTTACATCCAGATTGTAACTGAGTATTTCTGGGAAATTGGTGATGCTACTGTAATTCTATTTCTACTCATCTTGTGTTTTTCTCCCCAAATTTCACTATGGGATTAAGTTTAAGTGGGCTCACCTTGAAATGTTCTTTAGCTGCTTTTCCTTCTTTCAATCCCTTCCTCAATCCATACCAGTGGTTTCTGAACTTCCTGAATGAGCTATTAGGCTCAAATTCTTGTGTTATAATCAGCTTCTGGAGAAACCCATTCTAAGATACCTTGTGCCTGAAATTGTCTTAAAAATCAGATCCTCAGGATAGAATTATGAAACCGGACTATATACCAGTCAGATGGGGACAAGAACTCCATAGCTGATTGTAAATTGGGTGATGATAGCACTAGCGTGCTGCAGTGTCATTGTTACTGTGATAAATTGGACGTGATACAGTTAAAAGGTGAAGTACTGCTTTATTCACTGTCTCTCATATTGGGGAGAAATGATGGTAGTAATACAATTTCAAAGATTGCAGAATTAAACGATTCCTGAAGGAATCCAGTGGCAGGATCAACCCAGCCAGCCAATAGTCAACTTAGGCCCTGGTGGGAAAGCCAGAAAGTAGGCCTACAGACACTTTCATAGTCTGCAGCAAGAGGGTAGATTAGGCAGAAAATCAAGGCCCAAAGCCAGTTGTTGCAGGAACAGAATAACAAGGGAGTCTTAATCCACGGCCTCAGTAAATCTCCTATGCTAAAATCAGACCCCTAACATGGAATCAGGAGACCTGAGACTTGGGAAGGAAGTGTTTGGCAATTGATTCCAACATTGAAACTTCTGTTACCTTCAACCCTCTGAGCATGCAAATATAGCTACAGCCTTTCTAGAGGGCAGTAGCCTCACTTTGCCTTGCTAATAAGCAGAGGGAAGCTCTGCAATGTCATGACAAATGCAGATGCTAATGATTCTCTCAAGACTCCCCTGGCTTCATCTTAGGGTTAGGGTTAGGTTTAGGGTTAGGGTTAGGATTAGG
Organism: Rhinolophus sinicus; assembly: GCF_036562045.2. Classification (NCBI taxonomy): domain Eukaryota; kingdom Metazoa; phylum Chordata; class Mammalia; order Chiroptera; family Rhinolophidae; genus Rhinolophus; species Rhinolophus sinicus. Next base: position 132,730,267 of record NC_133753.1, read on the forward strand.
GTGATTGTTGTACAGAATAAGTTCACTGGAGCCACAAAGGGGAACATTTAGGAGGGGATATTAGGAATGATAGGAAGTCAGCTGCAGAGGAATAAAAATAATTACAAAATGTAGGTAAGGGGTCAGTGCTGGTCAAAAACATCAATATATCCCAGGGGTGCCAAAAAACATGTATACCAGTAGACACTCTGGCAACATTGTTCAAGCAGTCATTCGCCGTAATCAGAAGTGTCTGGATGCTGATGGTAACCACTGTGAGCACCTCTTAAAATTGCAGGAGTTAAACATGACTTGCATTCATCTTTTATTATCAGTATATATTGAGTATTACAATTGTAATACAGTTTCCCTTTCTTAAAATGTGTATACATTTTTTTGGCACCCTCTGTATATATTGAACTTAGCAAATTTACATTAGCTCTTCAATAACACTCAGCAGTGTCCTAGGAGAAAACAAATAATAAAGATGACCTAAACTAGATATTGGTAAGGTGAGCCTGGAGGAGGGACACTAATGTGGGGAAGTAGAGAGAGTGGAGTTAGAATAACTTGAATGTAACTTAACTGTACCATAACCACAAGGGGGGAAAAAATTCATGTAAATTTTGAGCAAAACTCAGACTATATATCATTAGTGAAATATTTCTTAAGGATAAAAATAATTGCAAAGAAATCTTAAGCTTCTCTCAGGAGCTTTATCATTAGTAAAATTATTGGTTAGTAAAAAACATATAAAGGTATTGTAATTTTGCAACAATTATATTCAAATTGCAGGCTAGAGCAAATAAGCAAGTGTGTTATTGATATTAGTGACTGAGACTTTTCATGTAAGAAGAGGTGAAATTATAAAATAAAAAAATGCTAAGAAAAATACTGTCATTATAAATTTAAGTTAGATGTGTCAATATGAACTTATGATTTTTAAGTCACTGAACGGTCAGGAGACTCTAGCTGCAGTGAGTATCCCTAAAATCCAGATCTTGGTTTCCATACATCCTGCTAAAATAAACTAGGGCTCTTGGACACATTCCAGGATTAGAACAGAGAAAACACAACAGGATCCTGAGACTTTTATTATGCAAGAAAATAAGCAAGCCTAAAAGGAAAGGTTGTCAAAAATACATAAAAGTCAGCTTGAAAGGGCTCCCACTGGTCAATTAAAGCATCCCAGTGACTGAACTTGAAGACAAAACATTGAATAAACAAAAATCCATGAATTCATTGTGACGCTAAAAAAAGAGGAAAGACAAGAAAAATTTACATTTGGGTAACAGAATATGTGACAAAAATAATTATATTACTATACAAATGTTGAATAAATAAATGTATAATCATTATATTTACTATATTCAGGAAAAAAGTGATTTCTTAAATGTACACGTTTTCTGATAAATATGAGGGGTTTTACTTACTTGTCATACTTTTTACTTTGCCAAAATGAAAGGTTATAGACTTTGCTACCTAAATTATATAATGTTTAACACGTCTTTATAGGAGATATTCCAAGTTATTTATATATTTCCCACTGGTACAGACACTGGTTCATTAAAAAAAAAAAAGAAAGAAAAAACCTATAAAAGATGAATTAAGTGTATATGACTTGGTGAAATATTTTCAATAACAATTATAAACTAATAAAATTATATCCTAATCAAATTACTTTTATAATTACAACTTTAACAAATAAATTAATGTAAAAAATAAGAAAAAAATCAACGAAATGGATGTACCATATATCTGTTCAAGGGAAATTCCAGAAGGAAACTCTCAGTTTCTTCCTTCTTACTGAATTTATTTCTAATAAACAATATAACCAGAGCACCTTAAAATTTCTGGCAAATTATAAAAGTTCTTTTATTCTGGGATGAAGAGATCATAAATCCAAGGCACTGATGTGAAAGAGAGCATAAGTGGTCAGTTTATTTAGCTGTAAAAGTCAAGATGCTGGTCTTTAAATAGCTTATGTAACTTGGTGGTCACTTAGGAAGCTGCAAATATGTCATTTACAATCTTTGCTAAGAAACTGCATGGTTTCTCCATGAGAATGTTTTTATTTTCTGTGAGAATTCTCTCTCTCTCTCTCTCTTTATTTATTTTTTTATAACTTAGTGCTTTCTGATTATGATAGCTTGATAATACTCTTGTTTCTTCTTATAAAAATAAAATGCACATATGTACATCTGCAATTTCATGAAATCTCCTTTTTCAGAAGTTATTACTGTTCCTTTCCCATGTATTTATAGAGACTGATTAAGAAAAACAGAAGAGATGACAGATTCCTTGCTATGCTTATACACCAAATGAACATAAATTCTCAGTAATTCCGAATAGATGTGGCAAAAGGGAACAGGGGATAGGGATAATTCAAAGGACTTTTTTTTTTTTTAGGAATTTAGACATGGTGGTGCATGTAATTACACTTCAATTCAAAAAGTATGTGGAAATAACTCATGATTAGAAAAATCATCCAAACCTATCCATGTATAGCATGTTTCAGAATGGAAAAGGTAAAGCATGAAGTGTGTGCATGTAATGTGTGTGCATGTGTGCATGCAAACATATGTGCTGTATTGGGGAAGGGAGAATTCCTCCAATAGGCCTCTAGAATGCTGTTTGTCCTGTATAGATGGTATGCAAGTTTTTGCTCAATGTTTTAAAATGCCTGAACTGATATTTATAAGTAGATATGGCTAGAAAGGATAAGGAATACAAAAATAATTAACAAAAATTACACTTCCAAAAATATAAAACTTTTTTTTTTTTTTAGAAAATTGAGGAGTATGTTAAGCAGATGGAATCTCCATTAGGATACAAGTGAGTTTTTAATTCAGTATTTCAAATTCTTGGGAAATTCATTCATTCCATGGCTATTTATTTTTTAATATATTTTTTTTAATTTTACAAAATGCTTTTCTGTATTTATTGAGATAATCTTATGATTTTCCTTTTTTAAAATTAAATTTATTGGGTGACATTGATTAGTAAAATTATATAGGTTTCAAGTGTACATTTCTATAATACATCATCTGTTAACATACATCGCATTGTGTGTTTACCATCCAGAGTGAGTGCTCCTTTCATTACCATATATTTGACCCCCTTTTCTCTCTTCTGCCATCTCTCCTCCCTCCTCACCTTCTGGTAACACTAAACTGTTGTCTGCGTCTATGAGATTTTGCTTGTCTTGTTCCTTTGTTGCTTTCAGTTTTATATCCCAAATATGAGTGAAGTCATATGGTTCTCGACTTTTTCTGTCTGACTTATTTTGCTTAGCATGATAATCTCAAGACCCATCCATGTTGTCTCATGGCTATTTATTGAACCTGTTATATGTGCCAGACACTGCTAGGAGTGGAGGACAAAGCAATCAACAAGCAAAAAACTACCTGCAGTATACATTTCTGTATTATTGGTGAGAAGGAGATATGCAAATTATATAAATAAATAAATGCACAAATTAATTTTAGACTGGGAATAAGCAAATTAAATAAATAAGACATGGTAATAGGGAGTAACCACTGGGCTAAGTGATGGGTAAAAATGCACAGAGAGACTTCTTTGGGGAAGTGACATTTAAATTGGACCTAAATCATGGCTGGACCTGACTAGTTACGTGAAAAACCAGTGATAAGTTCCTCAGAGTGACTAACTTGCCAAAGGCCAACCACTCTGTTAGAATAATGCCTAAACTCAAACTCAGACTTTGTCACTAGGTTACTCTTCTCAGCAGAAAATGTTTCTATATACCTACTTACATCCTATTCAAAAATTTCACATTCCTTGTCCGTTCTCTGTTCTCTTCACCTCTTAGTGTTGGAATGCTCTAAGACTTGGTCTTTGAAACTTCTCTCTTCTCCACTTATTCTATACTTATGCCCTTGGCCATCATGTTTCACCTCATGTTTTAAGCACCAACTTCAGGATGATGACTTCTGAATGTATCTCTACAGACTGGACCTTTTTCTGATTTTCAGACTTATATTCCTGATTGTGCACTTACTAACAGTGATGTCTCACAGACGTATCAACCTTAGAGTTTGAATTGAAATATTGTTAGTCCTCCTTCAAAACCACTTTATCTTAGTTAAATGCAATTCAATTATTCCACTTGCTAAAGTAAAAGAAAAAAGAAAAAAAAATGGAGTTATTCTTGATTCCTCCCTTTCTTTTATAAACTGTCTCCGCTGAGAAAATCCTGTTAGCTATAGTTTAAAAAATTGTTCAGAACTTCATAACCAGGTAATTTCTTTAGATATATTTTCCAGTTTTAGTTATGTGTATCATGCTGTTTCACATATTGATGATTTTCTAGTTCTAAAATTGTATTTTTTTTATTCCTATCAGTTCCATTTGCTTTCAAACTTGCCCATACAATTTTATTAACCATTTATTCCTTGCTTACCTTTGTGACTGTCTTTTTTCTTCTTTTTATTATTTTATACAAAGCGTCCAAAGTCCTCTAAATTACTTTTTGGTCAGCTCTTAGTCATCTAAACGATACTTTACTTATGTTGACCGTTACACATGTTTCCTTAACAATTCTTATATTTTATTTTTGTTTGTGAGTTCATTGCTTTGTTTTAATCAATGGGAGTCCTGTAGGCCAAAATTGGGAAAGCTTTCCTTAAGGTCTGATTCTGTTTCTTTGGGTAGCTGGAAAGCACCACCCAGATGGGTGGCCTCTAACCATTTTCAGGTGAGCAATTTCACTAAGTCCCAGCCTCAGTTCCTCCACCTCGATTCTGGCCCAAAGCTCCAGTATTCAGACAATTTTTATGCTACTGCTATCCATCATGCCTCTACTTGCTGCCTGCGTCTCCAACAGCAATTCACTTGTCTGCTTTCTTATTTGTTTGGGAGGGCTTATCTTTGGAGATGCTGACTTGGAGTAATGACTACCTCATACGAGACCTGCAGAAATGCCTCAGAGTGTGTTGTATCTATTATCTAGTTGTTTTGAAGTTAGAGGGTCTTTCATACCACCAATCTACTACAGAGAGTGCCAAAAAATGTATACACATTTTAAGAAAGGAAAACTGTATTAAAATTGTAATAATATATACCGATAGTAAAAGATGAATACAAGTCACGTTTGACTTCTGCAATTACAAGAGGTGCTCAAAGTGGTTACCATCAGCGTCCAGACACTTCTGATTACAGCGAAATACTGCTTGAGCAACGTTTGAGCAAAGTGTCCACTTGTATACATTGTTTTTGGTACCCCCAGAATAATACTGGCCAAATAAGAACAAAATCATATTTTTTACCTTTAATTTTTTAGAAATGAATATAGAAAACCTGACATGGTTTTGTTTTTTTTTCCTACTTTAATTGTCAGGTTTTACTTTGCATATTTCTAGGCTATCCTTTAGGTACATACAATTTTATGATTGATACCTTCCTTTTAACATAAGTAATCTCCTATACTTATACCCTATTTAATGTCTTAAATACTTTTTTCATATAATGCTACTTTTATTAATCTTTGCCTGGTGAATCCTTTTCCACCTTTTTATTTTTACCCCCTTTGTATTATTTTAATATAAATGTTCCTCTTTTAATGAGCAGATAGTTACAAAATTCCAATCTTTGTGTGTCATAAGCAGTAATTTTATTTCATCTATTTTTATCAATACTAATGTGTACTTAGTCTTACTTTTGCAACCTTTTATATATATCATGCTTCCTTTGCTTTGTTTTCCTTTTACCTTTCTTGAATTCTTAAGTTCTTCCTTTCCCCCATCACTCACTATTAAGTTATAAATTCCATTTCTCACTGCATTGATTAGCCTTAAATATTGCACAAACTTATTCACTTTATGTTTTCTCCCAATGTTCAAAGAGAGCACATACACGTATTTCACCTGCTCCCCATACCCCTCCCCCTTCCATCTTCCTCTCCTTCTACACTGGCACTTACTGTATTTAACAACTTGCTTTACCAGTTAATTTTTTTCACCATTTCTCCTTGCTTTTCACTCTTCTCTTTTGGGTTCATTTTATTTCTTCCTGAAGTGCACATTTTAATAGTTTTCCCCCTAGACTTCCCACAGTTATTAAATTCCTAATCATATTTTGCTTATATTTTATTTTAGAGTAAAAGAATAGCTGGATAGAGAATTTGAGGTTTGTAACAATTTCCCCTTAGCAGTTTTAAAATATAATTCTATTGTCTTTAAACATCTTTTATTATATAGGAAGTCTGCTATAATTCAATATTCCTTTTTGTTAATAACCATGGTGTTTTCTTTGTTAGTTATGAATTTTTTCTATTTGTCCTTGATAATAAGTAGCTTTATTAGAATGTGTGAAGTGTACATTTTATGTTTTATTCTGCATACTTTATTAGTTGTTTAGTACTCTAAGCTCTCTTCAATTCTCAAAAGTTTTAGCCATTATAACTTTGAATTTTATCTCTCCCCAATTGCCTCTCTGTGCTCCCCCTAGAAATTTAATTATATACTTGCTTTCTTTTATCTCTCTGTTCTAAAATTCTGAGCAATTCTCTCAGTTTTACATTTTAGTATACTAATTACATTTGGATGTGCCCAGTTTACTGTAGAGCTTGTCTATTAAAATTTACTATATCAACCATTATATTTTAATTGGTTAATTTTATATTAGCCTATTATTGATTAACAGCTGCATGTTTTTATTCAATAATTCATTTGAGTCTGAGATTCCTCGATAACGATTAGCAGACTTTGGATAAAAGCAAAATGGGCCACTCCCATACATGGCTCATAAACCTCCCACCCATGTTTTCCCATGCTCTTTCCACTTTCCTGTGGCCTTCAAAATGTTGATAAGAGCAATTTTTGAAGCCAAGTATTAAAGATGGAAGAACTATCTCTATTTCCAGGTCACTGAAAAACTGCATGCGTCAAAGACAGCATGAAACTAAAATTTGTACCCTGAAAAGGAAATAAAGTTCTTGTACTTTATGTCAGTAAATCATAGCCTGAAAACTCTTCTTCAATTGTTTCTCTTTCCCACCAGATCAACCCTCTCTGTGCGGTATTTTCTGAGGTCATCTCAGCATAGCCCCAGGGATGCACAGCTCAGAAATAGGTCATTAGAAAGTGTTCAGAACATTAGATGACAGTATCCTGGTCTTAAAACAAGCATATGGCTTGGCCAGAATTCAAGTTGTACTGCTGTCTCTTTTAACTCCCTCTACTACATATAAGCAGTTTATTTCTCCCACAAGTAGGCAAAACTTTACTAACTTCATTCATGTACCTAGCCTGGCTTTGTGACCCAAGTGTTTTCTGTGTTCAAATGTAAATGCTGAAATTCTAGACGCAACTCCTGCTTCTGAGACCAGCAATCTGTTGGGCCACAGGGCTTCATTTTCCTGTTGCGATTGCAAAAATATTTCTTGCTCATATATTATTTTTTAGCACTGTGATATTGTTTTATTATTTCATAAACTATTTCTATATGTCTAGAAGTGAAGCCGTTATCCTTGTGTACTTAATCTTACAGCATAACTTCTATAATATCCTAAACGGTGAGATCAATGTATATATACATGGAGATTTATTTTAGCATTCTTTATAAAAAATCAGAAATGAATGCCTGACAATTGGATTTGATTAAATAAATTACACTATTTCACAGAAGAAAGTATGTGTAGTCAGTAAATATTATGAGAAAGTATTGACAAAACTAAACATATATTAAATAAAATTGTAAAAATAGCTGTTTATACTGCATTTCATATATGTATAGTTACACATTTGCATGTTTGAGTGTGTGTATGTACCTACATAACATGTTACAGTGACAGGATATCAGGTTATTTTAAATTTGTGGGCTTAGAATTTGCATCCCCCAAAATGTTTATGATGAACATTTTCTTATTTCAGAAGACAGAGTAAAAAGTTGAAATTTTAAAGGTAATACTAGACTTTTGCTGTGAAAACAGAGTACACTGTTAATTTTCAGCGTACCTAAAAACATAATTAAGATATCATTTAGCTTCTGATCTGTTCCTTCTATTGTTTCTCATGAAAAAATACCTTTGCTTATTTACAATACTTTAGGACTGGAATCCATGGTCTTGAGCCTGCTGTTTCATCTGGAATATGTTTGACAAACAGATGGATTTTTCTATTACGCCCCAAGAGCCAGAAAACTTGGGCTCTTTCAAGCAAAACAGCAAATTGTTAACTTCTTCATGGTTCCATTAATGACCTGATAGATCAGCACATTCATGGAATGTGTAAAGTATACTAAGTTAGTGGTGATGTAAAAAAAGTCAGTGAATACAAAGGGAAGAAACAAATTGATAAGAAACCATCAATAAAGAGAAAATCTGCCAACACACACTCCCTGTAAAATCCCAGGGGAAATAATGAGGTAAGTGGGAGCAGTGGAGAGAAGTACCAAGAAAGAATGAGTCTGAATCTTTGAAGATCTCTTTTTGATTGTGTACGTGTTTAGAAAACAAAAATTAATATAGAAATTTCTGTTGAACTATGTCTTAAAAACATGCATTTGAAACAAAATCTAGGGGACTCGGGCAATTAAAAAATTACTAGACCCAATTGCTTTTAAAGCACTATATATAATCTAAGTTCCTCGAGGGCAGGAAAAATTACTATCCTTTTTACTTTCCCATGCATCAGACTAGTGCTCTTCATGTAATAAGTGATTACTAACTCACTGACAAATTGAGTAGAATTGAATAAAGTTTCCAAAAGTAAAAAGTGGTAAAAACAATTATTATAAATGTGAAAAATGGTAAGGTTGAATTCAGAAAACCTATCCTTTATTTTATATAAATATTTTGTTCTTTACTTAAATCCATATGAAACTACCTTTTAAAAATTATTGGATTTTAGGAGATTTATCCTTGCTTTAATTTTTTCCTGTGCCATTTACTTACTCTTTCCCTTTTTAAGTCTAAGGATAGTGGGAGTAGAAATGGATATTTTTGTTTAAAGCAAAGCATTTTAAAAACCCAAAGTTCATAAATAATTAATACATCATGGCATAGAATTTAACTGATATACACAAGAGATGGCCTACTCCATGAGGCTGACTTGTCCCTAAGCTTTAAAGACAATAACAGCTTTTTAAGCTTTTTAGAGGAAGAGAAAAAAGAAAAGTGAACCTCCTAGTTGGGGGCAGCTATGTTTATGAACTCTGATGCTCAGCCAACAGATATTTTTTGCATAAAATAAGGCTTGCTAACCATGGAAACATAAACTGAAAAGCATGTTAGTCAGCCAACTCTGATGGTTAAACACAGCTGTAATGTGGATTTTGACTCTAACAATAACCTTGGCAGGTTTTCATGTTGCTTTAGCTAATATACATAGGTATTCACTCTGCAAGGGAATATGCTAAGGACCAAAAGCAAGCTGCTAGGGTACAAAGACAAAAGAAAGAAGACATACAGATGGCAAACAGACATATGAAAAAAAAATGCTTAACCTCACTAATTATTAGAGAAATGAAAATGAAAACCACAATGAGATACCACCTCACCCCAGTCAGAATGGCTATCAACAAACAAGTGCTTGCAAGGATGTGGAAAAACGGGAACCCTCGTGCACTGCTGGTGCGATTGCAGATTGGTGCAGCCACTATGGAAATCAGTATGGAGGTATCTCAAACAAAAAGTTGGAAATGGAACTACCTTATGACTCAGCAATTCCACTCTTAGGTATCTCTCCAGAGAAATCCAACATGCTAATTCGAAAAAAAAGATGTATGCACCCCTATATTTATTGCAGCGCTATACACAATAGCCAAGACATGGAAACAGCCAAAATGCCGGTGGGTAGATGACTGGATTAAGAAACTGTGGCACATTTATACAATGGAGCATTACTGGGCCATAAAGAAGAATGAAATCTTACCATTTGCAACGATATGGATGGATGTAGAGAACATTATGCTAAGTGAAATAAGTCAGATGGAGAAAGACAAATACCATATGATCTCACTTATATGTGGAATCTAAAGAATAGAATAAATGAACAAACTAATCAGAAACAGTCTCAGAGATATAGAGAAAAAAAACGAGGGTTGCTAGTGGGAGTGAAGGTGGGGATGAGGGAGAAGGTGAGGGGATTAGAAAGCACAATTGGTAACCACAAAATTGCCATGGGAATATGAAAGACAGTTTGGGGAATATAATCAATAACGTTGTAAAGATTTTGTAGGGTATTTGATGGACACTTGTCTTATTAAATAGACACATCTACTTCATGGACGGTATAGATGCCTGATCACTGCATTGTACACCTGAAGCTGAAACTGAACAATAATGAAGGTCAACTAATCATGTATATATATATGTATGAGATATATATATTATATAACACATATATAGTCACGGGATATAGAGTACAGCATAAGGAACAGAGTCAGCAGAATGGTAACAGCTATATAAAATGTCAGAGGGGTAGTAGATTGGGGGAGGGGGTTATCACTTTGTGAGAGGTATAAATGGCTAACTATTACGTTGTTTTGTACACCTGAAACTAATAATAATAAAATTTAAAAAATAAAAAAGAAATAATAAAGAAAGAAACGGACAAAAACGAAATGTTGATATCCACTAAGGAAAACAATTTCTTAAAGTGTTTTCCTGATATCTGTCACGTCAAATATCATCCCTTACTATTTTTTTTTTTAATTAAATTTATTGGGGTGACAATTGTTAGTAAAATTACATAGATTTCAGGTGTACAATTCTGTATTACATCATCTATAAATCCCATTGTGTGTTCATCATCCAGAGTCAGTTCTCCTTCCATCACCATATATTTGATCCCCCTTACCCTCATCTCCCACCCCCCACATCCCTTACTATTTCTAATTCTCTTTAATCAATTAAAATTTTTGGATAATAACATTCATTTTTTTAAAGGCAATGTATTGGTGACAAACTACAAAATAGGTAAATTAAGTCCAAAGTGATTTCTTTATATACTGCATTTTTCACAGCTGCATAAGGTAACCATTGTTCATATAGCCTATATATAACATACTTTATATCCTTTTTAGTATGTCTCATGAAATATGTATTTATTCCCTATCATTATTGACTAAGGTACCTCAAAATCTTAGCAAACTGCATTTCAGTAGATCTCAACTCTTTAAGAGTTGAAAGCTGTCTTCAAGTCCAAATTTGTAACCTATAGAAAAAACAGTTTTGGACCCTATGGTCAATTTTTAAAAACCACATCCTATCATAATGAGATAAATATTAAAAGACCAACCAGAATTAAAACCATAGTCTACCATCCTCAGTCACAATTTCAAATATCTCACAACCCAAAGCATCTGGAAAGCTTACTTTAAATACTATTTTCAAAAGTTCTGCAATACTTTAATTTATTCAAGATCACCAACCCATTGATCTTTTCACTTTCTCACAATCCACCATGACTAACTTGTTTTCATTTTTCTCATATTCTAGCTTAGATTCCGTTGTTAATCATTTTAACTTTTCTTAATTTATCTTTATTAAATGTATTGGGGTGACATTGATTAGTAAAATTATATAGGTTTCAGATGTACATTGCTATAATACCTCATCTATATATTGCATTGCATGTTCACCAGCCAGAGTTAGTTCTTCCATTACTATATTTGACCCCCTTTACCCTCTTCTACCACCCCCGCACCCCCTTACCCTCTGGTAACCACTAAACTGTTGTCTATGTCTATTAGTTTTTGTATCTTTGTTTGTCTTGTTCTTTTGTTGCTTTCTGTTTTATATCCCACATATGAGTGAAGCCATACAGTTCTCGACTTTTCCTATCTGATTTATTTCACTTAGCATGATAATCTCAAGATCCATTCATGTTGTTGCAAATGGCAGTATTTCATCTTCTTATGGTCGAGTAATATTCTAATATATATATATATATATATATATATATATATATATCTACATATCTATATCTATATATAATATAGATATAGATATATAATATATAGGTATATAGATACATAGATATATAAAACATATAATCTGTATATTACACATATGTATTACAGATACATATATATATATTATAGATATAGATATAGAGATAGATATAGATATATAGATATATCATAATACCTTCTTTATCCAATCATCTATTGAAGGACACTGGTTGTTTCCATGTCTTGGCCACCATGAATAATGCTGCAATAAACATAGGGGTACATATATCTATGAACAAATGTTTCCAGATTTTGGGGGTAGGATCCAAAAGAGGGATTTCTGGGTTTCATGGTAATTCTATTCTTAACTGTTTGAGGAACCTCCACAGTATTTTCCAGAGTGGCTGTACCCATTTACATTCTGACCAATCGTGCATAAGGGTTCTTTTTTCTCCACAGGCTCCCCAACACTTATCAGTTGTCTTGTTGACAATATTCATTGTAACAGCTGTGGTGTGCTATCTCACTGTGGTTTTGATTTGCATTTCCCTAATAGCTACTGAAGCTGAGCATTTTTTCAAATTTCTGTTGGCTGTTTGTATGTCTTCTTGGGAGAAGTGTCTTTTCAGGTCCTCTGCCCATTTTTTAATTGGATTTTTTTGTTGTTGTTGTTGAGTTGTATGAATTCTTTATGTATTTTAGATATTAGCCCCTTATCAGAGGTGTTGTTTGCAAATATCTTCTCCTATTCAGTTGATTGACTCTTTGTTTCATTGATTTTTTTTTTCTTTTACAGAAGCTTTTTAATTTGATATAGTCCCATTCACTTATTTTTGCTTTTACTAAGAAAGCACAAGTACTAAGCTTATGGACCTTGGGTTCAGAGAGGATTTTATTAATTTAATCATTTAAATTTTCACCTGCAAATACTCACAAATGCCTTGTCTTCTACACTTTTGACTCATTTGGTACAAACAAGCTAAACTTAGTTCTACCCAACTATCACAATGACAGCTATATCATGTTTTTTTTAAAGATTTCCTTATCATTTTCTTAACTCCACTCTTACTGATAACGTCATCAAATCAGATATAAAATCCCTCATTTTTTCATTACTAATGTTTCAATACCATCAGTGTCTGTATCCAGCTTCTGCTTTCCAACTTCTCCTTATATCTGAAGGAAACTTTGTCCTCCTATAAAATACCAAATCCTATCCCTGAATTCTAGATCTCCATCATCCTCACTTTCTAAAGAATTTTAATTTTGTCTTGAGTCCCATCTGTTCATTCATGTTTATAGAAAAAAAAATGTTCTCTATATTGCTCCTACTTCATCTTACGTTCAGTCTTCAACTTACTTTTTCTGGCTTAAGTCTCCATCATAAGGCCACCAATAAATTTCATGTTTCTAAACTCAATATATACTTCTATGCATGTTATTAAAACTTTCAGCAGTTTCTGATACAGCTGACCACTCCATCTTTCCTAAAATATTTTCCTCTCTTAGCATGTTGTCACTATTCATAGTTTTTGTCCTATTTTAGTGTTCTTTCTTTCTTTCTTTCTTTCTTTCTTTCTTTCTTTCTTTCTTTCTTTCTTTCTTTCTTTCTTTCTTTCTTTCTTTCTTCTTTCTTTCTCTCTCTCTCTCCTCCTTTCCTCCTTCCCTCTCTTCTCTCCTTCCCTTTATTTATTTATTTATGTTTAATTCTTTTGTGTAACTTTCTCCACTAAGCCTTTAAAATAGAAGTTTTTCAGAGCTCAGTCTGGGGCCTTCTAAATCTACCTACTTTCTCTAGGTGACCAGTGACTTCATCCATTCCATGACTTTTTTTTCAAAATCAAATCTTACACAGACACATATACATACATACATATGTTCTCTGTGATCTGTAATATAAGCCAAGAACACTCATAATTGAGAATTCCTCACAAACTCTGTTTATTGAGGTTCCTCGGACAGTGATCTTATGACTTCTCTAAATCTATACAATCTTCTTAAGTAATTTCATCTTTTACACCATGATAAATACTGTTTTTATGTTGATAATGCACAGTTTTGTTTTCTGTTTTTTGTGGGTTTTTTTTCAAACCTCCAGACATGAGTCATGAATTTAGATAGCACTGCACTTTGGTAATACTCAAGTGCATTATCTCACTACCCTTGTGTTCCTGACCCATACCCAACTGTCTACTTGCCTATCTCATTGAAATCTTAAACATGAGCAAAATGAAAATCTTGACTTGTTGATCATCCCCAGAAAATATCTCAAACCTAATCTTTAGTTAATCTTCCCTATCTCAGAATATTACATCTGACCCAATTAGGGAAGCTAGATAGCTGAGTCATTTTGACTCCCTTTTCTCTATCTCCCCCATCCAATCTATCAATCAGTAGGTCCACTTGGTTGGTTCTGTGTCTAAATTGTATCAGATACCATCCATTTAAATCCATTGCATCTACCATTTCACTCTCATATACCACTTATTTATTTCAATATCCTCCTAACTAGTTGCTCTAATTTTTATCTTAACTCACTCCAGTCTATTCATTGTATAGCAGCCAGAAATATCTTTCAAAACTCAAATTAGACTACTTCCCTACTTTAAACCTTTCCATAGCTTCCCATTTGCATTTTGGTTATAATAAAACCCAAACTTCTTGCCAAGTCTTTATAGCTCTGCATAATCTGGCCCATGTTGGCTTTCTAACTTTGCGCTAGTCTTTCCCACTAGCTCACTAAACCCCAGGCACCCTGGTGTTCTCTCAGTTTCTATAACTGTTCAAATTAGTTTCCATTTAGGGAACTTTGAGATTCTAATTTCCTGGAATGTTTTCTCACTGTTTTTTCACACATCTGTCTTTTTTCATTCTCCCAGGTCTCATTTAAAATCTACCTTTTCAGGGAAGCTTTCTTGAATTCTATATTAAGTAGTTTATCTTGCCCCTACCAATACTTTTCTGATATAGCAACTAGGTATTTCCTTCAAAGTACTTGCCATTAATCATTTTACCTATATTTGTGTACTGGTTTATTGCCTGTCTCTCTTATTGCAATATACATTATGGTGGTGGAGGTCTTGTCAAGACTTTTCACCTTTATGTGCAGAAATTCACACAGAGAAGGTACTTAACAAAATTTTGTAGCATTAGTGACTAAATATTAAGACTCAGCAACATGATCCAAAGAAAAATGTGAGGTGATAAACTTTTACAGAAGGCTTTTACAGCTCTTCCTGAAAATCCTGAGAAATTTTCTAATTTCAGTGACTTAAATTTTCATGCAAACTTTTAAAATATTTTAATACTCAGAATTATTTATATTTATTTAAGCCATGTCTCATTCTAAAAAGAAATTTCAAAACCCTTAAATACCTTTTCAAAATAAATATAGTATACATTTCAAATTGAGAAAAAGCTAACTTAGGAGAGTGTTTCAAAGTGGAGATAATATATAATAGCCATAACTATTATATTACTTAGTGAGAATTGGCTTCATGAAGATACTATTATGATAACTATTTGCACTACTCCACATAGTTAGCACGCTAAACTTACGTTATAGGATTATCCCAATTTCTCTAAATAGGGATACTGAAATTTAGAAAAATGACTACCCAAAGCTACACAGCTGGCTAGTGTAGCATGGATGTTACTGAAGTCTGAACGCTGAGCCTACTTACTATGTTGTAGTCACCATTATGCTATGCTATTTCTCAACAGGAAAAGAAATAGAATAAAAATTAGGTGTCGCAGATTCTAGATATCTACTTATTCAACATCCATTCTTACATTCTTTTTAGCTTGTCTTTCTGTAAAGTAGAGACTATAAAGTTAAAAACTGCAAGACCCACACTGCTTTGCAATACCAAACCAGAAGTTCGGCAAAAGAACAGAGCAACATGAGTCAGCCTTTGGTAGGGAGATCTGATCTTCTGGCATGTCTAATCACAGAGGTCTGTTTTTCTGGGTCAGTTGTAGTAGTTTCTGTTATCCAGTTCCTAGTGTCATAAGTGTTAGGTGACAAGCACGGCAACAATAGTTTCCCTTTCGGCAGTTTTTTTCTCTGGGCCTTCTGGAGATTGTTATAAATCGTTGCCACTTAAATTAGTGAACATGCATTGTTCTTGCGCTTAAGTACCATGAGTGATTCAATAATTGTTACTAGACATAGGTGCTCTACATAAAAGAAACTGAAGTTTGGAATTGGCTTAATGGAGAACGTGGCGAGATGAAAACTCAGGTCTGAGATGCTTGATACTGGAAAACTGGTCACACTGTTGTACAATGAAAAATATTTGGTCAAATCGTCACCTGATGAACTTTGTGAAGCAAACTATATACACTGACAAAAGCTGTACTGTTGGAAAAAGTGGAGATTGATCAGAATGTTGGCTAGCGCAGGCTCTATTGTCACCTTTAGGAAAATCTACAAGAGCTAGGTGAACCCAGGTAAGAGGTAGAAAGCTTGCAAACACAGATGGGAGGAAATGCCACTTTGGTAAAAGAAGTACTCTCTCCCTACAGTCTGATATCAATATTACTAGAGAATCCTCTAATTTGGAGCCTTAGAAGGTTAAAAAATAAAAATACATTTCAGACCCTAAATAGAAGCCACTGAGAGGGCAGCAAAACCAGCAACCGCAGGAAGAGGTAAACTGGTAGGCAAATGTGGCCTGTCTGAAAGCAAAAATGAGATTAAGGGTTTGGCCTTCCCCCAAATATATTACTTTAATTATTGCAAGGTAACAACTATTAAGTTAAGGGAGGGAGAGTAGGAAGAATGTAAAGGTCTGTCAATAATGGGAATATTCCTGTTTGCACAAACCATCCTAGGGACTGGTTTGGTAAACTGGGATTTTTGAGGAGCACACTAACCATTTAACTTTCCCAGGCCACTGTTCTACCCTAGATCCTGAACTTTCCAGCCTCCCACCAGCCTTGCTCCCTTCAGATTGGCTAGCCCCCACCATCCAGACTGGCATATGCCAATAACTTAATCTATCCTGTTGCTACTGCTTCTCCTGACAGGGATTTTGTACAACTGGTTTTTGTATACTGACAAAGACTTAGGCTTTGAAAGCCAGAGGGCATTCTGTCCACAACCAAGGACTTCTGTTCATACGGAGTTTTGCTCCAATTGCAAGCTTTACATGCCTACCTGTCCCTAGTTTCGTTGTGCCACTAAATGTGTAGACAGTTTACCACCCCATAGATTCTCTTAATTCAATATATTCTGCAATATCTAAAAGGAAAGTAAAAATGTAAAATAAAATGAAAATTACCCATGAAGGAATAAAGAATATTTGAGGTTCAAAACTTTGACTAGATAAAATCTTTAGCTCCAGGATACAGTGACACCTACAGGATACTGACTAGACACGAGTAACCTACCAACATTCTGACACATTCTGACGGAGCTATATCATGACCAAACACCCAGTCTGGATTGCAAAATCTTGTGACTGTTATTGCTCCACTAAAAAATGTTACAAAGCAGTTCTCAGGTTCCCCAATAATCACAGACAATTGTTTTCGAACTGTATGAGAGCCTGAAGTATCCTATCTGTGCAGCCTCTCAGAAGGCAGAGTCATGGGCGAATGGCTGACCCAGAGCTTACTCCACTGCTAGTTCTGGGCGTCCTTGCTATTCCTGATCAGCAGGATTTGAAAATTGCTATGAATGCTATTTCTCTTTATTTTCTCAATCCCCTCTTTTCTCAAATGGAAGTTTTCATTATAGTTAATCTATCTTTGCCAACACTGTGCTTGTTTTGGACACAGATAAACTTGTTTTGGACACAGTTAAACTTCCAGAGAACCAGGAGCTACAAGTGGTCCTACTGGTGAGATTACCCATAATCAAGATTACACCCCTTGAACTTTGAGATGTATGCAGTAACTTGAATAGAATTTGAGATGTTTCCACTGGGGGCAAAAAAGTGGTTATATTCTACTGTTTGGAAGAATGGTGTATAAAGAATGTTAAATAGCCAAGGTATGGACAACAGCAAATGTTAGTCTCCTACCAAATACCCATTCCCTTCTTTCTCATTAAGGGAACTCCTATTTTTTTTTTTTTTTTTTTTTTTTTGGTGGGTTGGCAATAAACCCAGAAAAAAACAAACAAACAAACAAAAAAAAACACAAAAAAACTTCCTAGTCTCTGTACTGTTCCCTTAACAAACTCTGAAAGAACTCTGACTAATGAGAAAAGTTGAAGTGTGCTCAGGATTTCTGGAAAATTTTACTTTCCTGGTGTGGTAAATAATCTCCAAAGATGGCCACCACAAATTCCTTCCTTTTCTTTACATGCATGTTGCTTAACATATCAAAAAGTAGAGTCCAATTCTTTTCATGAATCTGGAAATACCTTAGTGAATGATTTGACTGATACGATATAGCAGAAGTTATATTCAGTAACTTTTGAAACCAGATCATATGAAACCTTTTAGTGGCAAAAAGTTTAGTGATAACATGCTGCAGTGAAAAATAGAAAATAGTCCTAATGAACTGATATATCAGGCTAAGGAGATTTCCAGGCAGAATGTTGAAAGTGTCAACTGTTTTCTGTCAGATGCATAGGATAAGATACAGGTGAAAAAATGAGCTTAAAAAACAAAACAAAGACAAGAAAACAAAACAAAACAAAATATTCAGTGTTTTATAGAATTTAGAGGAAAAAGAAAAGAGTTATGGTTTATTGGGCTCAGAAGTAGAACTATTTATCATCTTCAGTCTTTCCAGGCAGCAAACAGTTTCTCAAAATAAGAAATGGCCTGAGGGCAAAACTGAAACCCAGAGTATTTCCAGTAACACATAACAGGAGGGTAAAGTTCAGTTTAACAGTACATATGGAACACCTTTTACTGACACCTAAGAACATTTATGGCAGGGCCTCAACCAGACAAAACGGCTTCTATGAATATCTCGAGTATCTTACAGACTTTCTTAACTAGAAAATAGGGCTCCTAAGAATCTTAAGGATTTGACCCCACACCGTGAAGACTCTCAGCACAAAGTAGAAAGGAGCCTCTCTGGAGAAAAAAAATAAAAAAATAAAAAAAAAAATTGTGGGTGGCTTTTGTCTAATGAAGTAAACCCCAATAAGACTGAACTGAAAGGGATAGAGGAGGTTTAAAATAAAATAAAACAAATAAAAATAAAAAAAGAGCTTCCAGGGGCTCCAACCTTTTTGAAGGCAGAAAGTAGGTGAAGAAAGCTACTCAGCAGCAAACACAGCCCATTTCTAAATGAAAAGAATATAACAGTTAGACCGCGGAGTCAGAATCCTAGAGGGCAGAGGCAAATGACACAGAGACTCATTCTTAGGGAGTACAACTCGACTCTAATCAAGGAAACTAGTGATTTGTGCTCAGCTAGACTTCAGACTTCCTGTGGATGAGTGAACATTATGTGCCTCCTGTCAGATCCCGCTCCTTTTTAAAATTGGAGGTTTTATTTATTTATTTTTTTCAAATTTCATACTCTTGGATCACCATTGTAATATTGAATGTGTTGACCAGATATCTTGCTGAGCTAATAGAGCTGATAAATTGTCTCTTTAGTTCAAAAATCTCCCATTAGAGAGAAATCATGCTTGAGCAACTACATCTGAAAAATTGGATCCTCACCTTCCCTGGAACCTGATTTAAATGACGAATCCTAGCTTTTAAACAAAAGCCATAATGGAATACAATTTGGGGAATAGTAGAAAGGGATTAGTCTATTTTGCATGTAGAAGGGGCATGCATACTTGTAGCCAGGGTGCAGCCTGTGGTAGGGAGACAGGCTCCAAAAATGACCACCACTGATTCTTTGCCTCCGTGTCCACATGCCGCTTTCTCACATGACAAGGTAGGTTCCTTCCCTTGAATCTGAATACACTTCAGTTATTTTCTTGACCAATAGAATGTGACAGAAGCAATATTCTCAAACATCTGAGAGCAGGTCATAAAAAGCCCTGCCACTTTTATTTTCAACACTCACTCCTATGACGTCCCCCAGCGCCATGCTGTGGGAAGCCAGCTATGTGTAGGCAATTCAAATGAGGCCCTAGCCAACAGCCAGCATCAACCCAACCACATGAGTGAATCACTTTGACTTTCAGTTCTGGTAAACCTGCAGATGCCTGCAGTCCCAGATACAATCTTACTGCAATTACAGGAGTGATCCCAAGAACAGACAGGCAGTTAGCCTAGTCAATATACAACCATATATGATGACAATGAATTGTTTTAACCTACTAAGTGTTGAGGAAGTTTGACCTGAAATGGTAGATGGCAGGGACACCTGCTATCAGGACTATTTTTCTTCTGGTCTTTTCCTTCTTCCTTTTTCAAAAAGTCATGATGCCTGCATCTAGAACAGTCATCTTAAGATCATGAGGAAATATCAAGACATTTTAAGGGACTTTGACCTTGAAGGCTTTAAACTATAAAAGAAGCACTAGCAAGCACAAACTTCCTAACTTCAAGACATTAGAAGAAATAATCTCCTATTTGGGCTTTTGGTCACACACGACCATATAACCAAACTTACACTCCAGAGATGAGGTGGATACACAAAATGATACCATAAAGTATTGTACTTTGCTAAGCGGAGGCTGCTGTTCAGCTTTGACTTTTTTTTTGGGGGGGTGGGGGTGGGGGGGGAGAATCAGTCAAATGATTATAAAATTGCCAGAGTATAAAAGTAACAATCACATTAGCTGCTCACTGGGAACCCAAACATTTCGGATACCAAATTGAAGTAAACATTTCTCAGAGATCCTTAAAAAAAAAAAAAAAGAAAGAAAAGAAAAAGATACTGTGTGCTGTAGTATACAACTTACCCACCGCTAACAAGTTAAATATAACCTTATACTTCACAGCTATATATTTTATAACATCTCTCTTCAGTGAAAGCAGCATGCCAGACAGTCTAAAGCAATTCTACAAAATGAAAAGTAGTGAAGTTTTACAGCTGTTGGTAGTCTGAATTAATCAAAGAATAAAATTCAGAATCTAGAAGAATTGGTGGCCAGTGATTGCTATTACCAATGTTTATAAAAACTTTTTGCTAGTAAGCTTTCTGTATATCTGATAAACCCAGCAGTGCAAATATTGTATATAATTAAAGATGGACTCAAATGCTCCTATGGAGATGGAGTTAGCATCCTCTTACGGAAACTGAACAGCCTAAGTAGGAGATGTGCCTGGAGGGAAGACTAATTCAATCCAGACTGGCTGAGATAGCAGCCAGTAACACCTGATTTTCTTACAGAACATTTCTGTTCATTTCACAACAAAAATGGGCATAGAGTTATGTGCCCAATAATTTTAACCTGGAAAAAAACTGGGTACTGCCAAAGTGCCCTCTTTGATTGTGTGTGTGTGTGTGTGTGTGTGTGTGTGTGTGAACAGAGTGTTGATTTGGATATAAGAGGTAAGGGAGATGCTAAGGAAGATTCATGATTTCTGGCTGGTATACTTGAATGACGGTTGATGCCCATCACTAGTATGGGAATAAGGCCTAGTTTGGTGAGGATGGTCATTAATTTGAGGGATATATGGACCACCCATGTGTGGGTGGGAAGTATATAGAGAGGTTTGGATATACAGGTCTTAAGAGTCAGAAAATTGAAGGCAACACATTTGCGAGTGTTCTGCTGACTGGAATGGCTTTTCCCCTCAGCCTGACTAAACTGACAGGCGTCTTCCTACTGCAACATCCCTTACCTTTCTTTTTTTTTTTTTTTTTTCAATCATTTACTTTAGAAAACTTGTAAATGTAAATTATCTCTGTCCCTTTGAGATGTAAATCTTTTTTTTTTTTTAACTATAGTTTATTGGGGTGACAATTGTTAGTAAAGTTACATAGGTTTCAGGTGTACAATTCTGTATTACATCATCTATAAATCCCATTGTGTGTTCACCACCCAGTCAGTTCTCCTTCCATCATCATATATTTGATCCCCTTTACCCTCATCTCTCACCCCTCACCCCCCCTACCCTCTGGTAACCACTAAACTATTGTCTGTGTCTATGAGTTTTTGTTTCTTCATCTGTTTGTCTTGTTCCTTTGTTTTCAGTTTTATATACTATTTATCAGTGAAATCATATGGTTCCCGACTTTTTCTGTCTGACTTATTTCACTTAGCATACTAATCTCAAGATCCATCCATGTTGTCGCAAATGGCACTATTTCATCTTTTCTTATGACAAAATAATATTCCATTGTGTATATATACACCATATCTTCTTTATCCAATCATCTATCAAAGGATATTTTGGTTGTTTCCATGTCTTGGCCACCGTAAATAAAGCTGCAATGAATACTGGAGCACATATATCTTCACAGAAAAATGTTTTCAGATATTTTGGGTAGATACCCAGGAGAGGGATTGCTGGGTCATATGGTAATTCTATTCTTAATTTTTTGAGGAGCCTCCACACTGCCTTCCATAGCAGCTGCACCAATTTGCATTCCCACCAACAGTGTATGAGGGTTCCTTTTTCTCCACAGCCTCTCCAACACTTGTTATTATTTGTCTTGTTGATGATAGCCATTCTGACTGGTGTGAGGTGATATCTCATTGTGATTTTTACTTACATTTCTCTGATGATTAGTGATGTTAAGCATTTTTTCATATGTCTATCGGCCATTTGTATGTCGTCTTTGGAGAAATCTCTCATCAAAAAAAAAAGTCCTCTGCCTATTTTTTAATTGGATTGTATGTTGTTGTTGTTGTTGAGTTGTATGAGTTCCTTATATATTTCAGACATAGTCCCTTATCGGAGGTGTTGTTTGCAAATATCTTCTCCCATTTGGTTGGTTGCCTCTTTATTTTGTAAATATTTTTAAAAACATCTTGACAGTTTCACAATCCAGGAATGTCTTTCTTAGGGACCTGGAATCATCTTTTGGAAGCATGAATGAATTTTAAGGGAGCTAGTACCCTTATCTCTCAGCTGTTATGGGAGAGTAAGAGCCTAACTTTGACAGGACCAAATTGCAAAACTATCTCTTATCATAAAGATATGAGTTTATTTTTCCTTTGGATCAAGACAACTAGAAAACATAGATGGCCCTAACATCTTCTTCCCAACTAGCTCACCCCAGTACTTAAAAACCCTTCTGCTCTTTGTTACAGTGGAATTGAGGTTAAATTCAGTTCTGGCCTCTCTCCACTACTATAATAGCCTTGAATAAACTCTTAATTGCCTGTTTAATTTTGCCTAGTGCAATTTTTACTTTGACACTGTCTATATATAATAAATGAAGTCATGAGTAATTATTCCTAGGGAGAGATCAGAGTGTAAAGAGGAGAAACCAAAAAGTAGAGAGAGCTACAAATAGAAGAGGAAAAGCAAACAAGAAGATATCAGAGAAGCCAAGGAGAGTGATTCTTTTTATAGACTATTTTGGGAAAGGCTGCCTTAGATGCTATTAAAATTCATCCATCAGTTCATATAAATCAGTAGATGGCTGTATATAAACAGGATTATTTTGCTTTCCTGTGAAATTAGTTTTACTGAACTATAATGGAGTGTGATGTCAGGCGTTTACATTAAAAGACCTTATAAGAAAGATGTGCATGATATACTTTGTGGGTTCACTGTCAAGATGTTGAGAAAAGTGTTCACTGGTATACACTACTGTATACCAGACCTCCATTATGTTACTCCTTGAAAACCTAGTAAAAGAAATTTCCCTCTGGTCTCTGTACTAGTAATAACTGAAAAACTTTGCCTCTCTCTTGAGTGACACTTCTGACACAATTAGAGCAAGTGTATGAAATTTCATAGCATAGATGTGAGACAATAAAATCATAGTATGACTTTATTTCCCTACCTTTTATATACCTGTGCTTCAATTTCCTCACCTCTTCAAAATGATTCTATCTGTTCATTGTATGTACATTTATAAACAACCTTATCCTTTGGGAAATAAGCCAAAATTTACATTAGTAAAATTAAATTTCCTGAACTTACATTCAACAGGCCATTCTGCTACTACTAGTTGTTGGATTTGGGGCAAATCCTTTAATCTTTCTCAGCCTCAGTACCCTTAGCTGCAAAATGAGGATAATCATCTTCCCCTCAAAGAGTTAGTATGAGGATTGAATGAATTAACGAATCTAAAGCATTTAGTACATCAGTGTTCAATTAGCCTGAATTATTAGTTACATGTGGAGAACATGTGAAAAAAGAAATCCTGAAGATAACTAAGTTGAGGAAAGTGATGGAACCAGAAAACAGCATAAGGTTAGACCTGAAGCTCTGCTCTTAATCATGATGTGGTTAATCCTCGGACTGGCAGACGATCTCATTCTGAGGTTACAACTGGGTCACTGGTGGAGCTTGTCTAAGGATACAGATACTTAGGCCACTCCCTATGCCAATATAACGTGAGTGTGGGAACAGCACACGTATATACTTTTTTTTTTTTTTTAATTTCCATAGACGAGGAACCATCACATTTCCTGCAGAAAAGAAATATTTTGCTCCTCATTATGTCTATGAAGAGTCTCTTTGGTCCTGCTAACAGTTTCGGGTTTCAGGTCCCCAGATATAATTGTTTTTGATACCATATAAATAAAACTGTACAGATATCCAGAGTAGGTGCTTTTGCTGGGAATATTGTTCAGTATCTTGATAGGTAACTAATTCAGGAGGAATAAGCAGATCCCAGCGCATGTGAGAAATAAGCTCAATTAACCTACCTCTATCTGGCAATGTCTATTTTACCACAGAGAGTCGGGAAATACCGTCAAATAAAAATTAACATATCTTAAAAATAGAAATTGAAATCTATTAGAAAGGACAAGACAAAGAATTGGAATGATTACTTTTGGAGCCTAGCTTGCCATATTCTAAGAAAAAATTACCCACAGAAATATCCAGAGTTTGTCTTTTCGGAAAGATCGTACCTGTTGATTTTACTTCAGATACTAGGATTTCTTAAATCCATAGCTCCGTGATGTATCGCAAATATGAGTAAGCCAAAGGCAACTAATCAAAGATCTCAAGTCTGTCATTTGGAAATCTGCAGGCTTCCTAGGCCTCCCTGACTAAATAGGTAATAGTCTATTTAAAATTTAACTGATTTATTCAGAAGCTATTGTTCCATGAGAAACTTACTAGTTAAAATATAGTTGGAAAATTGGTCTGAGGGTCCAGTTAGGAGAAGGTTCAAAGAGGTATTTTTTTGAGAGGCTGTAGGAGGCACTATGTAACCAGTTGCAAAAAAAGGGGAAAAAGGAAGGAAAGGTAAGACCCTGTATGGATGAACTAACAAAAGATTCAGTGGGGAAAATGCATAAAACAAGTTTGAAGCTTAAGGGTTGCCATCCTTCCTTTTTTGGAGATAAAGTATTAAATCAAAACAAAACAAAACAAACAAACAAAAAAAGCAAAAACAAAACTGTCTGAGGTGCACTCTATGTCAAGAACTTTCTTCAGATAAGAGGGTGAGCAGAACCAAAGGATGAAATGAACTCCTAACCCCTTTTAGGTAATAACAGGTGTGGGCCTACATTGCCTCTAAAAGTACCCTGAAAGATTAAGGGAAATAACTATCAGAGATGTTTTGCTTACTTGGCTTCAAACACCTATTTGCGAAAAACTACCTCATTTTGCCTTATCCTCGGTGATACGGCATGGTTACTGATGGAATTTGTGTAATAAGAATGGAGAGAAATCCAAATAAAAACAAATATTGATATACTGAGTCAGATACAAAAATAGAGCCAGAAGCTTGGCTATGGATCCTATACTGTGGTTCTACAATAAGATCTTCAAATGGAACATGCACCATTGATGGTTTCTCAACCAGCCACTCCATTGGATTATTGCACTACATTCTGCAGGAAATGTGATGGTTCCTAGTCTATGGAAATTTAATTTCTCTCCTTCTACATTTACCTCTTACCTTGTAACATGCTACTGTCATGGGCAGATAAAATATATTGAAAACTGTGGCTTTAAAACATTCAACTTCTGACGTAGGGGATGATACTATGAAATGAAAGGAAACATTAAACATCTTAGTAAATCAAGCATAGCATCTGTATTGAGAATAATTTCTGCTTGATTCTTATAAGTCACTGAAGGTAAAGCTGTTTATGAAAGCCATCCTTGAAAGCGGTGGGGTAGCCAGAGGAGTATTTAGGGAAATAGGTATACTGATCACCCATATTTATGGAATGGATTATTGCACTACATTCATCCCTTCAATCATTTTTCTTTTTTACCTCCCCACATGAGAGAAACAAACTATCTTTCCTTTCTTGCTTCATTTAGAAAGGTAAATTAGGTAAAACTATACTGAATAAGGGAAAATCAATAAAATTAGAACTAAAGTAGCAAAACAAAGAACATAAAAAAAGAGAGAGAAGGGGGAGAGAGAGGGCAGGTGATAAAATGTAATAGATTATATTCTTGGTAAGGCAACTAAACTCTCAAACCAGCTAGAAGCTGACAAGGTGCAGGCTGAGTACTCACCCCGCCCAAGGTTACCTACCTAATAAACCTGAGAAATTAGGAAGAAAGAACAACTTGATTTTCCAGCTCCATGTATGGTTGGTCAGAGCTTCCAGTTCATGTGTAGAACATCTATGAATTACTTCAAACTTATCCTTTCTCTCCATTTTCTCTTCTCCTGAACTAGAATGCAATTACTCCACTGATCTCTAATTCCTAGGTTAGGCTCTTACCAAAAAACACAGCCAAAAGGAAGTACAAAATGGGAAAGGAGAATAGCAACATGTTTTTACAACATCTAAGTTATCACCAGCCATTTTATAATATCCACAGAGCTTTGTAGGCGAAAATCCTAACCATTTCTTCAGAATGTTTGTTAGATACCTAATGCAGCTAAAATTTGACATACTATCTGGAACTTAAATCAAGGTATGGCTTATGATGATTATAACGGTAGATTTGCAGTTCAAGAATGACTATGTGAAACTAATGAAATAAAAGCATTTTTAATCAGCATGCCAGAATTTCCATATTCAGTTGAAAAATATTACTTTTATAGTAGTCATCTAGAGAAACTGTATATTTCTAATAAAGTTGCCACCACTGCTTAAAACATTTTGGTAACATCTCCTTTAAAATCAATTGGAAGATCACTTATGAAAATTACCATTACTTTAAGTTATCTTAATAATTAAAATTCTTATTCTTCAGCAGATTTGATTCTTATTTCCATTTAGTGTTAACACAAAAGTCAGTTTAAATAACAGCAGTTATTAAAGGAATGATCATTATTTCTAAGATATTATAGTATATGATTTACAAATATCACTAAATGGTAGGTATGGGGCTACATTTAATCAAAAAAATGTGTTCTTTTTAAATAACATTTTAAAATGAGGAAAC
Source organism: Rhinolophus sinicus (assembly GCF_036562045.2). Lineage (NCBI taxonomy): Eukaryota > Metazoa > Chordata > Mammalia > Chiroptera > Rhinolophidae > Rhinolophus > Rhinolophus sinicus. The sequence continues at coordinate 132,757,530 of NC_133753.1, forward strand.
TTCATATAAGAAATCTAGTCTTGGCATCTCTTGAAAATAAAAACTAAAATATTTAGCAATACTGGGCAAGTATTTCCTTGTAGCAGCAATTACTGGGAGCTGAACAGCGTTGATCCCTTTAGAAGAGGAGATGTATTTCACTTAGTCCCTGCTTACACAATATACACAAATACACTGACATCAAGGGACTGACTCTTGGCGGAAAGCCTGTCAGCACAAAGGTAAGACTAAGTCGGCATTCTGGGTGGCCACATACTCCAACTTACCTCATTGCTAGAGGATTACCTATCTTTGCCTTGTGGAACTCTGAAGTGGCCTTAGGGTTTCTTTTGACCAATAAAATGTAGAAGCAAATTAAATATATCACTTTAGGGCAGAAACTTATGAACTAGCACGCAGTTCACCATGTCTGGACATTCAGCTATGAGGCAATATTACAGGCAGAGGTTTCTCCACCAGCTTAGGTTGGCTCTGGAGAAAACACAAGGGAGAGCAGAATCACAGTCTATAACAAATGGGCAGCATGTGTGAGAAATAAGTTTTTGTTGTAACCCACTGATTAGGCTACCATCTGTAACTACTATACGATCTAGCCTATCCTGACTGATACACACTCATTTAAATGACCGCCCTGGCCCCTGTAAGCAACTGAATTTGTGACCCATGCTTTTCCTATAAGTAAATTT